>NW_005054469.1:15571-43633 GCF_000277835.1 Geospiza fortis
CTCCCGCACAAAGAGCGCCCCGGGCACGGCCTCTGCCTGGCTGGAGTGGCGGTGCGTGTCCGCAGGCGGGTGTCGGTGTCCCCTCGGTGCCCCTTTGTGCAGCGCGGGTGGGTTCGCGGTGGTGCCGGAGGGGAGCCCATGGAGCGGGCTCGGGTGGAGCCCCGGGACCCGGCTGTGCCCAGTCTGCAGCCTCCAGCGGGAGGCAGAACACAAGTTGGGCTTTGGGGCTTTTCTCCTGCTTAAAGTAAAGCTCTTTTGTCAAAGAAGTACTTTAAGCATTAATTCGGTAACCTTCCCGGAGGCACAATTAGTAGGTGCACCCGGTTTGGTATAAATTCCTCCTCCTTTCCACGCGCTGTTGGCCGAACTTCTGATGTACCTGTCCCTGAAGGGTCCCTAGTTCCACCCGACCTTTACAACTCCCTTTACACCTTTACAACTCCCCCCTTTTCCTGTTTGCTTGGAAAAAGGCACCTGTGAACTTCGAGGTTTATAAATTCAATTCGTTGCGGTGTTTCCTGAGCACTGCAGCATTTTAAAAGGGTAGGGAGTGGTGGGTTGTTTGAGTTGGAGGAAAAGTTTGGATTGAAGTTAAGATACCTACGTGCTCCTAAAGTGTAGTTACCTAATTCAACAGGCTGGCTCATCTGAGAAGTGCTGGTGCAGATGTTTTGCCTCGTAGTTAGTCCTCACAGTACTTTGTTTTCAGCATGTGATGTGCGTGTTAAATTTTAATCTGTGCTCTGGGGTTTTTTTTGATTGTTTTTTCTAGAGAGATGGTTCTGGGTTATAGGTGTACAGTACTTTATTTTGCATTGCTTAAACTTTTATGCCAGAGTTAGGCTCAAAATAGCTTTTATTTTAGTGAGAGAGAGCCGGTCTCACCATTTCCTACAGAATGTATGTGCAGGGTGTTGCAGTGTGCAGTACCTGGGGTTTACTGGATAATTTTGCTTTGCAAATCAAATATCTTAGGGCCTTCATGTGAACAAAGTTCTGCAGGATTGCCAAAGTTGAACGTTGACTGCAGTACTTTCTTTTTTTTTTTTCTTTTTTTCCATTTTAAATCCCCCCCAGTAAGTACACTGCAGCTAAGTGCACAATAACTTCCCTTGTGTTTCCCTGCCAGTGATCCTCAGCTCTACCCCAGAGGAAACACCTTCCAGAAGCAACATGGGATTCATTTAGTTTGCCCTTTAAGGCCGGGGGGAAAAAAAATGCAAGTTGCAACAATAATTTTTATGTTTTGGCCGCTTGCTTGTTACAGCTTGTGAGCAATTTTTTGTTTTTCTAAATTTACCCAACAGTTACAATGAAAGCAGCAGTCCTAGGGTAGGCTCGCTTAAAACAGAGGTCTGATGATCATAGGCCATGTGTTCTGTTGGCAGGAGAAATTGAGATCACCTGTTGTAGAAACTTGTGCAAATAAGTTTTGCAGGAGAATATTGTTTATGCCCATCATTAGCTTTCTCTGATAATTCAAAATGATTCTGCCCTCATACTGTCTCTGGTGACTCCTTGGACTTGGCTGGCTGTTGTTCTGTTTTACAGATGTTCAGGTACCTGAGCTGGTGTGGGAGCTGTGTTTTGTGAGGCACTTAAATGAGTGATAAAGCAGCAGTTTCTGTCTCAAAGGGCTGATGGATGAGGCAAAAGAGGGATGTAAGAGATGGGAATCTTGGAAGGAAAAGATTTTTGTGGTGGAAGTTGTCATCAGTTGTGTTTTCTGCCGTTAAGGTGAATTCCAATCTCCTGCCTTGGTTACAAAAGCACTTTTTATGTGTGTGTCAGAAAACAGAGAGGGGAGGCTTAAGTAAGGACATCACTCCATTCAAATTTGCAAACTTCCCATTTTTGGGTCCTGGCTCATCTGTTTTCTGATCCTGCTGCCCTCTCTGAGTTTGATATCTCAGCAAGCTGCTGTGAAAACCAGGCCAGTCCAACACCTAGGAAGTGTTTTTATTTTAAAACACTGGGGAGCTGGTGGGCAGTCTGTGAGTATGTGTGGGGTGAAGACTGGCAACAAACAGATTTGGAAGGTATCTAGAGACATCACTTTGTCCAGCCCTGTTGCCTGTACCCTAAGATTACCTGATACCCTGAATAAATATTTCACTAGAGGATCATGTAGCACTTCAGTACCAGGCTGAATGACCTGTTGATAACATTGTTCTGTGACAGGAAATTTATGTACCAGGTTACACACCATATAACCACCCTAGCTACATTTTCTCCTCTTTGCATCCAAAACAATTTAAAGGAGTAATTTTCTTTAAAAGCTACATTCTCTGGAATTAGGTCTGTCCTGTCTCTGCTTGGTTGCAAGGGTTTTCTGAGAGTAGGAAAAGAAAGCAGTTCTTCAGGCAGGTGAGATGTTTGCTTGTCTGAGAGCTGTGAGGATTCCTTAGAGCTCTTTGCCTTTACAATTCTACAAGACCAAAGTGATACTACCCCATGTACACCCAGAAAAAGGAAAGCTTTTCATGCTGTATAAAAGTTCATAATACATAAAACTAATGGGGTTTTGTGTTTATCTTGTACAGTCCCTTAATTATGCTGTTGTGTTTGATTACTTGCCTCTTCCTTAGTTTTTCTCTGCTGCAGTTCTGATGTGTCACAGAGTTACTGTGAAGAAGAACATTTAAGATATCCTAACACTGATAGACAAATATATCTTAAGGCACAAAAATATGTTCTGAAAACAGAATTTGAGCAGTGTGTATGTGTTTTTCTTGAAAATTCAGGATGGTGCAGTAGCTGCCATTCACTTGTAAAGAGGAGGAGAAACTGATGGAAATACTGAAGCATAACTGACTACTAAGGAAGGCAAGTGTGGCTGAACTATGTGCAGCAAAGGAAAATAAATCTGATTTTCTCAGGCAGTGGATAGGAGAAAAATTTGGGAACATCTTTATCTCCCTGTGGATTCAAACAGATGCTGTGTGTGCTGGAGGGAATCAGTTAAGGGCAAGTAAAAGGATGCACAGCTGCTAATGTGTGGCACAGGGAGAGTCATTCGGGACAGTGCAGTGTAGTGGATGTCATGTCTGTTCCATTCCTTGAACTATTGGATTAGGCTCAGGTTAGCAGCAATCAGTCTCTCATATCTAAAAACTGGGGTTGGTAGACAATTGTAAAACCACTGCTAGAGTTGTTACTCATTGGTTTTAGTTCTCACTTTTGAGAAGCATGAGCCACTGTGGCTGAGAATGCATTTCTCATCAAAGGCTTGGTTTGCCAGTGTACTGACCTGTTCCTCTTTCACTGTCAAGATTTTCCTCTTCTTTAATTTCAAATGCAGTGGGAAGAAGATGCTGTACCAGACTTTCCCTCTTTAACACCCTGAATGCTGCCAGCTGTGATGCTCTGCTGCTGTGAGCACACAGGTTGCTCATCTGCTGTGGGCTTTTAAGCTGCATGTTCCCTAACCTTGCCTAGATGTAAAACCACAATGTGGTTTTCCATTAGACCCATACATTCCAACACCTAACTAAGCTTTCCAAAAGTCCCCTCTGTTCTCCTTACCCTTGCTGAAGGTGCTGCTGCCATGACAGTCCCAGGGGACTGAAGTGTGCAGGGCACAGAGCAGGTGTGGCTGGGCACGGCTGTGCACCGTAGGAATCTCCTCTCCCTGCTTCTGTCCCGCTGGGAGCTTCAGCACAGTGGTGGGATGTGGTGAATGTAGGTTACCTGCACATGAAAAATGTAGTCCTTGAGTTATACACCAAGATAATTAACTGTGATGCTGTTCCTCTGTGGATACTCATGGAGTAGTTACTTCTGGTGCCATTGGTTGAGTGAGAACCTTCCTCTCTGAGGAAGGGCCTGTTTGCATTGCATTCTTCAGACTTACTGTGTGCAGGGGAACAAAGACATTTGGGAACTGCTGATGGGAAGGAGCAGGAACAGGAGCAGGCAGCTTACAGCCTGCCCTTCAGAGAACCCATAATAGTTTAACCATTGAAAATGATGGTTAGTGAGCCAAGTTAAAATCAGTTAAAGGTTTGTCTAAGAGGTGAGATCTGCCTGCAGGATTGGAAGTTCTGTCTGTAGTCATCTGCTTTGACCTCTCCCTTGAAGCAGGCAGCATATGAGTGCTGATTGTAGTGCTGGTTTTCCTGAAGTGTGCTAAGATCACTGGCTTCTTTCTCACAGGGCACTGAAGGATCATTAAATGCTAATGACTTTTGATTACTGTTGACCTTAGTCAATTTAGAATTAGTGACCCAGAGATGAAAACCACTGTATCTCATTACCAATTTCCTGAGCTATCTGAGCTTTCCTTTGTCAGTCAGTTTTGGTAAGAGGCACGGTAGAATTAAAGTTGACCTTTGCCTTAGAAAAAGGGTTGAGTGCTTTCAGGTTTGCAATATCATGTTTATAAATAAATAAATGGCAGCCACTAAGAAAGAAGTTAATTTTTGACCCCACAGACTGTCAAGAGCAAAGCTCTAGGTGAAATGAAATGGACAAGCTCGAGTAGCCACCATGGGGAACAAATGCATAATTTGTCTCTTTTAAATTAGTAGCAAAACAGTTTATCTCCTGTAACCTTGAATTGAATTATCATTTTGTGGTTACAGGTTTTCTCTTCACAGAGTACATTTGTAATTCTTTGTTTTACTTTGAACTATCAAGGAACAACTTAATGCACATAAAATGCATTGCAAATTTTACTCTATTTTCTTCCTGCAGCTCCCAAACTATGATATTGGGGAGTATCTCTTAGCAGGTTTGTCAAATTATATATTTTATATTGTAATGAAGCCTTTGACATTATTTTGTACCGTATGCCCAGAAGAGAATGTCTGTGGGGTAATTCACTGTAATGGGATCAGGTACATTGTTCACTGCAGGTTGTCGAAATGCAGCCCTTCCTTGCCACAGTTGTGGTTTACATGGACTGTCATTCCTGCAGCAGGCATGGTCTTCAAATCAGAATGACAATACAAGAAAATTTTGAACTTTTTTTTTCTCACTCTGATACAGTATTTTGGTCCATCAGGGAAAAAAACCTTTAAAGGAAAAAGACCCAGCATAGCAAAGTGTTTGGGGCATAAATATTAAGTTATTCAACCTCTCATTGAAGTTAAATTGCAGGCTTTAAGCAGCTAAACAAGAAAGGTAACAGGAAAAAATGAGAATAGGAGATGCTGCAGTTGAAGTAGGACCAGGCTCATGAAAAGTGACTTGAAATGCATACAAAGAAAGTGCACATTTACTTGCAAGTACACATAGGAGTAGATATTAATGTTGTATGTTTTGTTGTGATTGCTTTGTCTCAAAATGGACATTGCTTAATGACATGTTAAAGAGATTTAATAGAAAGGCTGCTTTGGTAGAGAGACTAAAATACCATGTATCAGCTGTATGCTAGGAAATAATACAGGAGTACAAAGTAGTTGTGAATATTCATTCTTCAGATTTCTATTTTATGCAAGTTGGTGTTTACCTTTTGACTTGGCTGCTCAGGACTTTCTGCTTTTGTTTTCTTTGAAGCATTGAGGGCATTTAAGAAGAAAAAGTAAAAACTTAGTGGATAATGTTATGCAAAGTATTTAAATCCTCATAAACACCAAGAATATTTGCTAACAAGTATGTTGCTAGCATAGCATGAGTTCTATAGAAAAATACTATTTAACTATTTTTGACTTTGTTTTGAAGCTTCTAGTCCTGCTTCAAGATGCAATTCTACTCTGCTACTATTCTACTCTTTCACAGCTCTTCACTATTCTGAGATGTAATTGCTATTTTTTTAACATCTATTTTGGCTTCTTTGAGAGTTTTTACAATTTTGCCCATCTTTCTTCCTGCCTTTGGTTGCCATTTTATTTTTTTTTCCATACAAGACCAGATTAAGACATCATTGCCAGCTTTTCCATGCAGCTGACAGAAGTAGATGCCATCTTGGTTTCTTGCAGTGCTGCCAATAAGAAACTTAGGAGAGAGGAGATTGGGAGGTTTTGTCCACTGCAATGCATTTTTTACTTGAGGAAATGAAGGGTAGAGCTATCAGTGCCCTTTCCAAATTTGTTTTTACAAACAGAAGGGTTGGAATGGTGATTGGGAAGGACTCTTCCAAGTGATTAAATAATTCATAGACAGGTAAACAGAACAAGGCACCACAGCTGTGTGGGTTTGGTTTATTGAAGTTTTCTGTTGGTTTAGTTAGTTTTTGAACATGTATATTCCATTTTTAAATGAGTGCTTGAAGTTAACTTAAATTCAGTGAAAGCTAGCAGTGGACAGACAGGTAGATTTGTTAAACAGTAACATTGTGTGTTTATTCTGGTTCATCAAGATGTGTCATCTGAAATTTGTTTCCCTGTAGAGGGAAATTCAGGATTTAAACAATGTTAATACTGCACAGGCATAGTAACTGCCAAAGAAGACATTTGGCAATTTTTCAGAAAAATAAATCTATGCATTTCCTCATTGCTTACTAAGAATTCTTTCTTTTATTCATGATGTGGTTGTAATAAACAATTGGGAATTTTAATGAAAGCATGGGTTTTTTTAGAGTTGTGTAGCTCATGTTACTACATGTGGAACAGGCTTGTAAATGAGAGCTGTACAAAACCTCAGCTTATTAGAAGGAGAAAAAAATATAGAAACTCCTTGGTATCCTTGCTATTGCAGCAGGAGAAACTGATGAAGTATGAGGAAGAATACTCCCAGCAGGTCTGGAAATTAAACTGATTTCCCTATTGGAAGCTACCTTTAGAAAGGCATAATTATAGTAGTTACATGCTATTAAAAGTTGTACCAGGAGCTGGGCTTTACTGTGACTCCTGTGCCTCACAAGGTATATTGTGTTCTTGAGGGATGAATAAGCTGGGATGGCAGGTGTGATGCACACACTTGGGTTTGAACAGCAAAATTGCTGCTTCAGTTCACAATGTTTAGTCAGGAACTGATTTCCAAGGGCTCCTAACCTACTCCTGATATTTTGGAAGGGGCTTGTAACTTGGTGTGTAGTATATGAGACTGGGAATATAGTCTTTTGCTTAATTCTTCTGGCATTTTGAATATCCATTAGACCAGTTTAAAGATTTAAGCATGGAATTTCCTATACCCTTTAACTTGAAATATTTCTGGTCTGACTACTTTGCTTGTAAAATAAAAATTAATGTGCCTTTGAAGAACTGTATTTCCCTTTTTCTCAGTTGTATATATCAAGTTTAGTTCTGCTAATATATAATTAATGAAGAAAAATGAAACTTGCTGAAGAAGATTAGGAGCACATTATAATAAAATTTCAGAAATGGATAGATCTGTGGGTCAGAGAAGGTGACCTTCTTTGATCCTCTTGTTGGAGACAGACTGATCTAAACTGGGGATTTTGACTGGTCTTTCAACAGGCAGCAGTTCATGGGCTGTTTTTACTGACTGCCAGGGTATTGAGTTCTACATTTATTAACAGTATTTGTATAGTAAAACAACAGAACACCCTTGTAGGAAAGGAAATGGAAGCTGCTGCCAAGACAAAAAGAATAAGGAGTGAGAATTGTCACAGCATATGCCACAGCACATGCTGCAGTCCAGATAGCCATGATACACAGAGTATCACCACATAATATCAGAAGGCTTCAACCCATACAGAGTGGCACCAGACCACTTCAGAAGGCTTCAGGCATCTGCCCTTTAGCCCGGCCTTTTATCCCCCTCATGCTGATGCACTGCCCCTGTGTGCCCTCTGTTCCCTTTGGTGGTTGCTCAGCACACCTGGGCACTCCATGGCTCATTGCTGTCAGTGCTGTTCACTTCTTTTCACAGCTCAGCTCCATCCCCACTCCCAATCACCACACACTCTGTACCTACAGAGAATAGCACAATAATTCGTTGTTTTGGGTTTTTTTTTCCTCTTTCACATCCATCTAATGAGTAGTTGATGAGACTTAGTTCCTGAGGTGATGAAGTGCAGTGGAAGGTGGTATGAACCTGTAAGAGGTTTGTAGTTTTTCATAGGAATTGTATGAAAATCTAAATCTATTTAGGTTCTGTTCTGGAATCTGGAATCTAGAAAAAGCTATTTTCTAGTTAGAGCAGACTAGGTTTTGGTGTGTGGCTTAAAAGCAGGCAAAGATGGCTTTTTATTTACTGGACTGGATTTCTTATCCTGTTGTGCAGATGCTTCTTGTCTACTGGGGTCTGTCTGACTTTTGAGTTCAGGCAGAACATGCTTCAGCTGCAGCTCCTCTCTCCTTTCCTTTCCCAGAAAGCACAACGTGCTGTGCGTGTGTGGTGTGCTCCACAGCTCAAAGGTTGGTGGATTCCTGTGAGTTCACATTTACAATCTTTCTTTCCCACATGGAGTTAACTGGTCAGTCTGTCCCTCATTCTCTTTATCTCCTGTAGCCTCCCAGTGACCTTAGTAGTGTGTGTGTAAAATCTTTGGATTTGTCCTGGTCATTGGTTTGAAGAAATGTGCAGAGACCTTGATTTTTTATATACTTTGGGAGTCTATAAAATGGATTTGTGGAATGACAATCAAATCTCCCAACCCCTGCTGTCTTTTGCTTTCTGCCAACTGCAATGCCTAGAACCAGATTTTCTGGAGTCTGTGGTTTTCTGTATCTTTAAGAGGTTTTTTAAAGATTTCTTCCTTTTGAAATGTTTGTCCTGTGCAGTGGGGACACTGTTTTATTTGGAAGGGCTGGAAATTTACATAAGGAGAGGGAAAAAAAACTTACACAAACTCAACAAACTCAAATTCTGTGCTGGGAATACCTGCTGTGTCCCTGTTATAAACTCAGCTGTGAGCAGTTATAAGATCCCATCTGTGAGATGAGTTTCTTCTCCTTTACCCCTTCTTCTCCCTCTCTACAGTTCAATATGGTTTAGGCTTTTAGTTTCCCTTCCCAATGGCAGATAAAAAAGAAAATGTGTGGAGGAGAGAGAAAAGGTTGCTAGAAATAATTTCTTTGTAAGTTACATAACCTCCCCTCAATGTATTTAGGAATGCGTCTCTGCCTTTCAGGCATAACCCACCATCTTCCTTTAAAGCAGCAGTCAAGGAGATTTTGCACTGAGGTGTTGGATTGTGAAATGTAGCAGCTGAGGCATGGACATGTTTCCCTCTGTTTCCCCTTCCATGGGCAGTGCCTTCAGACAGAGAGGACAGATGTGTCTGGGAATGGCATCATCATCCTCATCCCCAAGCACTGCAGCAAAGCCTGCACATGGCTGGGGCCTGCAGTGAGGGTTTGGTGTGCAGCATCTCCCAAGGAGACCTGGTAATCTCTGAAATACCAGCACATCCTCAGGTTAAAGAATTCTGAGTGAGTGTTACACAGCCACAGCTGTGATTCCAGCACTTGGGATGGAGACTGAATAAATAGCCTGAGTAATGCTTCTGTTTGAGTCAGGGGCTTCAACAAGATTTCTTCACCAACCTTTTATCACTTTAATTTCCCTGCTGTACCCTTGGCCAGCAAAACTAATTAAGGCAAAATGTGGCTAAATTAGCTTTGAAAGCAGAGGGGTTTTTTTCTTTAAAACTGAAAGTAGTTATGACATCATATTTTAACTATCTACTCCCCAGTATTTAAGGTGTGATATGTTGACACCTCATACCAAATATTTTTTATTTCCCTACTTTTGTTTTCAAGTGGTTATGCTTACTTGGTGGTTTTTCTATACACTTGACCTGCTATTAAAGAAATCTGATCAAAATTTAAGTTCTGAGTAAACTAATGACTATAAAATAGACTTATTTCCTATTTAAATGGTTTGGTTGGCATAGCTTATATCCTGTTTATTTGTGAGTAAAATTGGACTGTTTGCATCTCAAGGAGTGATTTTTGCCTGAGACTCTCTAAGCCATTCAGACCCTTTCAGTTAATGCTTTGAAATATTGATTAAATATATTCACTCTAGCTTGCTTTAATCTGATTACACATCTAGAAGTTTTCTTCTGATGTGGTGCAGCCATGTCTGGCGTGAGCTGGCTTAATTAGCACTGCTTAGTGATTTGGGACCCCTGTCAAAGGCTGTTGTGTTATCTGGAAACAGAAGGAGTTAAAGCTGAAGCTGTGACCTCATCCCTGTTCATGTTACACTGGAGTAGAAGCCGCGCTGAAAGGGATCCTTTGGCTGCATCGCTGTCCGTGCTGCTGCTCGATTGCTTTAATTCGGTTCCGATATCGGTCCCGCACTCGCTGAGCGGCTCTTACAGGAGGGATTTGTGGGAATGCTACGGGCAAAGGAAGCTGTGCTAATATCGAATGCCCGTGGCATTCTCAGACTCAGATAGAGTCTGAGACTCAGATAGATCTTTCTAGCTGATTTCAACTTCTTGCTGCTTCGCCTGTGAGAATTGAAGCGGCACCGAGGAGAGCTCACACGCACGCAGAGAAGCACTCCCGGCCAGCCGCGTGTGCCATTGATTCCATGCCATCCTCGCCGGCGGCTGCGGGGGAGCTGCGGGAGCGCTGCTGTGGCTTTACCGTGGGAGCGGCGCAGGCTACAATAGGTGTCACTGTGTGCGAGCCCAATCGCGCTCGGTGCCTGCAGCCATTGGCTCCGGCCGCGCGGCTGCCGCTCCCGCTCCGCTCCCAGCCCTGCCCGCACAACTTGGGCTCGCCGGCAGCCTGGCACTGCCACCGTGCGCTCCTCCTGCACTCTGCCCCGGCTGTAGCGCTGCCAGGCGGTTCCTGATCGGGAAAGCTGGAAGGAATGATGGGGATGTGTTTAACGGTTCAAGTACTGGATCAAACTTAAACTCAGTTTCTTACTCTGGGTGCTGGAAAGGTCACCTTGTCTTGCTGAGTCTCAGCTCTGCTGCTTTCGGTGTTACAGCTTCCACCTAGATTCCTAAATGTTCCTGGCTAGTTAGGCTGTCGGTCTTTACTCACGGGTATACTGATGGTAGATGAGAAAGGAAAGAACATGAAATGTCTCACCTTCTTCTTGATGCTTCCAGAGACGGTCAAGAACAGGTCTAAGAAGAGCTCTAAGAAAGGAAATAGCAGCAGCAGTAGCAACAGCAAATTGCCTCCAGTTTGCTATGAAATCATTACCTTGAAGACCAAAAAGAAGAAGAAGATGGCTGCTGATATTTTTCCCCGAAAGAAACCAGCTAATACTAATACAACTGCTGTCCAGCAGTACCATCAGCAAAATCTCAACAACAACAACACTATTCCTGCACCTAATTGGCAAGGACTTTATCCAACCATCAGAGAGAGGTAAGTTCAGGGCAGCTTTTTTTGGTGTTTGAATAGAGAGGTGAAAAGTAGCAAAATGTCCAGAATGCACTTATTTGCTGAAGAAAACACAGTTATATTTTATTTGTTTGAGCTTTTTTTCTCCCCACATGTGTGCGGGAAATAAGAATTTTGGTAATGAAATATTTTTGTATCTCTTTTCCAGCCACTGCATCTGTTTGAGTTAATAAAAATGTTGCTGAAAGCCACAGCATACCCATAAAGATTTCCTTTTAGACCTCAGTGGGGATTTTCAGTGATAAATGCTCTGGACTTTGATTTCCACTTCTTGGAAAGTTCTCAGAAGTTTGGGGGTTTGTTTTATTGTACCCACACACACCAGAAACACTTTTAGTATTTTCTCTGATATATTTGTGCAATAATGTGTAAAGCAGCTGAAAGCAAAGTGTGACCTGCTTCTCTTTGCTAACAAGCAACTTGAAGTTGTTAAAAAATCATATTTCTTGAGTCTGGGACGTGCAAAGAGAGTTCCTGGGTGCCACAAATTAACATGCTACCTCTGTTTGTAGAAATGCAGTGATGTTCAACAATGACTTGATGGCAGATGTTCATTTTGTGGTCGGGCCACCAGGTGGGACCCAGCGGCTGCCAGGACACAAAGTAAGCAACAGCTGCATGATCTGCTGGGGTGGGGACAGCCAGAGAGAGCTCCCACAGTTACAGCAGGACAGAGTGTGGGAGGCTCAGCTCTTCTGGGACAGGCAGCAGTCTGTGTTTGGAAAGGCCACATGCAGTGGGATAATCTCTCCTTGGCTTTTCTTTGTGTTTTTGGTTAAACAGCACATTTGTTGGGCTAAGGCAGTAAAGTTAGGAATACTGCTTTGTGCTGTTGATTAATGCTGCTCTTGAGATTTCCTAGAAATAGTTAACTTCTGTGGTGGAGGTGAGCGTTTTCCAGTAGCTAATGCATCTATGCCCAGGAGAGTAAAATACAAGGAAAACGTGTAACTTGTTCTTAACTTGGACTTCATTTCTTACTGAAGTGTGTCTGTAGAGCCTGTCAGTGCAGCCCAGCTTGCTCAGAGTGGCTCTCCCACATTGTTTGTGTTGGCAGTGTTTTCAGTTCAAAGCATGAAATAAGATTTCCCTTTCTCCAACAGTATGTCCTGGCTGTTGGGAGCTCTGTATTCCATGCAATGTTTTACGGAGAGCTCGCTGAGGACAAAGATGAAATCCGTATACCAGATGTTGAGCCTGCTGCTTTTCTTGCAATGCTGAAGTAAGCATCATTCATCTGCTGGATATGTGTTCCTGTCTGATGTATATATGCCCTGCCAATGTCATAGCTGAAGTTGCATATAAACAGAAAGAAAGCAGTTGCTTGAAATATTCCTCTTTTTGTGTTTTGAACTTTCACCTAATTTTGCTCTCCCCCTGTACTTCCAGGCACACACATATTAGACTAATGTAGGCAGTTGTAAATAATGACTTTGACAGGGGATCTTTGGGCACATTGTGTACTGTAATGCCTATTGATCTGATTTGTCACTGTATGTTACACAAAGGAATGGAGTTACTAAAAAGGTTTGTCAGCTGTAACAAAAAACCCCAAACCAACTGTTCTACTTTGCAAGCATAGAGAAAAGTTAAAAATGCATGCACAAAGCCCCCTCAGACCCAGTAAATTGCTGGGTTTGTAGATTGACATCGTTCCAGCTCTTTTATAAACCTGCAGTACGCAGGTCTTGTCTTAGAAAAATGACCCTAAGTTATTCAGCATAGCCTCTGAGAAATAAATTTCTCCTTATGTATCATATTGATGTGTTTGGAAAGTGATAAAAAGGCTGTTTACATGAATAGGGGGTTTTATCTAACAAGGAAAACGAGTCAGTTTACATGATCATTATTTTTCTTCTTGCAAACTGCATAAGAAATGCTCTCTTTTCCTAAATGGGCATAATGAAGCAGCTTCCCTGCTGAATTGTCCTTGAATGTATCTATAAATTCTGATTGTTGAGGAGAAATGCCCTATCACAGAAATGCTATGGCTTTGAGTTTTTAGGTTTTTTTCCTTCAGCTTAAATAAATGCTGTTGCTTTCCTATACAAAAAATACATCAGTATCTGATAGTGATCCCTTTAATATGCTGTAAGTTTTCTTGCACGTAATGATATAATCACTAGCTAGCAATTTATTGTGTTTCATAGATTGTTTTGATTAACTTGTGATTACAGAAGAGTTTCTTTTTCATTTTTAACATTTCACTGGCATCATAGATGAACATTCAAAGTTGCATATAGAGTTTTTATAGGTTATCATCAACATTAGGAATGTTCTGTGCAAATATGGGTAACTGCCAGGAGAGCTCCACAGATGTTCTGTAGACCTGGAATATAAAATTAAGATGTGACATTATGTGGGGAGGTGTGTTATAGATCTTTGCTTTGGGCCTTTTTGATTTTGTGGCAGAGCTCAGACTTACACTTTACTTTCATGCTAGATTTTACAAATCACAAATACAAGATTCTTGGGTTCCTGCAGCCCCCCCTCTCTTTTTGAACAGCAAATTATTTCACTGTGGCTAAACACGATGTGCTGTATAAAAACTGAATACTTTCTGAATTTATCATTAAAGAAAGCCTAGAAAAGAGAGTAGCAACACTGACATCTAGGTCTTGGCATATTTTTTAGCCCATGGCAATTTAGGAAACTATCTAGGAGAGCATGGCCAGAACCATGGGATTCTTCACCTTCTCAGCTTTTATTGAAAAAACCCTAAAGACCAGAAAAACTTTGTGGTCTGTGTGGCTGTTGAGGTAACCTTGCCAGTGCTGTCTTCCCTGATGCAGCGTGTCTGAGGCTGCAGAGTGGCCCAGTCAGTGTCTGCAGCACTGGGATGGTGCAGGGAAGGCACAGGGATGCTGCTCAGCACTGCAGTGTCCCATAATCACAGCATCCACTGCATGAGGAGCTTAGGGGGAGCCACTGTCCCCTTCACTCCTCTCACTCTGGGAAACCATCCCTGGGAGTGTTTCCTGCAACTGCTGTGAGCCATGGATGGCAAATCTGTGTTGCTACAGAGGGAAAGACTTTGGCTATGCCAAAGCAGCCTCTCCTTCACAGGCTTCTTTCTGCATCATAAACTTTGTCAGAAAATATATTTAGCTTGGGTTTTTTGGTTTTGACATCTTGCTCAAGAAGTTTGGGGATTTTTTTTTCCCCTGGGCCAATGAATTCTGATGGCATAAATATTTTTTTCTGTTTTATTACACAGTGGGCATTCTGACAACAAATAAGGTATTGCCAGGTGTAATATTGGAAATACCATGATGGGTAGACATTAGTTATTCTCCCAGTAAAACTGCTTTGACTGTTCTCTCCAGTTTTAAAAACAGGGTTAAACTCATAGTCTGGCTGCTAAACTGAATTGGTGCATTAATGAATTATATCTTATCTCAGTCCTGACTGTTCAAGTTAGAACTGTGATCTCATCTCATCCCAGGCTGAATGTGTTACTAAACCACCAAACCCCGTGGTCTGGCAGAATCCTGTGTTTGAGAACAGGGTGAAACTGGAATATCAGTAATTGCAAACCAGAGCTGAGGTGCACTGGCAGAGTCAGAGGTGGGGAGTATTGCTGACAGTTGATCTGTGCTGTGTCTGCTGTACATCAGTGATATTAGTTCTTTATTTGCAGCAATATTAAAATAGCAACTTTTGGACTATTTCAGTTTAAAACAGATGTCATCATTCTCTGTTGTACTAGCAGGCAAAGAGAAGTAATAGAAGGGAGGAAAGAGTAGGAGAGCAATCAGGAGAATCATAAAAACAAATTAATTGAAAATTGAATTTTTTGGGGGCGGTAAAGGAGCTAAGCCTGTAACCATTGATATACAGATGGGTTCTTTGGTTTCACAAATAAGCTGAAACCAAGCAGTAAACACTAAAAATAAGCTTGGTTCTATGTAAGTTTTCTTTTTCCTCTGTAGCCTCTTAGATTTTATATTGCTGGAGCAATATCTCCTCTGTGCATGTTTTTCAAGTGTGGCATGGAGGATGCTATCGTACAGCTGCAAAAATACAAATAGCTATTTGCAACTATAATCAGATCAGTGTAGGTACTAATTCCTCTTTATAGGCACGTCTGTTCTGCAGAAAACTCATTTTGTAGGGAAGCTTTTCTGGAGGAAGACACTTTTATCAGCCATAACCATCAAGACTTGCTTATCCCTGTGAAGAGTGAAATTGCATTTGGCATGGTTTTAGCACATTGCATTCACCGGCTGCAAATGGAGCCCTGAAGCATGAGATATTGAAAAGAACAAACTGTACAATGCTTCATTTCTCTGAGCAATGAATCCCAGCAGTTTAGTCACATAAATAGAATTTCACCTTCATCTCTTCCACCACACTGCCATAGCAATAAAGCTTTTTTCATCCTTATGCAGTGAGACTGAGTGAAAATGCTGTGCTAGTTGAGTTAGGATGTTGTGAGCATTAAAAACCTGAAAATCTTCCATTTCCGATACGTTTCATAACCCTTTGAAAAAACCAACTGAAACCACAAGCCCAAAACAAAAAGCCACCTCTGAAAAGAACCCAATCCAGTAGTTACAGAAATGATAGCAGCTGATATACTTGAATAGCATTTCTCTTAGATTACCTAGTTACTCTCTACAAACTTGTTCATGCACCTCAGTAAACCATGGTTCACCATCAGGGGACACGCAGTCCAAGGACTCTTGATAATAACACATGTTCCAGGCTCCTGTGGTAGCTGAGGGAGGCAGCCCTGCAGGAGCTCCTGCCTGGGAGCCAAGACCTGTGGGGAAGGAGCACAGAGCTGCAGGGGCCGCAGTTTTTAAACAATTGTCTCCTAGCATGCACTCCAAATGGAAAGTTGGATTCACCTCAGATTTAAACCTGTTCTCTTCCATGGTCTTAACGTTAGTGCTGAATTTTTTTTGTTCTTTCTTTCTGGACTTAATCAATACTCCCCAAAGCACTGCTTGATTTTAATGTGGAGTTATGTTAAATATTCTTTGTTTATGATTTTCTATGAGTTTGTTGACAAACTGGTGTCGCATTAAGCAGCAGCATTACACCTGTGTGCTTTATTTCAGGTACATCTATTGTGATGAGATCGATTTGGCAGCAGACACTGTCTTGGCCACTCTTTACGCTGCCAAGAAGTACATTGTCCCTCACCTGGCCCGTGCCTGCGTTAACTTCCTCGAGACAAGCCTGAGTGCAAAGAATGCCTGCGTGCTGCTCTCCCAGAGCTGCTTATTCGAGGAACCTGACCTGACCCAGCGCTGCTGGGAAGTGATTGATGCCCAAGCTGAGCTCGCTTTGAAGTCTGAGGGCTTCTGTGACATTGATTTTCAGACACTTGAAAGCATTCTCCGAAGGGAGACTCTGAATGCCAAAGAAATCGTTGTTTTTGAGGCAGCTCTGAACTGGGCTGAAGTGGAGTGCCAGCGCCAGGAGCTGACGGCCACCATCGAGAACAAGCGCAAGGTGCTGGGCAAGGCTCTCTACCTGATCCGCATCCCCACCATGGCCCTGGACGACTTCGCCAACGGCGCCGCCCAGTCGGGGATCCTGACTCTGAATGAAACCAACGACATCTTCCTGTGGTACACGGCCGCCAAGAAACCAGAGCTGCAGTTCGTCAGCAAGCCCCGCAAAGGCCTCGTCCCTCAGCGCTGCCACCGCTTCCAGTCCTGCGCTTACCGCAGCAACCAGTGGCGCTACCGGGGCCGCTGTGACAGCATCCAGTTTGCTGTTGACAAGAGAGTGTTCATTGCTGGCTTTGGGCTCTATGGCTCCAGCTGTGGGTCGGCAGAGTACAGTGCTAAGATTGAACTGAAGCGACAAGGAGTTATCCTGGGCCAGAACTTGAGTAAATACTTCTCGGATGGTTCTAGTAACACTTTTCCCGTGTGGTTTGAGTATCCGGTGCAGATTGAGCCTGACACCTTTTACACAGCGAGCGTGATTCTGGATGGTAATGAACTCAGCTATTTTGGACAAGAAGGGATGACAGAAGTTCAGTGTGGGAAGGTGACTGTTCAGTTTCAGTGCTCCTCGGACAGTACGAATGGCACAGGTGTACAGGGAGGACAAATTCCTGAACTCATATTTTATGCTTGAATGGGAGTGTGTGAATACAAAGCATTTTGCTATGAAGAACCTGTCTGGTTCAGGCCTACTGATTCTTAGCTTTTTATCTGCAGATATGTGATCAGTACAGGGAATATGTAACTAAATGCTGTGGGCAAGTTCCTGGCTTGCTGTACTTGTAGCATCATTGGTGATTAAGTGTAATATTTAAACTGGAAGCTCTTAGAAACAAGCAAGTTTTAAAGGCTTTGTAAGGGAGGTGCCTGTTTGCTGGTGATGCTGACCCTTTCTTTGATGCACCAGTGAATCATCTCCCCCTCTTGTATCTCAACACTGTCTTCATTGATCCGTTTTTTCTTTCTCCATTTTCTGCTTTCTGCTTGTATTGGGGAGGTAGAGAGAGAAAACAAAGAGTCTTGTTTTATAGCTGTCTCTGCTGTCTGCTCTGCAGACTTTAGAGATCCCAGTGAACCAAGCTGCTTTTGACCATGGGGGCTGGAAGAAGTCCTTCGGTTGTAAGCAGAAAAAGCACAAGTTTAAACCTTCATCCTGTGAGATTCTCCTGTAGCCAACTGTTTGGGATGGCTCCAGGGGAAGATGGGAAGAAGGCAGCATCTTTCAGGAAGCTCCACGGCATACCAGCCATATCCCCAGTGCATGGACATGTTCACAGTGAGGAAGGGATGTGGGCTTGGCCAGTTACCCTTGGAGTTCATTTTCTAGGAATCCCACCTTGAAGGCAAGGAAGTACTTGCATGTGTTCAAATTGTGTGTGCAGCTCTTGAAACTCTGCTCCCATGACCCAGGTTTTGCTACACTGGAGTTGATATGCTCTTTAAATGGCATTTCTTTGAACCCTTGCTAAATAAATGGGAATTTATAGCAATCATCTGATGCAGGATAATTTTTTGTTTCTTTTGGGTGGGTTTTTTCTTCTTTCTAAAAATGGTAGAGGCAGATTTTAGAGGAACAAAAGAATGTATCAATCTTGACTTGGATTTTTTTCTGCAATCTGAGATTTTTTTTTCCTTTTTATTACCTTTTTGTTTCCTTTTTATTACTTTTTATTTCAACTATTTTATAGTTGAAATTTAGACAAAGACAGAAGGTTCCCAACTGTGGTCATGTTACACTTCGTGTATACCATCTGATAGCAGTGAGGGGGGGAGGAAATCTCCCCTAATGGGTTATTGTTGGAGCTCTTGCATTGCTTATGGCTACACATCAGTCAGAGGATTATGTGGTCTGGAACCTTTTCCCTGGCTGAGTTTTTCCCCCCAGGAAGTGACATGTCCATATCATTTTTGGTGATGTAACAGGAAGTTACATGTCTGTATCATTTTTGCAAAAGTATGAGGGATACTCCTTGGATCAGGGGAGGAAACCAGTATAAATAAGAACTACAGGTACTATTGAAACATGAGAAAATCCTTCATCACTGCACTGGGACAGATGTTCCTCTGCCCTGCTGCACTGTCCATTGTAAAGCATCTCGCTTCACCTCCAAAATGCGTTCTGTTTGTTGCATACCTTTGAACAAAATGAGAGGACCAAATGATTCTTTAGACCTGCTGAAGATTAATGTTACAGTATATCCACACATTAATGTAGCATAACCCTAAAATCACTTGTCAGTTCTGTAATAAAAATGTTTTTCTCATCTTATTTTACCAGTTTAATGCTGTTACTCTAAGTGTTGCTTGATGGTTGGAATCCTGGCCCTTGGCCATTGGAAAGTGCCAAAATACATCTTTGCAGTGTCCAAAATACCATCTGAAGTAAGGAAAAGTGGAGTGTAGTCAAATCCCAAATTTTCTCTCTAGGTAATAAAAGGAGAGCCAGGTAAAAAAGTACTCCACAGGATTTATGCTTTTCATCCATCTTAAAGTTTAATGTTTTGTATACATACATACATGTGTGTGTAAGCAGCGCTCTTTCTGAAATGTAAATACCCTCAAAATACATAGAAAAATGTTTTGTTTTTTGTAACAGATGTACATAATCCAGACTGTTTGTGAAATCTAAACAGAATGCTCCATGGAAAACTCCCAGGGAGAGATTTATAAAAACCTCCAGTTACTTATATTTAGATCTACAACTGAAAATAGACAAGAGTATAAATGGTATGGAGTGGAGAAAGAGTTGCTGAAAAGATCATAGAAAGGAATCTGAGATTGTGATGAGGTAACGGTCATCTACTTTTAGACAACATCTGAGCAGCAGTTCCATTTATTTAGATACATTTCAAAGCAGAGAAAGATGCTAATCAGCTGATTAAATTTTTGTATAGCAAGTGGCTGATGCAGATGTAATTACTCTGAGTGATAAGCAGATTGACAGGTTCTGGTAGAGAGCTGCATTTTGATTTGGTTGGTAAAAAAACATGTGCCACAGCTGGTGGGACAAGTCAGAGAGTACTGCATTGCTTTAACTAGTCCTGGGTTCTCACTTTGAATTTATTATTTGTTTTGACTTACCTGCAAATAAAGGTGACTTATCTGCTATGTTCACTGGCTGGAAGAGAAGTTCAGAGATCAGAACACTGTAGCTGTAATGTGTAGAAAACGAGCTGTTATTTAATTATTGTTCTTATTTGATTCTTTTATGAAGTCTTTTTGACGAAGTAGGATGAAAGCAACCTCTAGCTTAATTCCTCTGAGTCCATTCTGGGTTTTGGGAGCTGGTGCAGGGAAAGGTTTCAAGTGTGGGTGATCAGACAAAGGCACCCAAAACACCTTTGGATGCTCACAGCATAACTTGCTTCTGAGCACTTTGTGATGCTAACAAGTACTGGGATGTAAGAAGGTGGCCAGAGCCACTCACCCAGGGACATCAGGGCACTTCAGTGGGTGTCTGAATGTGGATTTGGTTGGTTTAGCAGAACCACCCAAGCTTGAGTACGTTGATTGACGTCTTGCAAGCATCAGCCATGTCAGCCTGGAATGTAAACATGATGTCTGTAGAGATCACCTCACAGATTCTGTCTAAACTGTTCCTGGCTGTCTCTGCTACTTGTATCTTTGATTTGCTGGTGAGAGGAATATGTGATAAGAGAGTATAATGTAATATACTTTCTGCATATCTAAAATAGTATTTAAGTAAACACTTTAATTTCTACACACTTATTGCACTGAACTATTTTGGGTTTTGTTTTTTTGTTGTGATAAACTCAGCTCACTTCAGGTCCCAGCACCCATTTGTGCTGAAGCAGTGTTTGACCTTAGCAGGCTTACAGCATTATTTATAAAGGACAGATATATATAAATATATAAAGTACCTCATGTTGAATGTTATTGTACTGTATCTTTAATGTCACAGTGCAGATCTTGTTGGACTCATGAATGTGTATAATCACGTTAAACATAAAAATAAAAATGATTCTTAAATCATTGTTTCCTGCAGTATCTTTGAAGCATGAGCTGTGAAAGTCCTTACTTAGTTATCTCTTTTAACAGTTCTATTGTTGTTCAGTTGTGCAGGGATATTTGTTGAGCTTATGCATTCAGAGATCTTTTGATCCCCATAGAAGCAAAAGTCTAAGGGAAATCAAAGAAGAACAATGAAAATGTTAATCAGTTGCATTGTAAAAAGGTTGATGATTAAGCTAATGAGCTAGAGTGAATGAATTCATTTATGTACTTTATGAAAGACCTTGTCTGCTGGCATTAATATTTTCATGTTCTATTAATATTGTTAAGCATGTGGAGATGAAGGGGGAGGGTCTTTTGTTTATTCTAAAAGACAGTTGGCACAGGAAAGGCCATGCTTTTCAGTCTCTGATGTATCAGAAAGGACATGGTTAGTGCCAAGAGGCTGTTCTCTACTGAAAAGTTAATTATATAATATTATTCAGAATTCTGAGTATTAACGATTTTCTTCCAGGAGATTTGAGACTTCATTTTAAGATTTGAGACTTCACTGACTTTAAAGGTCACTTCTTTTAAAGGCTCACTTCCATGATGTCCATCTCCAAGACCTTCCATATATTACTGGCTAATGATAAAAAATACAGTCTGATAGACAGATATGGAAATTTGAGGAAGAAAAAAATCAATACCTTCAGAATTCATCCAAAATTCTGATTGAAGCATGTTTACAGGCATTAAATTTGCCACTTTGGGTAAGTTGTCTTTCTAGAATTCTTACTTACTTTGGGTAAGTCGTCTTTCTAGAATTCTTACTTCAGTACTTGGCACCACACTGCTCCATTCTGGATCCAAGTTCTCTTAGGTGCCCAGCACTTCTCATTTGGAGCTGGCTTCAAGCAGGAACTGCCCTGTGCCTTGCACTGTACTAATGTGAAAGCTCTTAAATGTGTGGCAGATTTCAGTGTGATGTGGGGCAGCAAGGACCACACTGGCAGCAGCAGCCTGGCTTGGTGTAGCAGAGGAGATTGGTGCTGCTGGCAGCCTCAGATGCTTTGGTAAACAGGTCAGAACCAAGAGGACAAGATGAATGAAGCATGGCCCATCTCATCCAAAGGGACTTTCTCCTTGTTTCTGCCTGAAATACGATGGGAGTGATAGGACACTTGCTTTGGAAATTGATTTTAGGGAGAGCAGTGTCAGTATTGCACCCTTTTTGGTGAGGCAGAGAATCACGTGTGTATTTGTGCCAGCAAAAAAAGAAGTTTGAAGTAGAAGGAAAGGGTGCTAAGATCTTTATGTATTATGTGTTTAAAAAAAGACTGGACATGGCACTTGGTGCTATAGTCTAGTTGAGGTGTTAAGGCACAGGTTGGACTCGATGATCTTAGAGGTCTCTTCCCACCTCATCATTCTGTGATTCTGTTTCTGACTTGGGGGGAATTGGGCCCCAAGAGGAGCACTTGTTTGTCTTGCAGGTAATACCTTGCTTGCTGGAGAAGGCTCCCTGCTCCCACATAGCTGGAAACTGCTGAGGAGCACGTGGCTGCTGCTTCTCATGAGGGCAAGATCCTGTCTAAAACAGGCTCTGAATACTCAGTTCTTAAGTGGAGGAACCTAATATTTCCTTGTCCTACAGCCCAGGACAAGCTTGAGGAAGCTCAGAGAGTCTTTGGGACCTCCCAAGCCCAGCACCTGGGGGAAGGTAAGATCCTGGCCCAGGGTGAGACACGATGGGCAAATGAGCCTATCAGCAGTATTCAGGTAAAAAGCAGCAGATTTGAAAGCCAGCCTGTCCTTCCGTGCTTGCAGGGAATCAGTGGCAGCAGGACTACCTGCTGATTTCCTGAAGGCAATGAAAGGAGCTGCTTTCTCAGATGGCAGTGTGACCATGTTCAAAATAAAATTAAGAGAAGGCTTTTTGGCATGTTGCTCTGTTTCTAGAAGACTGAATTTATTTTCTCCCCAAGACTTCCTCATAAAATGAGGCCCTGGCCCAATTGAAATCAGTGGGGGTTGCCCTAGTGACCTCAATAAACCCAGAATTTTCATTTGTAGTGTTCATTTTGTATGATTATTCCCAAAACACAGCATAAAACTGCCAAAGAAAGGGAAATTAATTTTGAAATCCCACTGTAATCTGATTATCTGAAATAAAGGTAGAAATGTTTCCATTAAATTTTACAGAACTCCTGCTCATCAGATTTTGTGTGCCCTGCCCCCAAGCTTTTCTGCTAGAATGCTTTATCTTCAGCCATGAATCTATAGACAGAAGAGTAAATTTGTACAAGGCTTTATGTATATTTTTACAGTCTGTGTATAGCATTCTAGCACATAAGATGCACAGCACAGATAAAGTACTTTTAAGATTAGAAAGTGTGTGTAAATTGCCCATAGTCCCCTCACCATGAAGAAAAAACAAAACCAGTTTTTTTGCTTGAAGGAATTGGTATTTTGAAAGAGCTTCTTGAAGCCTGTGCACTTGTTGATAGCATCAGAAATGCATTTATATTAAGCCTTTAATTGTAGCATTTTCAAATCAGCTTTCTAATTGTTTTCTATAGACAAAGATAACACAGTTAGCCTTCAGGGATCCTCCACCCTGGTCCAACAGGGCTTACACTTGAACAGAGAGTAGCAATTGCAATTTCCTAGATCTCATTTTAAAGCTTCCCAGGGATGATTTGTGCTGCTTGGGGAGCACCAGCATTTCACAAACAGCCGTGGCTCATTTTAACCGGACAACAACCAGGGTCTTGCAAGGAGAGGAATCTCAGTGGGACTGCTGTGGTTGTTGTTGGAGGTTGGTTTTTTCCCTCTGTTCTTTCCTTGTTACTTGTGGAGTTTTTTCCCATTTTGTTGCTAAGGAGCACTGATGGCAGGGAGGGGAAACTCCTTTGGTTTTCAGGGCACCCCTCTCGGGGTGGAGGGGGCAGAGACAGCACAAGGACTGTTACCCTGGCTCTGTTTGTTGTTAATGCCATAGTTCTCATTGTTTTGTTTGCCTTGTTATACATACCAGTAAAGAACTGTTATTCCTATTCCCATATCTTTGCCTGAGAGCCCCTGAATTTCAAAATTATAATAATTCGGGGATAGGGAGGGAGTTTACATTCTCCATTCCAAGGGAGGCTTTCTGCCTTGCCTAGCAGACACCTGTCTTGTGAACAGAGACAGTTGTGCAGAGAGGAAGGGTTTCCACTCCCTGAGGGCCAAACACCTTGTGTTGCCTTGTGGTGGCAGCAGCTACGTGCTCAGCATGGTGTCAAACACCTCAGCAGCTGTGAGGAATTGGAAGCATGAAGTGCCCTGGGGACCCCCTGTGTGAAGGCAGGGGGGTGGAGGCTCCCAGATACGGGGCTGTGGTGAGCAAGGTGATTTTGTGAGCCAAAAAACTGTGATCCTGTATCACAACAGCCTTGGTGATGGAGGGTTATGGCTGGGCTGCTGAATGGCACATGATTGTGATTTTTCACAGCTGAGAATCCCATTTTGTTTTCTTGTTGTTCTGGGACTTTCTCCAGCTCTTTTCTCTCCTGAGCTGCTATTCCCTGCTCTGTGCCAGAGGCATCCATGTGCTCAAAGCCCAGAGATTCCCTTTTTGATGAGACTGGGGGCACCTGGTGGAAAAAGACTGGCTGAGGGAGGGTGGGACACCCCAGTGTTTTGGTGACACTGCTTGCAAGCTGCCCTGGATGTGCTGAATGCTGGTCTGGTGTGGCAGGAGAAGCAGGATAATTCTTTTCTGGGTACAGATATATTTCAGTTTTCTCCAGCCAATTGCTGGTTGTGCTTAGAAGGGAATATGAGATTAATTCTCTTTTTTTGGTAGGCATAAGAGTTGTGATTCTGTAAAGGCTGATTTATGCCTCTGCCTTTCCAGAGTCAATAGTCCCAGAGCGCTCAGTGGAGGTGTTGGGAGACAAGACTCACATCTACCTTAGAAACATACATGGAACCATCTCTTTCTTTAACGCCCTCTTTGTAGGAAGTTGTGATGCTATAAAATAAATTCCCAGAGTGCTACAGCCTGGCATGTCTGGCTTGGTTTTGTAGTGGGACATTTTATGAATAAAAGAATGATGGAAATGTATTTAGCTTAGAAATACTAAATCCAACAGAACTTCCAGAGCATGGGAGTAGCACAACATAAAGGCACTTCCAGATATGAGGTTATGGTCCCTTGGTTGCAGCCTTAGGCTCAGGTGTGACACATTCTTGATTTTGTTCTTACTCACCAGGGCATGCTAGGAGTGGTACTCACTGCAGGCACCACCAGTGCTGAGGGAGAGAAATGAAGGGCAGAGATCTGGAATACAGAGGGAAAATATCTAATCAGAAATAACAGCTCTCATCAGGCACAGACAATAGACTGTAAACTGGCTTCAGGAGAGCTATTCAGGCATCATGGGAGCCAAATTAACAGACAGAAGGTCAGAATAGAGTCATGACAACTATTTAAATGATTTTCAAAAGCTGACTATGCTCAAGACTTTCCTAGATTCTACAAAGGGAGAATTTGTTTTGCTGCTTCAGAATACAATCCATGCATATTTTGGCTTTGTCCTCCATGCTTCATTCAGTAGTTTCTTTACAATATATGCTACATAAGATGTTTTTCCTCCTCAGTGCCTGAGGATGAGCAGGTTGGTTGACCCTGCTTAGGAAAATAATTTCCAACACACAGGATCTTTGTTGGCTCATAATAAGACAGCAAAGGGCAGGGCAGCTGGGAGAGGAAGCTTTCCCTGCACCCTGCTGTGTTTCCAGGATGGCAGTAGCAGGGTGCTGTGCTCCTTTATCAAACACTTGTCCTGACTCGGTGTGACTCAGGCATGGGCTCACCTTCTGCCTTTATGGAGGATTAGCTGGGGCACACAGGGTGGCCTCTGCTGGGATTTCTGTGCCACCCTTCTGCCAGCTGCAGGGGGATGGGTGATCCCAGATCTGGCATAATGCCTGCCCAGGGCTTGGACAAATGTGAACTGACAGAGGGAGTTCATATCAGGTCAGCATTTCACGGCATTTCTCAGCGGGTATTAGGAGCTTTAAAAACCAGTGAAGTGCAGCATGACATGTTTAGAAGTTGGGGTTCCTACCAGCTCATGGCAGTCATTTTTCATCCCATTTTACAGGCAGAGCTCCCCAGCAGAGCAGAGACAGTGCTCATGGGTATCACAGGCTCTGCAGCCCTGGGAAAAGGCAGAGGCTCACAACTGCAAACTGGAGTTCAAAAAGCAGGTTGTGGAATGGTCAGGAATATCAGCTGGAAGCTGTTGTGTTGTTCTGATTTTCTAGTAGCATGGTCTGTGCTGGCAGGTTTGTTCTCAAAGGTGTATTTTTGTGTGATGAAATACATCTCCTGACATTAGCAGGACTGGGAGCAAACATCTACCATTTCCTGTCTAGGAAATCTGGCATTCCTCACTCCATGTCCGCCTTTGAAAGAAAAATGAGAGCTTCTTTTCAGCACTGCCAAAGAAGTGATATTAATTGAAATAAAGCTTGGAATTAAATGTGAGTGTGACTAGATCTAGGAGCAGCCTTACAGAATGAGATTTAAAAATATGCAGCACAGGAAGGAACTCATGCATTGAGTCACAGGAGGACTGATGAATTAGTAAGGATGGTCTATCCATAATTTCAAGGAGCTGGGACAGACAGGAGAGGAAGCAGCCCACAGAAAAAGCAATACCAGCAACTCAGGCTGAGATCAGGAGTCTTCAAAGGAAAAAAAAAATTATCCAAGTTAAGGGAAAAAGAAACCTCTTACCTTTGGTTTCTGCCATTTCTCATGCATCTCGAGTGATGAATTTGCTGAGCTCCTGTTGGGACACCATAGTTGAGAAATTACTTACACCAGAAGGCCAGAATGAGGTCTGTCAAAGGTCATTATCAGAACTGGTTTCTCATCAATACACTACTTGATTGGAGAAGAAGACTCAAAATTGGAGGGCTTTGATTGCTGGGAGGGAAGCTTTTAAGTGCTTCCTGCTGTTCTGTCATTTTATGCTAACCCCAAATGGCCCTGTTAAATTGATGTCCTGTTTCCCATTTACTGCCCACAAATCATTCTCCTCCTGTTAATGTAGGAAACATTTGCACATGATAGGAATTGGAGTGGCTAAACAGTAAATCTTAAAGCCAGTAAAGAACTCAAAAGTATTTACCCAGTGACCAAAGTATTGATTTCCCCCACCACTTCATATTATTCAGTTGTGAGCTTTATTAAAAAATACAGAACCTCATGTCTGCCTTAAGAGAATCTTTGCACAAATTCCATTTCCAAGCTGTGGAATCACTGTGATTTGTGTGTGGCAGCTAATTTCTTGCAGCTAATCAAAGGCTGAAACAAAGGCTGGGAGTGCTGCAGCTGCTCAGGCAGTGGGGTGTCACCGCCGACGCCGTGTGACACCGCATGTTTCTGCTGTGGGCTGGTCAGCAATGAAAACAGCACAGCAGCTCTGTTTTCTCAGGACAGCAGCGCTGTGAGGGCCTGGGGGCTCTCTGGGCTCAAGAGGAGCTAAGCCCCAGGAAGGTTTTCCCTGACTTTGATGGATATCTAAGCTTACACAGCCTCTAGATTTGCACACGCATCCAGAACTGAGCCGTGCCTCAGGTCCTTTCACTGACTGTGGTGTTGTGAGGTCCCCAGGAGGAGGTGAGAGATGAGAATTTGACTCCAAATTCTCAGAAGGCTGATTTATTACTTTATGATATTATATTATAAGAGATTATATACTAAAACTAAACTATACTATAGAGAAAGGATACATCAGAAGGCTAAACAAGAATGATAAAGAAAGTGCGTGACTGACTCCTCAGAGTCTGACACAGATGATGGTGATTGGTCATTAATTAAAAACAATTCACATGGAACCAATCAAAGATGCACCTGTTGGTAAGCAACCTCCAGACCACGTTCCCAAGCAATCAGATAATTATTGTTTGCATTTCTTTTCTGAGGCTTCTCAGCTTCTCAGGAGAAAAAATCCTGGCGAAGGGATTTTTCAGAAAATATCATGGTGACAACTGACAGCATTTTACTGAAGCCCACTTTTCGTGTCAAGTCAAACTAAAATGCTGACAGTGCACTGGGGCGATATGTGGTCCTTTCTACACCTGCTTTGCTGCAGAGCTCCCCTGGCAGCAGAGGTAGTTGGATAATGAATCCTAAACAAGACTTGGTATTGCAGAAATACCCCAATAATGGTCTCAAAGCACTTTGACATAAGTGGAGAGGACAGAATGAGTGAGCACCTTGTAATCTGTGCTGTTTTTTGTGGGTAAACATGAAAAAAATTATCCTTCTTCTGCTGTTCCCTTCACTCTTCCCTATCCCCATTTCCCCTGCTGCAAAAAGGGGAGGATGAAATCCCACCCCTCAGCAGTGCTTTGGTACC
>NW_005054469.1:43694-60496 GCF_000277835.1 Geospiza fortis
CTCAGAAGCCAAGGATTGCTGGTGTGCTCTGTCACCAAGAGATTCCCAATATCCTTAAATGTCACTAAATGGGGAGAAGTAACATTGCTGAAAATCACAGTCAGAGGGGCCTCACGTGTAAATCCTTTGTAGAACCTTTGTAATCTTCAACTGCTTTACTTCCAACAGATCTTCCCATATAATGAGCTGCCAGCCAAAAGGTAAATATAAATGCAAAATATTCCCAAAGCAAACATGTTATTGGCTTTTAAAACAAGTCTATTTAAATAATATGAAAATTTATTAAAGAAACAGGATCTATTCTGCTTTACACTTAAAGATGAGTTAATGCAAATATCACAGGTTTATCCCTTGGGAGGAGTCACTGGGGAAGCAATTTGTTTCTTGTTAGCTAAGGCAGGGAGCTTTAAAGTTACTGAGTTGTCTGTCTCTGCAAGTAGCCCATTTAATCTTGAGGAAAGTGTCAAATCTAAGTTAGAGTCAGTTGTGTGCCTTGTTTAAAGCTCTGGCAGGAAGAGTTTTGTAGCGTGCCACCAGCCAGCAGTGTGAGGGGCAGTGGAAGTGGCACAAAGAATTTCTGGAAGCAATTTTTTATTGGCTATTAGCAATGGGTATGGAGCCCTGTACAGTGAGTGTCAGGTGGGCCTCTATTTGCCTTTTCTTTTTTATTCTTTACAATTGACTTCTAGTCTAAGGGCTCTCATCATCTGCTTTTTGGTGGTATCAGGTGAGGGTGATTTCTGTGAGGGCCAGCTGCTGGGAAAGCCACCAGAAGTAGGTTTGTTTTCCCAGACAATCCTCAGTTTTAGGCATGTACACACACTCCTGCTCCTTTGACTGTGCTCATCAAATTGTCTCCAGAGCCACACTGTGACTGGATTAGGTAAATTAGCTAGAATTAATTTCTTTTAAATTCAGCCTGGAATGTTGTGCTCTGCTTGTTGATACAACTGTGTGGGCAGTGGGTTGTGACTGGTTAGGTGGTGGAAGCACACACCTCTGACAGGCTGCTCCCCTGCACAGGAAAATTTAAAACATGTTGTCTGACACTCCAGGGCCAATGAGCTCCTAGCAGACTTCACCTTCATCCCACTATTGTTTTTCAGAAGTCAATTTTTTCCTCTTTAATTACAAATCAGACCCTCAGCTATCCCTCAGCATAGCTCCAGTGAGCTGGTACCCATGAGCTCCTGTGTCAGCTTTTTAGCCTGAAGGTTCCAGCCTTGGGTTATCAGCTGCAAAGAAACCTCTGTGATGTTAACAGCCTATAAAGCAATTTAGGGAGGTCAGTATGCATCTGAACACAGCTCAAAACAATAGCCAGAGGGGGAATATAAACTGTTTACTACCACTGGATTGGCACTGAAACCTACTGATGCAAAATTCATAGCCAACATGAATTAATTTGCTCCTGATCATCCTTACAAAAACTCTGGCTTCTCCCTGCTTCTCCTAATGACTTCTATTTGACAGCTGTGGGTTTGCAAAGCAAACTGCAGTAGCAGAGTAGACATTAATGTTCTGAAACAGCACTAAAATCTGTGAATGGAATTGCCTTTGAAACTTACACTGGTTGCCAGCTTACACTGAATCAAGCTTGTCATGTTTTTATGGACTATACTTAATCTTTGAACATCTTTCATCTCCCTATCACCTGTGTGTGAGGGAAGGGTTAGCCCTGTTTTACAGATGAAGGAATGAGGCACAGGACACCTGAGAGCAGCCTGGAAATTGTTCTGCTCTATAGCACAGTCTTTCTCTCAAGAAGGCACCATCTCACCTTTACATGCTAGTTGGATCAGCTGCAAGATCTCCAGCTGGCTTTCCTGACATGCCACAGAATCACAGAATGCTTTGGGTTGGAAGAGACTGCAAAGACCATCCAGTTCCAATCCCCCCAAGATGGGCAGGAACACCTTTCCCTATCCCAGGCTGCTCAAAGCCCCATCCAGCTTGAACACTTCCAGAGATGGGGCATCCACAGCTTCTCTGGGCAAGTGTCTTACCACTGTAACAGGGAAAAATTTCCTCCTAATATCTAATCTAAACCTACTTTCTGTCAGTTTGAAGCTATTCCTCTCTGTCCTGTCACTCCATGCTCTAGTGAACAGTCCCCCTCCATCTTTCTTGTAGGCTCCCTTCAGGCACTGGAAGGTCACCACTGAGCCTTCTTGTTTCTAGGCAGAACAATCCCAAATCTCTCAGTCTTTCCTCAGGGAGAGCTGCTCCATCCCTCTGATCATCTTGATGGTTTCCTCTGGCCTCAATTCACCAGCTCCATGTCCTTCCTGTGCTTTTTTTCCCAGATCTGAACACAGCCCTGCAGGTGGGGTCACAGCAGTCACTGCCTCCCCTGCTGCCCACAGAACTCAGCTCGAGCTCCCACTGGGGCCCAGGCAGTGAGTGGGACGTGCAATGCTTCTTCTGCAGGAGAGGTGCTGTCCATGCTCCTCCTTCAGAGGGTGAGCAGAGGGGTCTGCAAGTTGTAGCTGTAGCTAAGTAAATGCTCTGTGAAGTCATTTTATGTAATGGCCTGGAATTTATATCTTTGCTTATGAAACAGGAGCGGGTGGCTGCTTTAATAACCAGCATGCAGTGTAAATGCTACACTGAGCTGAATTCTCTCCTCAGATAATCTGTGCGTGCTGGTGATGTCAAGGAGAGCTGGGCTGGCATCCAAGAACAGAAGCTGGTTGCTTGGTCTGCTTAGAATACATCCAAAGCATTAGTAATGAGATGTGAGAAGAATAAATAAGCCTTTTTACCACGTGGGACAGAGATGCCTTACAGAGGGTGAGCTGCAAAATGACTAGTTAGGGGCTGCAGCCCAATTGCCCCTCCCAAAAACTGCAGGCTCTCTCGTCATCTCTTCCCACATCAATCCAGGAAATCCTGGGGAAAAGCCCTAGGAAGTGCCTTGAAAGTACAGCTCTGCAGTAAGAAGGTCTGGTCTGATGTGCTCTGCTGGAAAGGTCCCTTTTGTCTGAGGAGCCAAAGGCAAGAATGGTGATTATTTTCCAGGGAATTTCAGAGATTCCATGCTCACGTGCAGGACAGGCATCTTCAGGCTAATTGTGATCAGTCAGTGCAGAGGAGGATCACCTGCAAACAGGATTCTGTATATCACACAGAATCTTATACTCCAGAAATCAGATGTGGAGTTATGGGTCTGGGTCAGGGCTGACAATGCTCAGCAAAGCCTCAGACCGTGGAATTCAATGCAAATTGTCACAAGAAAGGGAAGGCTAATTCAGGTTTAGAACTACATGCAGTATGAATTTTGTGGCTGCAGTTTTACCCTTTAATAGTTAGAGAGCTGATATATAAATAGTATAAACAAGGCACTGTGCAGACAGGGTGGGAAAAGAGAGTTTATTTCTGTAGTCTAAAAGAGACTCCTTAAAAAGTGGCTTTATGGGAAGAGAAGGGAAGGAAAGAGCACAGTTCAGAGCCAGAGATGGGTGGAAGGCCTTATAGCATCTTCCCTAAGTGAGGATTTCACAGCAGAATTAAAAATACATCAGGTCTAAGATCTTAATAAAGGGTTTCTAAAGAAGATATGTGGGAAATGGAGCACAACAAAGCAGGCAGATCCTGCTGGCCCAGGTGGCTGCAAGCCAGGAGCAGGGGGAGTGTGGGTCTGCTCTTGTGCTGGAGAATTACAAATAAAGGAACAATTGGGAAAGGCAAGGTGTAATTCATGAAGCAGCCAACATTTGCTTCATGTTTCTCAGGATTTAAAGCTAACCACAAGCCAAGTTTGCCCTTCTGATTCCTCCTCCCACCCCACATCTCCAGCATCTTCTAATTTATAGCATTCTGGATTCCTGCACTTTTCCTGTACAGGAATGGATCAGTCTCCTATCTCAGTGGCTGCAGAAGCCTGACAGTGTTTCCACACTGCCTCTCCCTCCAATAAATCAAAGCATTCAGAACTGAGGTCTGCATTTCCAACTAAGAAGTCCTATGGTAGGGAGGGACAGCTGTTTCTGCATTTTTGCAGCAGCGAATCCCCTGGATGGCATTCATGCTGACTGGAGTGCCTTGCAGGAGTTATATAATTGCAAGTCAAAATTTCCCTGCTTTGCCAAATTGCTGAACCAGAAGGGTTTGCTCACTAAAGAGCTGGAGGGAAGGAACTGGAAGGGAGACAGGGGCAAGAGGCTGCATAGACTGCTGAGCTGTGATCAGCATTCTGATCATTTTAGGAATTTGTCAAAGGAGAGGACAAATTTGTGTGGTGAGAGATGGGTGAATAATTACCACATATAATTTAGTCAATGAATTTTGCTGATAGAGGATTATCTACAAATGGATTCCTGTGTGTGTCAAATGTTATTCAACAGCTCTTTTCAGTGAATAATTTTTGAGTTGTAGCTGTATCCTGAGGAGTTCATTAAGGTGTTTGATTATTAAATACTGAGAAATAAGGGAGAGTTCTAGCACACCAAAAACCAGTCACTTAAATGGTGCTTGTATAGTCTTGTTGAATTCTTAAGTTGTAAAGGAAAGTTTGTTTAATTTGAACTTCCATCACTGCCTAGTCTTTGAAGAGGTCAATTTAAATCTTGTAAGCCATGAAATCTGAGGCATTTGGAGTGAATTACTCAGTTTTGAGGATCTCAATACCTCTCTGTACATGATTATACTTAGGAAACACTCATCTGCAAATCTCATACAAACAGCTAAGCCTATTTCTTTGACTTATTACTACTTCTCTTCTTCCTTCTCATCCCTTCATTAAACTGCTGTGCTCTTTCCACATTGCATTAGAGATTACTGAAATAGGGACAGTTTCCTGTGAAATGTTTGCAATAGAGCCTAAGCATCATTCTAGAATTCAAATACCTCAGTAATGATCTGTAGTACTAATTTCCAAGGCTCTGAGGAAGGCGCTGATATTTAACCTCCACTCCTTGTATAACCTTGGGCAGACCAATTCCTTGGAGAAGTTTTCTTATCCCCATCTTACAGCTAAAGCCTGTTTGGGTGATAAAAACCTCTTGCAGTCATGAAGCAAAGGTCTGAGAGCTGCATCCCCAAAACTGCAGCAGCAGCTGGGGGGATGCTCCAAGGGTCTACAGAATCCAGTATCACAACAAGATACAGAATACAGTAAACTGTTGATGAAGTAAAACTGCAAGCCAAAAAAACCCAAAAACCCAACTAAGAGTAGACATTGTTTAGTTGAAAGACTTTAATGATAGGATGTAGATTTTTAAGCATTTTTTTTCCTTGTGGTGACAGAAGAGTTGCATTTTGACCTGTTTAATTTAAATAGGCGTCCACAAGAAAATTCAGGACAGCCCAAAGGAACTCAAGCCAGGGCAAAAAAAATCATCCTGAATTTCTAACTAAGGAAATAGTATATCATTTGTGAAGGCAGTAGTTTCAAATAAAATAGAACTCTGCATTCTAATTCTGTATTGCCACTGCAGCAGAGTCACACTCCAAGCAGCACAACTGTCCTTTCAGAGACCTCACAAGCAGATTGCTAATGTGAGGTTTTTTGTTTGTTTCGCTGCTTTCTACTAGGAGGTGATGCTCCTGACAGTTTGATTACTTGGAATCTGAGGTGAAAATGCCCAAGCAAAAGAGATCTGTTGAAAGAGAGAAAAAACAGCAGCGCATTAAAATAAGAAAATCAGGATTTTTGTGAAGGACACGGTTGAGTATTCACGTGTTGCTGAAAGCAAAAGGCACTTCTAATAACCCTTTAAACCTCATCTTTTTTTCTAATAATCTTCATAATCCTCACCTAGGATTGCCAGGGAGTAATTTGTGGCTGCAGTCTGTAGGACAGGGAGAAAAGCAAAGCTGCTTGACAGAACATCAAAGGTTTGTGCCACTGAAGTTTTATGCAGCGATTCCTAAATCCTTCATGCTTGAAACAATGATGAAAAATGATTGCCAGCTATGAAACCAAAATTATATCAATCTGCTTCAGGGTCTTGGGGCTTTTTTTTTTTTTCATTTGAAAACATGACCCAGTCTAACACAGTTCACTTACCAATCTTGAGTGTTCTGTCATTGAAAAAGAATAGAACTGAGTCAGGAGGGGTGAATTTATTTCATGCTTCACAAATGTATGTGGGGGAGTGGGAAGGAGAAAATGCTGAAAATAAAATCAAGCAGGTCAGTGCTCAAATACCTCATTCTGATTGTCTTTATGTAACACATGTAACAGACAGTGTAGTTGCCCTCTGGATTTCCAAGGGGAATATTCAATGTAGAGCAGCTGAAATGGAAACTAAATATGACTGGAGGCTCTAGTTTCACAGCAGTATCACTGCAGGTAATTTTTCTGGCTGTAAATCAAGTGATCATTAAAGCTGAATGCTGAGAAGCAGAAGTTTGGGAGTGATTTGGCTTGTCATTATCAAAACCTGATCTTAATGAGGATCTCGTTAGCCACTTCTACACCTGCTTTTTCCCTGTGCAGAGGCCTCCACGATGCACCAAAACCAGGGGACCAAGTTGAGAGCAGGGGGAAATGAGAGGTTCAAAGCACCAGCATCAACTCTGTTGGGAGGGCACATGTGGGAGAGGCTGCTGTACACAGAGCTTGGAGTGCCTGCACCTCATCTGTGCCAATTCCTGCCCTTGGCACCATGGGCTGCACTTGTGGGGCTGCAGGGTGGGAAGGCTGCCTTGATGGACAGGACTGAAGCACATTGTGCTGCTGTTGCTGTGCAGAAAAGCTGAATCACTCAGCACCCTGCTGCTCTGTGAGGCTACTCGCAGAAGAGAAAATAAATTGCTTTCACCAGTCGTGGCAAGGGGAATTTGTCTGGATAATATCCATTCTGGATTGCAGGTAATGATTTTGGGGTTCTTTTTGGAGGGAAACAGGAGAGACACAGCCTCTGAGAGATCCCATCAGAGTGGTCTCTCTGCAAGGGCTCTGTCCCTTCCCAGGCTGCGTGACTGATCAGCCAGAAGCTGATGGGAGTCAGATTCTCCCCTCCAAAGTCCTGTTTTCTTCTCACTGGTGAGTATTTGCTGATCTTTTCAGCCACTTGCCATGGTGGATATTTTTGCCCTTGACAAGGGGGAAGAGAATGATGCACCTGACTCCATCTTATCAGAAGGCCAATTAATTACTTCATTATACTATATTACATTATATTACATCTAAACTGAATCTGCCAAGCACTCAACTGCTCACACTGCACAGAATCTCGTGACTGTCATCCAACAGTCGCGACACACACACTTGGCCCTGACAGGCCAAGGAAACAAAACCCCATCACTTTGGGTAAACAATCTCCATATTGCATTCTACTTTGGCACAAACACAGGCACAGCAAATGGTAAGAATTGTTTTCCCTTTCTCTGAGGTTCAGAGAATGTGAATCTCAGAAATATGCTTGGGAAGAATTGCGCCTTGCTTTTCTCTGTGAAGAGGAATGTGGCTACAACTTGCTTTGCAAAGTTGTGTTCTAATATCCTGAGTATAATTTGAAGCTGATTAGCAAACGTGTAGAGTCAGCCTTGAGCACACGGGAACTTTTCTGGGCTTGTTCGTTCTGAAGAGATGCTGCTCAGTGATTAGTCACAAAGACTGAGATATAAATTGGTATTTCTCTCTGCCTCTGCTCTTGCTGCATATTCTCTGTACCACCTCTGACAGAGGAGTTGAACGTCAGACAAAGAAACACATGAAATATAGTCTAGCAAAAAACCCCCAAGATTATAAAGATAAATGGTAAAGATAAAGCCAAATGTGATGCACTTGCAAGTGTGCTGCATGGCATGGAGTGCTGCATGTTGATGAGCTGTGTCACCTCACTTGTCTGCAATGCTGCTCATTCTTCTTCCATTGCTTTGCTGTGGAGCCAATCACAAAGATGACACTACACCATTTCATCCTGAAAATCCAAATGTTGGATTTAGCCAAGGCTTTTTCCTCTCTTTGCCTAGAGAGGGAAGTGCTGTGCCAGAGTCTTGCAGTTATTTGAGAACCAAAGGAATAATTTCAAGCAGTTACATAGGTGAGTATTTGTCCTCTCAGTATTAACTTACCTATTCCACCCAAAAATATTCTCTACATTATCAGATAAACACTTTGCTCAGGAGGTTCCCTCAGTGGGATCTGGACATAGGAAGCCCTGTGTCTCTCCTGCTCCTTCAAGAACTCTGCATTTTGGATGTTAGGCAGGAAAACTCCACTTGCTCTTGCAGCCAAGCCTCCTTCAGAGGCAGTCCCCAGGCAGTGGGGGAGTGTGGATTGTGGCATTCACATTCTCTGGAAAAACCCCTTCACCCAGGATTTTTCTTCTGGGAAGATGAGAAGTCTCAGAGAAAAAGGAAAATATTTTTCATCTCATTTGCTTCTCCTGTGTTTTGCTTGTCTGGAATGTGTTTGGAGGTTGTTTACCCACAGGTGATTGTTTCACTGGATTCTGCTGTGAGTTGTTTTCACTCTTTGGCCAGTTGGGGCCAAGCTGTGTCCAGACTCTGGAGAGAGTCACGAGTTTTCATTATTATCTTTTTAGCATTGTGTAAGTATCCTCTCTGTATTCTTTAGTATAGTTTAGTATAGCATTCTTTAATATAATATAGTATCATAAAATAATAAATTAGCCTTCTGAGAACATGGAGTCAGATGCATCATTCCTGCCTTCATCAGGACACTCCCAACAAATACAATAGTGGATGGCACAGGGAGAGGGAAAGGAGAGAGTGGCCCAACAGGAGCAGAAGCCAGCAGCTGGTAGTGTTGTACTTGTGCATCTGCATTATAAGGTTTTATACAATTAAATTGTTCCCCAATGTAGCTCTAATGAAGTTATAAAAAGTCCCTTCAGCTTTCCAGCTGGTGGGTAGGAGAATGTGAGATGAAACTGGTGGTCAAATGTACACTCTAATCAGTCATGAAACGTTTTATTTAATTAACTTTGCTTTATTTGAGAGATACTTTAAAATTTTGATCAAAACACTCTCTAATTTTGCAACTTCTTACGGCCTAATTTCTCAAATCTAATTACTTGTGAGCTTCACATTTGACTTTTCAAGCCAGAATGTGGCTGGTCCTCATGGCTTGAACCTCTAATTAGACAAATTAACTAAGAAAATAATCTCTTCTATAGTGATATCCCTTTTACCTCAATAGCTTTCTGTGGAAAACAACAACAAATTTAACTAAGGGGGGGATCTGGTTATAAGCTTGTTTTTTAAGTCTCAGAGGATTTTTTTCTTTAGCAATCCTTTATTGATGATGTGACTCAGATTTTTTTTTTTTCATCTTCCATAAGAAAGGCTTAGTTTTAGAGATGTCCTACTTGTGTTTTACCAAGATTGGTGCTTTGGACAGCACAGTCTGCCTGAATTTACTCTCAATGAGAAACAGGTGCTCCCTACAAGCACAATCTTGTGTATGTGTGCCCAAAATGAGGTGCCATGCTTCAGTGAATAACAGGAGTGTGTCATTAAAAACTCCCATTGATTTATTCTTCACCATTTTATTTTTTCTTCCTTGATAATGGGTTTTATTTATGGAAAGAACAAAATTTTAAAAATGCTCAAATTCACATAGAAAATCAAAGCTATTTTTGGGGTGTTTTTTCCATACATTTTCAGCACTATCATGCAAAGAAGTACTCAATTTTCTGTTCTAAAAAAAGCACAAAAGCAGAATAACATAATAGAGTATATGCATGACACAATATCTGCTAACCATTCATAGTCAGATGTTCTCCATGTCTAAAATTGTATTTTCTCTGTTACTTTCACAGGAAGAAACTTCCGGCTCTCAGGTCTTCTCATACCTCTGGAGAGGACACCATGCCTGAAGTGATTGTGAAGAACACCTCAAAGAAACAAAAAACCAAGGTAATCTGTCTTCATCAGATCCTGTCCAGAGTGCATTGGTAGGTCCTTACATGAAATAAGTTTTCTTGTCTTTCCATTATAATTTTTTTATCATTAGTTATTGCAATTAAATGTTGTTTCTTCTATAAAACCAAGTTCTCCTTCAAAACTAGCTGAGTCTTTGGTCACAATTACATTGCAGCTTTGAGTTCCATTTACAGGTTTTTCTAAACACCTAAGTTACCTTTCTTTTAAAAAAGAAAAATAAGTCTTTTAAAAAATCTATTTTCATTTAGGAAAAATGAATTGAAAAATCTGTGTTGGCCCCCTCCTGTGCTCTCTTTTCAAATAGAATCCCATTCAGGAAAAGGCTTAGTTTGGAAATTGTCATAGAAAAAAATAAAAGCTTTGAGGGGACAAAAGCTGTGGGAGTTTTTGTTGGAAACTGGTTGCTATACTTAGAAAACCAAACAAAAATAAATTATCAAAGACAGAGTTTTCTTGTTGGAGTCCTCATCCTCTAAGCTGCAAAACTGAGGCAGGTAGAAGTTCTGTCCCACCACTGTTGCATCAAATTCAAGATTAATATTCTGCAGAGGAATTGCAATGACCAGGAAAACTATCTCAAAGCAAGGAAATTAGGAAAGAATTAGTGAGGAAATTTCCTTTTTCAAAGCAAGGAAATGAGGCAGCAAAGGACACAGAAAGACCTGAAGCTCCATGTCCCACAGACCTATGGATTTTATCATTTAGCATCTTCTCTTTTAGCAGGGCCCATTCCAGCTGGGTCAGGACATGGATCAGAAGCTTCACAGCAGTGCAATTTATAGCTCAGAGTTCCTGGTCCTTTTTATGCAGATCTTGCTTTCTGCTGTCCCCCCTGTGCTGGTGGATACAAATCTGTACAAACCCCTTCAGATACTTTGGTTTGAAGTTCATTACATTTATATTCCATTAGCTGGATTTTTGGAAGCCAGCTAAACTGCTGTTTGATACTTTGTGGCATGAAATCCTGGGGCTGAAAAGGCCTTCTCCTCTAAGTCATTCATCCTTCATTTTATTGAGTTCCTCCTAGTCAGCATAGTAGATGAAGGCTGAAGTGACCTGCTTGAAATTTTCATATTTGCTTCTTTTTCCAAGCAATATTATGAAGCCTGTCCTCACTTACCAGTTTTTCACTTTAAATTTTTCGTCTTCTAATACTTCACTAACTGATTGAAATTTTACTGAGAGTCAGGGAGGGAAGAAAACAGAACTAATCAAATCATAGCAGGGGGGAAGCAAGCTCATTTTCTCAACCCAGAGAAGTGTCTTCAAGCCCACCCCTGGTGGAAGGTCCATGGGATTTAGCCCTGCAGGTGAGTGACTCTGGGCCAGAATGCTTTCATCTCTCTGACAAAGGTACTTAAGTGTTTGGCAGTTTTGACTAAACTGCCAGGTTTTCCCAGAAATAGTGTTCCAGGTTTTCATGAGCCTGGAGACATTTTTGTCATTTCAGCCTTATTTTTTCTTATTGCACCCTGCCAGCCATGTCCAGATAAAGCACAGTGGAGGCTGCTGCCTCTGTTACAAACACACACCTTCTCTACCAACAAACCTTCAGCAACATGACCACTAGAAAAACCTTAACATCTGACCTGCCATTGTTGATAGGCGCGTTCCAATGTGTGGCTGCTAGCCTGCAAAAATTATCTAAAAAATGGCAGGTTGCAGGATGTAATTTCATATCCTGCAGGATGGTGTTGAAGTCCTCCTGCTTCACTTCAATGTGAAGGTCATTCCTCCAAACCTGAAATTACGCTTGCTCAAAGTTGTGTGGGGAGCTGTATCACAAGCTTAATTTAGAATAAAACCACAGAATAATAATGTTTTGTGTCAATTTGTATTCTGTGGTTTAACAAAAATGTTAATTTCTCACTGAGCTGGAGACAAGACTAGTCCCTAAGAGAACAGTGTATTTGACTATGTTTCTCTGTTGTTCAAATTGGTGGATCAGTCCTCAAATTACTCTTTGGTTTTACTAAGAAATACTCAGTCAGTTCCTCCATTGCTTTTTTTAAAGCAGCAAAGTGCTTACCAACCACCTTTTTCAGCTTTGCTTTTCACCAAGCTTTCCTGAGACTGTAAATGTTCAATATTACAAATCCATGCTTCCTAGTATTGATGAATCTGGCTCTTGGAAAGCTTGAATTGTAGTGATTAATTATCTGATTAAACCAAGAAAAAGAGCTGCATTAAGGGTTTGAAAGACATGCCCTTCGGAAGATTGAATTTCATGATCTCCCTAATCAGTGTTTTGTAAATTCACAGAACATACTATGTACATCTCTTAAATCAGGGCAGATTGCATATTGATTAACAGTGTTATCACAAATTAGCAGCACAGTATCAGTTTCTCTGATGCAGGGAACCATGAACAGGAATTGTTTGCATTTCTATGTGAGCCTCCTGGAGACAAACAGAATGAAATGAATAGCCTTTTAATTTAATTGGCTTCCAAGGCAAGCCTGAGAATAGAAAGCACAAAGCATTGCACAGTTACTGTAGAAACAGTGGAGGTCAAAAGCTCAGCTTGCAGGCCGTACATCAGTCAGCACTGCTCCTGTGCAGTAATTTTTTTAATTCTTGCTGCATCTCCATCAGATCCCAGGAAGCCAGATAATTCAGCATTAGTATTCCAAGTGGAAGTGCTGGGTCATTTGTCACTGGTCAGATCATGCTATGGAATTTGTTTAAAAAAAAGCTGCCAAAATGAAAAACTACAATCAATTGGTGCTCTTATATATCAGCCACAAGAATTAGGTCAGGACAAAAAGAAAGAAAAAGGAGAGGAAAAAATCTTTCTTTCTCATAGAAGAATAAAAAAGTCAGAACAAGGAAAGAAAAAGTGGTACAAAATGGATAATAGTCTGGCAAGAAACCCTTTTTCAAAATAATCTTTCTATAACAGACAGTTAAGATTTATCTGTTATTGAGTGGAGCCAGCCCTGCTGAATGCAGTGAAAGCAAAAAGGGAGATATTATTGTGCTAATATTCAAAACTCCTGCACTCTTTTGGCTGTAGAAATAAAGAGCTATAGCTCTTGGAAAACTTGAGCTGGCCTAGGAGCTCATCAATGAACACAGAAACCCATCCACAGAGCGCCTAAATGTAGAAAAGGGATTTCTTTACTATTTTTGGACTGGCTAGTGCAGGATCTGTGCTGCTACTTCAGCTTGAATTCATTCATCCTTCAGCAAAGTTCAGAACTCCTCCTCTGTGTCTGATCCCATATGCCTGTGCCAGCACAAAAGCCTGGCACAAAGCACACTCCCATATGTAGCAGACTCAGCTGCACCAAGGGGATCACATGAACCTCCCATTTCATTTTTGGATTGTTGATTCTTAAAAGCACAAAGGTTCCTTTGAGGAGGTTGTGTGTGAACAGTTGCTGGCATTTTTATTATTTCCTATTACAACACTAAATCATTCCATGTAGTATTTTAATCTGCTGAAGGAGAAGGTAGTGCTTTCCAACTAAAATTATCCTACTGGTCAGTGTTCTTTCCACAGAGGACTAGGGGTTTTATACAGTTTTTATAGGTTTATATGCTAATTTTGTCAAATTAGCATATTTGACGAAAATCACCAATTAGAGACATAAGAGGTGAGGTAATTTCCCCCTTGTCAGACAATGCTCTTTTCCTGACCCAGAGATGGGGCAACTGAGAGGCATTTTAAAAACTTTTATTTCATTTTCATTTCATTTATCTCATGAGAAGGGTGAGACAATACAGATGTTATAATTCACTCCATCACAATCAGAAGCCAACTATTTCCTAATTAAAATACATTATAAGTGTTTCTTGGCCTATCAACTTTTTGCCACACCATGCTGTGGATGCCTTAAGTCATCTAAAACTACCCCTCATGGGTCCCACCACAATGCATCTTTCATAGTTCTATTTCTCCAAAGTGTCCAGTCTTATTTGCAAGGCCACCTTTTGAAACCTTTTTCTAGCTCCATTTCTCTCTCAACAACATCTGTCCTATTCCATGGCATTTCTAAGTCAGCATTTCTTGTCTCAGGGTTTGCATTTGGATGCACACACTGTGTGGGCCTGACAGAAGGGCCTGAGAACTCTCCACAAATCCATTTCCCACAATTCCCCCTCTCTACGTCCTTCCCCCTCTGATGGAAACTTGTTGATGAAAATGTGTCCCGAAGAGCTGTTTCTGGCCATGGCTCCCAGAAAGACCCAAGAAAGAATAGGGACCTTAGAATGAGTGTGGAAACCCAGGGCACTGGGAATATTTCCCTGTCTGCTCTGGGGTGCCCTGACCCCCAAGGGGAGCACTGACTTTGACCCTCACTCATGGAGAAAGTTTCCTAAATTCCAGAATAGACTGGAATCCACAAAAGTGTGAAATAGATTATAGAGAGCAGTGTAGGTGTATCACTTGGTGAGAAATTTAGGTTTTGGGATTTTTGGTATGTTGTGCATGGAAGCAAGATGGAGGGCACAGGGTGTCATCCTGGGTTTCTTCTTCATGCTTCTTCTTCCTTCTTCTTCATGAGTTTGGGTGGCATTTTGTAATTGGGTGGGAAAGCCCACATTGTGGGCTCTTTGGAATCAGTTATTAGGTTAAAAAGGAAATAATTTAGGTGTCAGCTCTTAATTGGATAGTTTAGTCTTAAAAGGACTTGTAACAAGAGATTGTTGGCCATTTTGTGCCTGGCTAATGAACTCATGGTTGTGAGACTGTTTTACTGATAAGAAATATTAAACACCTGAGTCAGAACATGAAATACCATCTCAGGTGCCTTCAATCCAGACCCAGAGAAACCAATAAATGAGTTTTGTCCTTCTACCTATAAGGGCAGGGAAAAGTACTGGGAAAACTAGCTATGAATGCAATAATCCAGAGCTCCAAATATATGTGTAAAGAATACAGAGTGCATATGAAAGGAAAAAAGACCAAATTGATCTGGCATCACTATCATGGGGAGGCTGGCCTGAGCAAACATGGAACTGCAGGTTTTGTGAGGGTTTGACAGCTAATGCACCCAGACAAATTGGATGCATCCTGCACACACAGCCTACACAGGATCATAGAAGGTTTGAGTTGGAAGGGACCTTAAAGATCTTCTAATTCCAATCCTCTGCCATTGGCAGAGAGATCTTCCACCAGACCAGGCTCAGAGCTCCATTGAACCTGATCCAGCAATGGGGCAGCCACAATTTCTCTGGACAACCTGTGCCAGTGCCTCACCATCCTCAGAATAAACATTTTTTTCTCATATCCAATCTAAACATACTCTGTTCCAGTTTTAATCCCTCCCCCCTTTGTTCTGTCACTACATGCTCTTGTACATTGTCCACTGTGGAAACAAATTCTGCTTAATTGTGGCCAGGCTGCCTTGAACAGGAGTCCATAAGATGGACTCATGCAGATTGACTCCTCTGCCCTGAATTTAAACCCTTCATTAGTTCAAACTGATTTATCTCAAGTACCCTCATGTAGACAACACTAAAGTTAAATGGATTAACCTCCAGTTTAACTCTACTGAAAAAGCGAACTGGGGAGAAGATGAAAGGAAAACATGTAAAAGAGGTTTTTAGGTGAAAGCTTCAATGACTTGATGAAGAAGAAATGCCATCTCAGGTAAATTTAACACAGGCACAGTGCCTGCCGTGCAATGTTACCTTCATGGTAACATTGCTTAGCATCCTCCACCTTTCCAATGGTTTTTGCATCTGCTATGTTCCACCAAGTCCAAAAAAAAAACCAAAATAGTATATACCAATTTAAACATATTATGACTCCTGGTAAAATTATGTGTTCTCCCTCTTTGATAACCGATATTCCTCAGGTAATGTTGGAACTAGAAGCAAAGCTTTTCCTTTTCTCAATATTCAGCACTAACTACTGAGAAATTTTCATCCTCTGTTAGGGAGCCAAGCTTCATACAGGACTGTTTTCCTTACCCTAGCCCTGTGTTTCTAGGAACTCTGCCTTCCAGAGGAAATCCTGGTGTAGTGACCTTTGAATATTTACCAAGTGGCATAAGGTAACTGAAGGCTGCAGCCTGGCAGTAGAGAAAAGCTCTCTGTAGAAGCAGATTTGATAATTATAATAATAATTATAATGATTATGGAGAAAAGAGGCCTCGTTTCCCTGCAATGTAAAATGATCCCCACCTGGCCTATCCTCACTCCATAGTATGCTAAACAGCACATGCATTTCTAAAAGATTTTAAAACACTGGTGTCCAAACAATGGAACTCAGAGAGGAACTCATATAATGCATCAGTGGGGGACAAAAAATAAATCAGTAAGTATAAATGGAGAAAAAGGCTGTGTCAGCCTTCATGGAAATAACACATTTTGTTCCTAATCTCCTGATGCATAGAACAGGCAGTTACTGGCTGGGAAATAAAGGGAAGCTGGAAAACAGGACATCCTGCTGGCTGTAATCTGCACAATACCTGAGCACTAGGAGTTTGTTTCAACACATAAAATGCAGCACCATGTGCATGTTAGTGGGGGAAAGTGGTCAGAGAGGAGAGGAGAGGTGGCACCAAGCTGGGCTGGCACTACAAAAGGATTAAGGACAAACTGGGGCATTTCTACCAGGAGCTGCTGCAGATTATTGCGTAATTGGCCCAGGTGCAAATCTCCCTTCACTATCACCTGTGTGATTAAAGAAGCCTTCCCCACCCCTTCCTTCACTCACTTGGCTTGGGATTTCAGACTCCTAAATCTAGTCAAAATACCTCTGAGGGAGGAAAATAAAAGAAAGAGTATGAGCAGAGCAATACCTGTTCTTTAAATATCATCTTTAAGCTGAAAGACTGCACAACTACTTGATTATGGTAAGTCTCAGGGCAATGGGTAGCATGGCAAAATTTACAGTGGGATCTCTTTCAGGCAGTGTGATGTGTACATCCAAAAATCTTTGTTTTGCATGTCCATGTTTATTTTTCTTCTTCATCTCCTTAGCATTC
>NW_005054469.1:60526-103221 GCF_000277835.1 Geospiza fortis
TCCTGCTGGTAAGTGCCTGGTTTTTTTTGGCTTTTCAGAGCATTTTAGAATGCCTACAGAGCCTCGTGCACCCAGGTAGAAGTGGTTTCTCCAGGGATGTTCTTATCCCTGCAGTTTAATATGGGCTGCCTGTCCCTCTGGGAACTGAGGCAGCAGGAGATGGGAGAAGTAGAGCTGAAGGGTGAGTGATGTGGAGAACACCTGGAAAAAGGGCAAAGCATTGGTATCTCTGTCAAGAGTAGGAGGTTGGATCAATGAATGGACTCAATAGCCACTATGAATCTTTCATGAATGAGCCCTCTCAATTACTAGGTCGGTTTGTAGGCTGCAGTTTCACTTTTCCAGGGATCTAGGCTGTCCTGGCAGCTATGTCCCTTTCCCAGGGTGGTTTTCTTTCATGGAGCTGTAAAACAATAATTATCACCAGCTCACCTGGTAAGAGTTTTTGGCATCATGCTCAATCTCACAGCAGGAGCATGAAAGGAGGGACAATCATCTCAGCCTCCTTGCACTCTAACACTGAGGCTGCCTCTCACAATTTCAATGTAATTATTTGCAAAAAAGGACAAATTCCACGTTCCTGGATTTGGTGCTGCTCCTGGAACAGCTGCTTCTCTCCTTTGAATGAATGCCTGTGCTCAAATTTGCAGAGTATCCCATGCCCTGTATGGAATGTGTGCATTTTCCAGACTCTATCCTGGAGGGGAGGTGAAAAATGTAACAGGTCTAGTCCGGAATATAATCAAAGATTTATAAGCAGCTATGCATTTTTTATGCATATAAAGTAATAAGAGCTGTAGAGTAAAAGCAGAAATGTGACATTAAATGGTTGTTCTTGCCAGTTTTCCACAAGATACAATCAAAGCACCATTTCAGCAGCAGGGCTGCAAGACTGCACCCTCTAATAGGAAGACAATTATTTGATCAGGCTCCAGTTAAGGCCAGGAGCATCCTCTGCTTGAGGGCCTGTTCAGCTTCTTTTGCATAACATTAAAAGAAGCTCAGCTGGTCAGACCAAAGGGCTGATAGAGAGATGTTTTGTAATGCATCCTTTTTGTTTCATTCCCATAGCCCACCGCTTCAAAGCCAGGGTTTAAAATAAATAAAAAAAATAAAGGTGTTTGTGAGCAAATTGGAAAGGAAGTGTTAACACAGGATGGATCTGTAAGCCTCTGCTTGACAGAGAAGAAATCTTCTGTTCTTTCTCTCCCTATATATCTTCCAATGTATAATTCTCTTTTTAGTTTTCTTTTTCCTGAGCATCCCACTTTCTCTTTTTGTAGTTAGGTGCCAGAGAGATGTATTTTCTCCTGCTGACTGTATCAGAATTTCCTAAGGTTATGGGAATTGGTGCTTCTGGGGAATTATTGAATTCAAGTTATTTGGTGATACTTCTTCCTGCTTCTGCAAGCCCTGCAGGACAGCCAAGACACATATAATTTCATTTTCTGGAACATTTAGGTCACTGATTTGTCTGCTGGCCTGGCAGTGTTTTATTTTCACATTGTGTATGAACAAGTGTAAAGTTTTGTGAGTATAATAAAGTCAGTGTGAAAAGAGACTAAGGTTCATCACAGGATTTCTTGCAAGTTAATTGTTGGAAGCACTGGCATGCAATCTGGCTTGCTTATCAAATCTATTTAAATGGTTGGAGCAAGAGAAAGTATTGTACATAACTCAGTCAGACTTGTCTTAAGAGAAGTTTGTTCTAGAAATGTAACAAAAAAAAAAGAAAGAGTAAATGCAAGCAGCTGGTGTTTTGCTGGTTTGTGACCTGCCTTAAATGCTTTGTGGAGAATCCTGCTGATGGCAAAGCTCTGGCATGTGCTGCTTTGCTGAATGCTGCTTGATGCGTCTCTTGAGGTGCCTTCTGTGCCCTAAAGGAAGTTTTGGTTCATCAGTTACAATTTGGGGAACAAATATTGATTATTTGATCCCCCAAACTCGCCAAGTATTTTCTAATTTTGCACTGAATTCTACTGTTCTATTCCTTGCCTCGGTGTATTTGGCAATGTGTCTTCTGGAGGAGCTGCAGTATCAAAATTGTTAATTTTCTGCCACTCAGCACATGTGCTGCTATGCCCTCCAGCTTTTCCTTTTTGAAGCCTTGGCATCCTGCTTCACTCCAGTGTTTCCTCTAAGACAGCTGAGCCTGCCTGCGTGGTCTTGGCGTGTTTCTCTTTGGCCTGAGAGGCTGATCTTGACAATTATTGTCACCAGTTCAAGCCCATCCAAGTATCTGGGCTTTGAGAATGTTTGAAATACTGCTGCCACCGTTTCAGAGACTGAGATGTATTAGTTTGCAACATTTATGCTATTAAAAGGGCTGTGAGAAATTTTGGGTGAGGAAATTTTGAGTCAACCCCATGTTGACTTTGCAGCCAAGATTTCACTCTTTTGTTATAAGACTAGATTTCAAAATTTTGATCAAACCACAGACTAACAGATTTATCTCCCCCACCCCCCCAAAATTTAATTTGCAAATGAAATCTTCAACCTGAGACTTAGGCTGCAATTGCTACTGATTGGAATAGTCTGAGGGAAATCAGGCTGAATGAGGCTGTATAATTCTTTATTTGATATCAGTAATGAAATGCCAGCATTGGTTAAAATATCCACCAAATGCCAAAGGTTTATATCTTAAGAGCATTATTCACTCCTTGTTCTTTGGAATTTCCCTGAGGGTGGAAAGGACTGTAGTTAGAGGGGAAGAAACAATGGTCTGATCAATCATAGACCTCTTGAATTGCAAATAAGGATCAGAAACCAGCTCACAATCCTCAGTGCTGGTCTGTTGAGCTTTCTGCAACCCCCTAATGTCATTCTCCTATGACTCCACATAATGCACACGCAGAAATCTTTCTCACTGTTTTAGTTTTTGGGAGCTTTTTATATTTCCAGTAAGGTGCTTTTAGGCTTGTAGAGCCTCTTGAAATGGAGCCAGTCTACATTTCTGTCAGCACAGAGCCCTTCATGTGGGAGCCAGGGTGACAGAGCACTGCAGCAGCACCCTAACAGAGCACCTCTGTTGTACCTGAGTGCAAGCAGTTATTATCTTTCATATTACGTGAAGAAACTAGTAGTGAGCTGAGAAACAGTGCTGAGCTGCCGGTGTAGTCAAGTGCCTTGTGATTTTACAACTGCCTTGTAAATATGTGAATATTTCCTCTCATCTGTTGCAAGCACCAGTGCAGCCCCACTGGGATCTCAATGCTTTAGAGCCATGGAGGCCTCTGTGACACAGCTGCCAGGAGGGACTGGTGTCACTGTCATAGTTTCTGGAAAAATCCCCTTGCCCAGGATTTCTTCTCCTGGGAAGCTGAGAAGCCTCAGAGAAAAAGGAAAACAATATGATCTCATTTGCTTCTCCTGTGTTTTGCTGCTTTGGAATGTGGTTTGGAGATTGTTTATCCAACAGGTGGCTGTTTGATTGGTAATTGTTTTGACTTAATGACCAATCATGGTCAGGCTGTGTCAGGACTTGGGAGAGCGCCAGAGGTTTTTCTTTAGTATCTAGTTAAGCCTTCTGTAAGTATCCTTTCTCTATTCTTTAGTATAGTTTAGTATAGTATTCTTTTATATAATATGATACCATAAAATTATAAATTAGCCTTCTAAGAACATGGAGTCAGACTCATCTTTCCTCCTTCATCCTGGGGACCCGAAAATACCACAGACTGCCTGTGCTGCTGCTGCTGCTGCAGAGAGATGCTGCTGGGAAGATCTGCAGCTCCCTGTGGTCTCCTCTTCCATTACAGGGAATTCTTGGGTGTTCCAGGCACAGAACAACATATAATGCCTTGGTCCCCCAGGGTTTTCTCTTTGCTGTCTGAGATGTTTCACAGGTTTCTGCTGTATATTTAGAACAGGAGCTTGCAGGGAGTTGCATCAATGTTCCCTCCTTTTCCTTGCTCTCATGATCAGACTGAGACTGAGTGCCTACTTTGAAAATATGCTCCAGAGAAACCAAAGCCATTGAAGTCCTACCTGGATTCCTAGTGGAGATTTAAGGGGCTGGGAGAGCTGCAAAGGGACATGACAACCCAAGCTTTTTCTTCTGTCTGTAAACTGGAAAACTTGATGGAACATTGTGGGAGCTCCTGAGCAAGGCAAGCTTTCTTCAGTGGTGCTTTTTAGTTAGAGATGTTCTGATGATGGTTTTGATGCAGTTGACATCAGTTGGAAAGGGCTAAATGTCTTTATTACCCTGGTCTCAGACAGGGGCATGTCTAATAGAAAGTAATTTGAAAAAGCAGTCTTCCCTGGACTTTATATTTTGCTTAAAATATTTGACAAAATTGGATTTTATTCTTGACTCAGCAACAGATAAAGAATATAATGAGAAAGCAGCAAGTTGTGTGTAAAGCAAGTGGAGCTGCCTTGCCTGAAGACCTTCATTCAGGTGTCTGTTATAATAATTCAGTGTACATTGTGCTTTCCTATCAGATTTTCCTAGAGATCTCTGCTGTGTGCAAACATAAAGGAACTTGGAAGCTGCTGAGCCTTCTAGAATGTTAATGTAAACATGTTGCATATGTAGGACTAGTGAGCATTTTCTAGGCCAAACACATTTCAGACTGTGATTAACTGATTCATTAGCTAATAATTGATTGCTGTTGGTTTTGGGCAAGCCTGTGCCACGTGGGTTTGGTTTGCAGGAATGGTTTAGCATGGTACTTCTACCCACTGCATGGAAGTATCTCCATCAGAACCAGGAGCTGCTGAGCAACAAGCACTTCTAAGGATCAGTTTCCCTTGCTTATTAATTGGCAATTACTGTAGAAAAATATCCATGATCTAGTGGCACCTATCCCTCCAAAATGCCATCCCAGACTTCAAAGTCTGTGTGGATGAATTCTGCCTCTGATATCTGCTGAGGGTGCAGGGGTGTTGTGGTGTTCACAGGGGTCCCAGGATGAGGGAAGAGATGAGAATCTTGACTCCACATTTCAGAAGGCTGATTTATTATTTTATTATATATATTATATTAAAAGAAAATGATATACTAAAACTATACTAAAAGAATAAAGGATTTCATCACAAGGCTAGCAAGGAAAGGAATGATAATAAAAACCCAGACACAGCTGGACTGTGATTGGCCATGAAGTAGAAACAATTCACATGGACCAATCAAAGATGCACCTGTTGCATTCCACAGCAGCAGATAATTACTATTTTTCTTCTCCTCAGGAGAAAAAAATCCTGGCAAAAGGATTTTTCAGAAAATATGTCTGTGACACAGGAGTACAAGTAGAGGCAGAATGTACCCCCTGGTGATATGAACACTAGGACCCCTTCTCTCCTGCTGGGCCTGGGCGAGTAATCTGAGACTTAATTTAATTTTTTGCCCTGTAGCACAGCAGATTGTGCCCAGAGAAGACTTCCACAGGAATCCCAAGGAGTGTGGGCTTTAGGTGGAAATAGCAACAATGCTGGTGCCAAGAGGCTGTTTCATGCTGGCCTAACTTGATTTTTCCCCTAGTTCATTCATTGCTGAGTCCAGAAACGGGGACATCTGGGATGGGTTTGGGTAGTCTCAGGTTCGTCTCTCTTGTCCATTTAGCTCAAATGTTGAACTGTGCAGAAGTTCTTTGTTAGCAGGGGGAAAGCATCTGGTCATCCAGTGATCTTTCCACTCTTAGCTCCTTGCCAAGGAATGTAATTGGTCATTACAAGAAATCTGCACTCACTCCCTCAGTTCACTTCAGTAATGGGCTGAAGAAAACAAATTGTAATATGCTGTTAGACACATTTTTAGCCTGGCAGCTAATAGTATTGCTCAATTAGATTATCTCATGTCTTAACCCATCATTTAGGTTACATAGATATCCAGATTTTACTTGGAGTTTTATTTTAATGTTCCTTAACGTTCCTGTGTAAATACAGCTCTTAACTGATCACAATAAGATCCTACTGTAACAGGACTGAAATTTCCTCATTAATATCCAATTTTCGTACAATACAATATGGTATTAATGTCACTTTTGGTCTTGTACAGTTGTCAGGGTCTTGACATAGCTGGACATAACAGCATGACTTTTATAACCTTGTTATAAAAAGCAATTAGGGGCAACATCCAGCTCTGCAGTTAGGCATCACATGGAGATGAAAGGAGCTTCCTACAGTGAATTTAATTAGCAGGAATCTCAGAGTACTCAGAGTGACCTGCGGTGCAGATAACATAGTTCCTGTCCAGCAATGTTACCCTTGCTCTGAAAGGGCACCTAAACTGCTCTGGTGCTAGACCCATGCATAACTTACAGGCTTCCAAGGGGCTGGAGCTGGAAACTTCCAACCAGGAAGGCTGAATCAAGAAATGAAATGCTGGTAAATCTAATCTTGTACCAAACAGCAGCATGGGCAGCTTTAAAATGCTGAGGAATAATCCAGGAGGAACTGTGTGCTAATGCCAGCAGTAACTGGATGTGTCTCAAGAATATGTGAAACAGATTTTGTAATCAAAGCTGGGCTGCACAGAGTAATAAAATGAGTGGCTGCTTCATATGTGTAAGAGCAAGGGGTAAGGAGAGCTGTGATGTGTGACTTTGGATGGAAAGGAGTCTTCAGGACTTGTGTTGGCCATGATGCTGGAATTCCTTATTTGATATTGAGGGGATGTGCCCCATGATATCCCCCTGCAGAACTTGATGGTGCTTGCCCTGCTCTGCAAGGGGCTGGGCAGCCAGCCACCCTCCACAGGAGGCCATGAAGATAACCAGAGGGCTGGAACACCTCCCCTACAAAGGCTGAGAAGTTGGGGTTTAGCCTGGAGAAAAGGCTGTGGTGAGACCCCACTGTGGTCTTCCAGTACCTAAAAAGGAGGGAGGGGGACTTCTTACAAGGGCAGACAGTGTCAGGACAAGGAACAATGGCTTTAAGCAGATAAAGGGCAGGTTTAGATTATCTATTAGGAAGAAATTTTTCACTCAGAGGCAGATGAACCACTGGCACAGGTTGCTCAGAAAAGCTGTGGATGCCCCATCCCTGGAAGTGTTCAAGTTCAGTTTGGACAGGGCTTGGAGCAGCCTGCTCTGGTGGAAGGCATCCCTGCCCACGGCAGAGAGCTGGAATGAGATGATCTTTAAGGACCCTTCCAACCCAAAGCATTCCATGATTCCTGTGGAAAAGCATTACCTACACCATGAGAAGGGCTGCTCTCATTTTTCTGCTTTTTTCCCCTACTCTGTGCTATGTGTACTGACCACTTGCTGGGTTTCACAGTGCTGATGCAGTCAGATTTTCTGCCTTGAAATCTGATTATATCCATTCTCCAACCTGTCTGTGCCTAGTGCCAGACTTAAAGAGCCATTTCTGCTATGATATCCTGCTGAGACACTTGCAGGGCATTACTTGCAGGAGGCTAACTTGAATTTGACCTAGAGGAAGAGCAGACATTTTTAAGATTGTTTTGAGTGTAATCTAAAATCTTCAAGCTAGAGGTGCAGAAGACGAAACTGATATGTGCCCAGAAACAAAAAGAACAGGATTTAAAATAGTTGATTAATAAATGATTATTTAATAAACAGATAAGAAGTGGGTTCCCAAATTTTCATCTAAACTGAATTTCATACCAAGAATAACTACCTCTCCAAAATGTAATTATTCTCAAATCACATCAGAATTTTCATATTTTTAGGGCTTGGTCCAGCAGCCTAAGAGCAAAGAAGCTGTGTTTGAGGCTGTTTTAGAGCACTACAAATCCATCTGTCCACTGCCACTCTTTTTGTGCCACCTCAGGAATACAGAGCCATTAAAACATTCTCAGTCTAGTGTTTAGCTCTGCGCTGAAGCCAGCAAGTGCAAGGTGTGAGACAGCTTTGCAGCCTGCTCCCAGGCCTGAGCTTGAATGATAGAAGTTCATCTATCATTGATAGCTTGGGAATGGTGGATAAATAGAAGGAGAAGGATACCAGCAGGGCTATGCAAGATTTCCCTGTCTGTTGGAACCCAGGACATTCCTCTGGCTGCCCTGGAGGGCTCAGGACCCTGGCAAGGGGCTCAGAGACCTTGGCACGGAGTCAAAGACACCTGTGCCTTTGATTTTAACCCATGGAAAAAATTACCAACTTTGTGTGAGGATTTACAAACCACAAGAGTTTGAGTAGGATGACAGTTAATTTGTCATAGGGTGAAAAAGTAGAATTTTGGGGTTTTAGAATGGGGGTTCAAGAGGCAAGATGAAGGAATCTGGGCGTGTCCTGTCCTTCTCCTTCTTGTCCTCCATCTTCTGCTGTGATGGTGGCACTTTTGGATTGGTTTAGAGTAGAGACAGACTGTCTAACATAGGTGATGGGTATTGGAAAATTATTGTAAATAAAGTACATGTAGTTCTTAGTATAAAAAGCTAACACCACCCCAAGGGCAGACACTGTGCCACAACCTGACCTGCCAGACAGATCTCAGCAGGTCAGAGATAGAATAGATACGGAAATAGATAGTTACAGATAAGAAAAAATAAACAACCCTGAAAAGCAGAACCGACGAATCTCGACTTCTTCTGTGGTCGCAGGGCTGGGAAAAAGAGACTTTGTGGTACCTCGGGAGCCATCTCAACCACAGAAACCTGGGACTTGTCCTGGTGTGGCGGTGTTGAGTCAGTAACTTCATTTTTTTTTTGGCTTCATGTCCAGCTGTAAAGGGGCAGCCTTCATCTGCTGAGCGTGCCTGGCATGGCCATTGCCATTTTAGAGTTTGGGGAGGACATGAGGGGGCCTGGCAGAGGAGGAATGGGCAGCGAGGCTTTTGTTGTTTGGTTTTAGTAGCGCTTGGCTGGACTCCCCCATCTCCCAGTGGCAGGAGGTGTTTGCAAATACAAATGTGTGTGAGTGCTGGGATGAGGTGTGTCCTGCAGCATATGGCTGTGCAGATGCACGGTGGCAGGTGTGAAGTGTGTAACTATATTTGTGTGCTCTCAGCCTGGTTTGGAAAGAAGAGAGAGGCTGCTGAGAACTCTGGCTAGGTACTCACTTTTCTTGTAATATATTAGTTTAATTTAAATTCACTTTACAGTCAGTGCACATGAGAATTATTTTGAAGGTTTAATTTGCTAGCTGCTGAAAGCAATAAGGTGGCTATCAACAGAGAAGAAATAGCTTGGCTGTTTTTTAATGCTCTTGGGCTGTGCTGTAAGTACTCCAGGCAGCTGTAATGTGGAGAGGCAAATAAACCATTGTTGCTTTTAGAATTGCTCATTTTATAGTATCAATAGTTTTTTGTTTCTAGATATTTACCTGTGGTACTTTCTGGGGCAGATAGCTGGGGGAATCCATGCAGATTCTTAGAAACATTCAGAGGGAAAAGCCGTTTAACCACCTAGAAAACATAATGCTTGCTCTCTAATTAGTGGCAAAAAATTCATTAAATTTATTATATTTGGATTGGTGCTAATTTTTCTGCCCAGTTTGGTCAGCAGAAGCTGTACTGAATTGCCTGTATTTGTGCTGGGAATTTTATTTCTTATGATGGTGGGATTTGATTTTATCTGCAACCATCTGGAGTAAGTTTATTTGTGTTACGTGGCTTGCATGTATTTATACTTCAGACTGAGATCCCTTAAATTGAATTCTCTGAATTTTTACATATCATATAAATGACATTTGCTTGCAACACAGTGGAGTGATTACAGTGAATACTGAAATGGCAACATTCTGCAGGAAAAAAAATACAGTGTAAAAAGAACATTCATTTACAACAGAGTGTAAATTTATACTCTTTAATGAAATGCATTCACTGTGCAGTAAAATACTTCTTGTGCCTATTGAAGCACAATTACAAAGCACTGAAACTTATAATAGTTGAGACATTCTGTTTCACAGTAAAAATTGCCATGTTTGTTAAAATTATGTTTGATAGAGTGAAATAAACATGGTCTGTGCATATGTTTATTTCTCCATATTCATAATATTAAATAAATGCAATCATGACATCAGTCTGCTGTAGACCAGAACTCCTGTACTTGGGCTCATCCAGTAGCAGTTGGGTTCCACCACTGTTTCCTTGTAGTTGGCAAGGTACAATCCTCAGGAGAAGTGTGAGGGAATGTGGCTTGACAGCGACTGGGATGTAATGGCTTTTGTGAGGTGTTTTACCAGGAGCAAGAACCTCTTACCCTGGCTCAGTTTGTCTCTGTGAAGAGCTTTGTTATTTTGCCTTTTATTAAACCTTTTCCAACACTGCCACAGAAGCCATCCTGCTGATTTTATGCCTTCTAAGGTAGCTGAGCTATCTTGGGTGTGATATAAATCTCCAAGAGCTTATAAGACCTGGCTCGAGGAGACCATATATCACTGAGATTGATCATGGAAATTTCTGGAGCAGGTTCCATGAGACAGACATGGCCAGGAGACATGGATGCATCTCTCAGAGGGAAAAGAGAGACTGACCAAAAGGTGTCTGGCAGAGCCAAGTGGACCCCATGTGAAGAGCCAAGTTCTCTCCCAAGCTGTGACAGAGATCTCTGCACAGACATTTTGCCAGGATCTGGATGGAACATATCTGTGGTTCTTGGCAGTCAAACCCTGCTGCCCACAGGCTGGGCTTGTTTCAGGGAGGGACTCTTGCAGCTCTTGAGGAAATGGCTGCAGCAAGGAATGGTTGTGGTGACATTACAGCCAGGAGCTCTGTCATTCACAGAGGTGCTGGAGATGATGGAAGCATAAAAAGAAAATATAATTGTCTCAAGCCCATTCAGGAGAGAAGCCTGATGACACAAATGCTTTTGGTTTCTGCAGGCACAAACTGAGAAAATGCGTTTATTTTTGGATAGATACAGAATGTTTTTAATCATGTGTGCCTGGTGATTGCTCTGATTTATTCGGCCATAATTGTGCTAGGGAAATACAGTGTTTCTGGATAGGCCTTTCTGGGGTTGTTCTGGAGTTATTAGGCCATAATTGTGCTAGGGAAATACAGTGTTTCTGGATAGGCCTTTCTGGGGTTGTTCTGGACAGCCATCAGCCATGCTACAGAGAGCAGCTTTCCCTTTGTTTGCATGCATCCTCCCTTTGACAGCCCTCAGCTCTCCTGTAAGGAAAAAACCTTCTGGAGAGAGCCCCGGCCACAAGGCTCTGCTGGCACCACAGATCCCACACCCATTGCCTCCTGGGCTGGCTCTGAGGCCTCCTGGCATGGCCAACCCCATTTTGGGGCTTCCTGGGGGAGGCACAAATTTCTACACAAACTGCAACCCTCCGGCCACTCCAAATTACTGCCCAACCTTCTCATTGCCCCTCTGGGAGCACTGGAGGGGGATTCTTCATCATCATCATCATGATCATCATCATCATGATCATCATCATCATGATCATCATCATCATGATCATCATCATCATGATCATCATCATCATGATCATCATCATCATGATCATCATCATCATGATCATCATCATCATGATCATCATCATCATGATCATGATCATGATCATCATCATGATCATCATCATGATCATGATCATCATCATGATCATCATCATGATCATGATCATCATCATGATCATCATCATGATCATGATCATCATCATGATCATCATCATGATCATGATCATCATCATGATCATCATCATGATCATGATCATCATCATGATCATCATCATGATCATGATCATCATCATCATCATCATCATCATCAATCATCAATCATCAATCATCATCATCAATCATCAATCATCAATCATCAATCATCATCATGATGTTGGGGTGAGGATCTGCCCTCTGCAATCTCTGGTGCCAAGTTAACACATTTCTTGCTGTCCCAGTGTAACAATCCTCACCTTTCCTCAGACCTCAAAGAACAAGCAGGCTCTCGCTCCAAGAGAAAAGATTAAAATGCCCCAAATTATAGTGCTGGACATCAAATAGCGCAAGATGCCTTTTATCAGTGCAGAGTCTAGCCTGCTTTCTCTTTGTAGCTGGTGTTAAATTGCTGGCTGAAGATAACCACTTACCATGGTTTACATGCCCATTTATATTCCAGAAATGTGAGGAGACTCATCTCTCTTTGGCTAATAATGCTCTGTCCATTTCTGTCTTCAGCTCAGCTGACAAAGCTGTTACATAAAATAAATGCTGTAAAGGTGAAGTTGGCCATTCCCTCCCTTCTCTGCAAAGGTCATCAGCTCATATTCTGAGATAACAAAATCTGAATTCCACTTGCCCTTTTTATTTCAGAAGAGGAAAACCTGCTATTTATTCCAACCAAAATATTGGTTCAAATTGAATGGGCAAGAGGTTCAAGAAGCGCCTGGGTTAACTTGAGGATTTGCTGCTGTGGATTTTCTCCAACCTGCCTGTCTAAGGCACAGCTTGTCAGAGCTCTCCCATGTAGTTTTTCGGTCCAGATGCCCAAAGGTATTTGCTCTCCACTTTTAGTTAATTTTCCATTTCTCCTCCCTCCCCAGCTTTTTCCCTGAGTGGCTCTGGCATGCCTTTTATTGCATATTCTCAATAATGCTGGTCCTCAGGCTCAGTGACATCCTTGGCTGTGTCCTTGTGTATGTGCTGTAGCAAGGGAGAAGTTGGGGATTCTGGGTATGCAACTGGGACAGAGCTGGCAGAACTGGGAAGGGAAGAGTCTGGGAGAAAGTGACAAAAAGTTGGGGAGCAAATGAGTTGTGCCTAAGGTGGAGCAGGGCAAAGGAAGGGAAAGGATGGGCTGGGAAGAAGATATAGGGTGCCAAAGGAGGGTGAGAGACCATGAGAGGCATGGGGTATCCAGGGAATTGAGAGCTGAAAGGAGGAGAAGAAAAATTTAAAAAAAATGAAACCCTGGGATTAAAACAGTTAATTCGAAGAAAGGCAAATTTGTGAGGAAAGGAGGAAGATAAAATGATGGAGAGGCTCTGCATGGAGGTGCCATTTCCATCCTGACTGCAGCTGGCAGAAACAAGGATGCAGGAGGGCAGGGGCATGAGGAGACTTGCCCACAGAACACCCCAAGAGGAGCAGCACCATTGCAGAGCCCCTCTCTGCTTCCCCTCTGGCTCTGCCATCCCCTCCCTCTCCCCACCCCGCATCCCAGCTAAATTTATTCTGCTCCTAGTACTGTTTCTGTGCTGAACAAGCCAGCTCTGTACAAATTAGGAGGACAAGATGTTCAGAAGTGGTGAATTCACACTTTTTTTTTGTTTTCCTAGCACATAAAAGCAAATTTAGATTGGTGGTGGGGAGGGCAGCCAAACTCAGGGGGTGGGGAAAACCACACAAAAGCATTTCATTGCTCAAAGAGCTGAGTGCAACATATCAAAGTAGCTTCTAAATGAATCTTTGCATTACCAAGGTGGATTGCAGCAGCACTGATGCTGATTATAAATAGTGAGTTTCTTCCCATAAAGGCCTGAGCAAACACACACTTTGTCTTGGGCCAGGTGCCTTTTGTATTGAGTTTCCTATTGCTGTAGATACAGATGAAAATTTCCTAGCAATATTTGACCACTGTTACTGTATTTGCAGGGTGCTCCAATGAAGGAAGGAGTGATGAATCTGACTCCATGTTCTCAGAAGGCTAATTTATTATTTTATGATAATATATTATATTAAAGAATAGTAAACTATACTAAAGAATACAGAAAGGATACTTACAGAATGCTAAAAAGATAATAATGAAAACTCGTGACTCTGGAGAGAGTCCCAACACAGCTTGGCCCCAATTGGCCAAAGAGTCAAAACAACTCACACCAAAATCCAATGAAACAATCTCCAAACACATTCCACATGTGAGCAAAACACAGGAGAAGCAAATGAGATAAGAATTGTTTCCCTTTTCTCCAAGGCTTCTCAGCTTCCCAGGCGAAAAATCCTGGGCAAAGGAATTTTTTCAGAGAATGTGAATGCCACAACTGTGACCTTGGTTTCTCTGGGTCAGATGGAATTTAGCATCCTCTGTACCCCTGTTAAAGAGGGCCTTGGGGTGTGGGGTGCAATAGCTGCTGAGGAGGAGGAGCAGCTCAGAGGGTCAGGCTGGGGAAGGAGGCAGCGACTCAGGGCTTGGGGGCTGCTCCTGAAACCAGGGACCCACCCCATGCAGCAAGGAGCTGGTGCTCCTTCATGAGCAGCTCTGTGCACATGAAGAACAGAAGAAAATCTGTTCTCTAAGCTCTCCCCAGAGAGATGCCAAGGAGGACACATCTGGCCGTCTTCTACGAGGCACTCGCAGGGCCCAGATCTGCAAAGTTGTGCACAAGCCCAAATTTACAGATTGGAGAATCCTCTCAAGGTTGAAGTACTTGGTTTCCTAATTCCTCGAGCCAGAGGGACACCTGCACTTAACTGCTTCTGTAAATTCTGACTTTAAGACCAGATTACTGCAGCTGCAGAGGGGTCTGCTACTTCGCTTCCTTGCTCTGTGTCTCAGCAAGGATTACATTTTTTTAGTGCAAGGATTAGCAATTCAAACAGAGGGAAAAGAAGCCTGAATATGCTACTGCCAATTGCTTGGTTTAATTAAAAAAATTCTTTCACCATATTTCTTCAAGGAAAAGCGGCTTTTCCAGAGGAAATAATTGAGTTCTTTGGAGGAGCAGAAAAGGAAGAGAAAGCCAAACCTACTTACCATGTCAAATCCAGTGAGGTTCATTGAAGAAGGGAAAAAAAAATTTGAACATTTCACAACAAGATGTAAAATTCAGTTTTGTTTAAACTGGAAGCACTGCCTTCTTCCCCCATTCCAAACATGTGAGAGCTGACCTTGCCCTGCTGGGTGCTGTACTCTTGACTTTCTTGGTGCCCTCCAGCGACGACTTCACTTTTATCAAAAAAGGATCTGAGAAGAAAGGGGACTTGCTAGAAATCTGTAATTAGGATATAAGGTCTCTTCCCCTTCAGGTTTTTTCCTCCAAGATAAGTGGTGAGCATTGATAGTCTCCCTGTGATGAATAAAATCTCTCCTGTCAATGCAGTAAGCACAGAGATGCAATAGCTTGTCACAAATCCAGTCCAATACCCTCTTGCAAAATAATTACACTTCAAGAGAATTTTAATCTCGTGTTAACAAGACCCCCTACAATCTTTGTGCTCTCAGTCATATTAGAAGCTGATTTATAATTAATGACAACTGCAAAGCCACCACCTTTCCATGAGAGAGATCTTTAGCCGCCTTCTCAAAAGGGCTTGAAAAAAAAAAAAAGAAAAATATGAGAGAATGGTTTAACATTACTAGCTGCTTTGCCATGTTAATAGTAAGAATAGTAAGTGGCTCTCACTCAGAAGTATCTGGAAGCACAGAATATATGAGCAAGAAATAATCTTCATACAGTGAGCATTTAAATTACAGTTGAAAAAACCTTATTTGAGTAAAACCAAGAATGTATTCTGTGCAGCATAATAGCCAATAACTGTATTTTGCCTCTAGAGAGGTACTGAAGTCAATACTTTGACCAGGATTTGAGAGTTTGCCGAGCTCATACTCAAGGCAGGGTGTTTGTGGGATGGATGTTCTTAAGAAGCTCGTTAGAGATGAGTTTGTTTAACACAGAAAATTTTTTGTTGCTATTCCTGTTGGCTTCTGCTCCTTTGATTTTTTTCCCTCCAAAATTTACTCGATAAATAGGTCCCTAATGTATCTACATTCTTCAAAAGCATTAAAAAATCTGGGTCTGATTAATTAAAATCTCATTATCCATCATAATTGCAGTAGGTATGCAAAAATAGAAGATTTATTATTCAAGGAATTAATACATTTCTAGAACTCTTTGGGGTTCATATGAGAGTTGGAAATGAGCACTGTGTAATAATTTGCTTCAGGAGAGCTAATTAAGTCAGTTCATTTATTCAGTTATCTAAGCCTGGTCTAATCCTGTATACTGTTAAAACCTTTTGATGCTCCCAACTTCATTACTGATTTGAATTTATATGAGGACACAAACAGAAAATGTTCCTTCCATTTAGTGATGCATGGGAAGTGCCAGGCCTGAGATCCACAGGGTAAATCTGCAACCTGCCCTCGTTTTCCAACCAAAGCCATGGACTCCTTCTCACAGCAGGTACCTTTGGTCCTGCTGGAGTCTCTCTGGACAACACCAGCTGAAAATGCCTCTCTTGCAGCTGGCTTTGGACCCTGAGAGGTCTGGGGGGGAAAAAGGAGGGTCACAAGCAAGCTGTGATACTGAACTGCTGTCACAGCTGGCATTTACTCTGCACAAAGTCTCTGTGCCCTGGGAAAAGATGAGAATGGTCCTTGTGGCCATCTTTACCTCTTTCTGCTTCTCTGCCTCGTGCCAAACACTGGAGAGTACACACAGACAAAAGAAAGTCCAGTTGTCAGTAAACAAAGGGTGTTTATTTAAGACGAGGATGAATTCTGAGTTCTGACAGCCCTCTGTTTGAGGATGCTTACTGTGAGGGTAGGGAAAAGGCCACAAGAACTGTTGTCTGCTGTCTCCTGGAGAAAACCTGATTGGTTGCTTTTAAAGCAAAATACTTTTTAGAAAAACACTGAAAGGAATTATTATTAGTCTCATGTACACGAGTTTATTCCATCCATTATAGCCCCACTGTATTTTCATGGAAAACAGGAAACCAGTCTTGGTATGCACTGCTTGGATTTGATACTGTTGGGATACCAGAGTTGAATTTTCATGAGGAAACCTCTGGAGACTTGAGTTCTCATGCAAACTGGCCATACTGGGCATCCATTTAATTTCTTTTCATAAAACCACACTATAAAACTAATTATTGGGTCTGAAGCTTCTGGAGTGTGCTGTATACTTAAGGAGATTAAAGGGAGAACCAAGTAGCAGTTCTGGAGAATTTCCATGAATACATTGCATGAGGTAAAAGAGCTCTACAGGAAAGTTCTGGTTTGCCAGGAAAGACTGAAGAAGCAATGCAGTCCTTGCACTGCTGTAGTAAGGGAATTATTGATTAGCCAGATGATCACTGGGTCTTCTGGCTTGTAATGTACTGGTTTGCATGGGAGTTTGCAGACCTGCTTCCTGGAGAACTGAAGCCATAGCTCCATCAGAGAGATGAAGTGATGATGGCCTCTTAAAATTCTCAACATTTTTTTTCTTGGCTGTGCACAAATACTTCATAAATTTTTCATCCAGCTCATTTTTTTGCAGCCCCAGATGCCATAGCTTTCAATTAAGTAGGGTTTGGATTTTCTTTCCCATTTTGTTAAGAATCTCCATTATTAGATGTTGACACCAATTGATTATCCCACTTTATTGCATCTTCCAAGAACACTGAGCCCAATTAAAAACCCCTCTGCCTTCCTAAGGGTGAGCCATCCCTGTAGACTCCTAATGGTCCCACCACAGCATGTTGTTCCTTTGGTACTAAGGCAGCAATTAACAAGTTTTTGATGGAACAAAAGCTCCCAGAGACAGGCATGGCATGATAACAGGAAGGTGTCTCATTTTTGTCTTCTCAACGTGGCAAGATCTTGTATAACCCTTCCTCCTGTCAAGGTGCTTGGTGTGGGACCTGCTGCAGTGCATCCAAAAAATAATGATATTTACACACATTCAATTATTAAAGGGTCCTAAAACCTAAATCTGAACTGCAGTCCTGTTTAAAGCAAGAGGTGGTTTAATGTCAGTAAAAGCGAAAGATTATCTTTTCTCACTGAGATGATCTCTGTGCTGCCATTGAGTTCTGCACTGTCAGGTTTTGTTGATGGAGTAATTGTTTTTTAAAGCAATTTTTTCAGGTTTTAATGTCATGTTTATGCAAATTTAAACACAGCAGCCAAGAAGGAGACTTGTCATCTTTTCAAAATAATCTATAAGACTATTCTTTAGACAAGTCTTAATTGGGAAATAATTATTTCTGTGCATGATATTAATAATAACTAAGTAATTTGCTATTGTTTTTCATTAGAATAATTGGTTTTCAGCTGAGCTATTTAAAAATCCAAAACTATGCCTCCTGAAATTCTGGTGATTTTTAAGGTAGATGAGATGTTATTGGGTATGGAATGGAATGCAAAACACATATTTTCCCCCAATGAACTTCAGCCTGTCTGGGTTTTATTTTGTGCTCTGCTGCATGCTAGGTAATTTTAGATAGGAAGGAAGCAATACTGTTGCATCTGCATTACTGGGGAGCCTTAGTGTCCCAGCCTACTCCTAAATGTCCCTTCTCCATGAGGAAAGGATGGGCTGGGAGAAAGGCTGGGGCAGAGATCATTCTCCAAAGTGAAGGGGGAGCCCTGGGCTGGATCACTAAACTACTCTGTTTAATCCATGGCAGATAATAGTGCTGTTCTTTATCTGTCTCCTTTGAAAATGAAAACTTTGGAATATTCAATCTGCTTCCCACTCTGGCTGAGCAGTGGTCTCTAGAGGCAGGAGTAAGAAGGAGAGGAACTTGTCTATTTGGAGAAAATGGACATGTTGATGGCCATTTACTTCTCCAGTGGAAAGTAATGTTTCCGCCTAGGAAAGTGTTGGGTTTTCACTTTTAAGGATCAGATGTCACAGGAGGTGCGTGTTGGGTGTTTGTGGTACAGCCCAAAATCTGCATCCTTTGGAAGAGCCTGTCACTGTGAGAGACCTGTACTAAAACTGGAAACCACATGGAGTGTAACTGATTTAGCCTCTGCTGTGAACTTGGATCATCTTGGGAAGTTGTGAAGAGAATCTGTCTTGAGCTTTGAGAAAAGATTTCAAATTAAAGTTTTGCATCCATGTGTGCTGAATTCATGGGCTTCTGCTTATACCTGGATCTGGAAAGGTGCTGCTTTGGTTGTCTGTGATTTATTTCTTATGGAAATCCTTTAGGGAGTTGCTGCATTTCCTCAGTACTGGTGTACCCAAGCTTTCTTTCCCCTCATGTGTATGTATAGATATATATACACATACTTACCTATATATAAAGCTAGAAATTAGTAACTGACTGTAAAGAATTTGGCAAAAACTCCAGCCAAACATCAGATTCACTATGGAATCTTGTGACTTGAAACTCATTTTTTATAGTTCATTAAAAGTGTAATGGGTGAGCTGGAATCTGTCAATGCAATTAGTCCAGGCTGGGGGGAAAGCAGGAGCTCATTTCTTTTGGACAGTAGCATCCTCTCTGATGCACCCTTGTCTCTGTAAGCAAGTGCTTTATCAGTGTGTAGCCAAAAAAAAAAAACAGTATGTAGGTCTTGCACTTCAGTGCTGTCACTTCAGAGTGATGCTTGAAATGCTTTAGCAATCATGTAGCTGCAGCAAACAAAGTATAATCACCCCCTTGTAAAATAACTGATGATATGTCTTCACTGGGAACCCAAGCTCAATTATCTCCAAAACAGCACAGTGCTACAGCATGAGAGAGGGTCTGGAGATGTGAATTTTAAATGGAAATTTTCTGCTTGTCTTTAGCCTTAGTGATGGAAAAGTCACTTCAAAGCTGGAGCTGTGTCAGGGTGTGTGCAGGAGTATGAGTAGGGGAGAAGGTGCACTTCTGGCTGCCCTTGCTCATAAGGTATTAAGAGGGAGTCAATTATACTGGAGGACAGCAAATTGAAATTGAGAGGAACTGTCTGCACCATTAACCAATGTGACTCTCCAGGACTGCATATGCAAGTGCAGAGAAACTCTGGAGAGGAATAAGCTCTTCCCCAGGTGAGCAGATTTATCTGGCAGCTTTGGTCCCTGGCTCTACAGGGCTGCACACAGTGACTCGGGCACTCGGTGACAACAGTGCACAGGAGAAAACTCCAGTACAAACTGATTAGTTTGGGTTCTGTACACCCATGTTTCTCACCCCAAGGGGCTCTCTGTCCCTGCAGGAGCTGTCTCATTGTTCCTGCATTGTCTGCAGTGTGCAGTAGCAGTGTAACTTCAGACCACCATGGGGATAGTGCAGTGAGAGCCTGTGATGGCTGTAGCTTGTGGGGCATGTGTGGGACTCAAGAGAGCTGATCTGCTAGGAAACACACATGCAAATGTGCTCTGCAGCATCCCAGCATGGATTTTCCCAGTCCCCTGTGCAAGGAGAATTGAACTGGGTCTCTCATTCTCACAACCCAACAGCCTCACTCCTGCCCTCTGAGCACATGCAGGTGGGAGCCCATGGTTGATTTCTATCTACTGTCCCTTGCAGTGACTGTATTTGAGGTCATTTCAATAACTTGACACACCCATGCTTTCCCTAACAGGCTGTTAAACCCTTTCAAACTGTCCAGATCCCCCCGTGTACAATGGGAGATACAAAATCATGGTAATGGCATTGCTGAGAGGAACAAACTGCTGTCAGATTCCCCTCCGTGTTCTCAAAGGGTGAGTGTACAATTGCAAATCTATTGAGCTGCACTCCATTATCTCTTATTAATGGGAAATTGTCCATAAATTGCTAAGGCGTGACTGGGCTTTTTTCCCCCAACACAGCTGCAGTCTCTTTATCCTGTGATATTCCAGCCTCTCAAAAATAAAAAGAGAAAGTGGTGTGTGGGGGTGGGGAGAGATGGGAGGAGGGGGGCTCGAAATCCCTCGTGCAGCATCTTCCAGCAGCTCCTGGCAAGAGGAGCTTCTTCCCTCCTGGCTGCCCAGCAAAGGGAGATGGGCAATTAACAAGGACATACAAGAGTAGGAGCAGGAAGAAGCAAAGAAGTAGGAAAAAGTCTGTGTCATGGTGAAAGTGAGGTTTTATAGAGAGAAACACTTCTGTTTACAGCACTGCTGTGGAGCACAAACACATTGGTGGGAGGCCTTTTCTGTAACACCAGCTTCCCCTCTCGTCCTTTTGACAGATCTTCTCTGAAGAGGAGTGGTGGGTGTGGAGGAGCTCAGGGACTGGCCCAGAGCTCACCAAGGGTTGTGGAAACGTCCCTTTTACCTTTTCTATCAGACCTTGTAACAGCTGGGAATGAGAAACCATTGGGATGGTTGGATTTTCAATAGGACTCCTTAGGTGCTCTTTGGGGCAGAACAAGAATCTGCCACAAACATCCCAGATGGAGACACTGAAACCTGAAAGCTTCTGAACCTGGCCCAGGGCTGTTGTTATTGATGGCGCAAGTGGTGCTTGAAGGGGGAAGATCTTGGAAGGCACAGTAAAAGGAGGCTGGGCTCTTAGAGCAGGATGATGGCACCAAGCTGTGTTGAAGCTGTGTTTTGCAGGGGCCAGCTTTGCAACCTTAGACCCTCCTTTCATTTCAGAGCCCCATGAGTTATCTGTCCAGGCTTTGAGCATCCCTACAAGCAACATAAACACTCCTGAATAGCAGGAGCCATGAGCAGAGGTCCAGGTGCATTTGGTCAGTGACCTGTACTTGTGATCCCATTCCTCCTGTCATGTTAGGATGAGGAAATGAGCTACTTTGTACGGCAAGTAACAAAAGGCCATACAGTTTTCCCTGTGTTAATTATACTACAGGCTGCTTAATTCTGTGAACGAGCTGCTTGGCAGGCTTTCAGAACAATCACACAAGTCCCTCTCCTGCTCTCCCTGTGATAGGTCATGAAGCTGATGAGCCTCAGCACCATCCACCTCATGGTGGGTGTCTTGTGAGAGCCTCTGTCCTGCCAGCCTGCAAAGCTGGGGTGTCCCTGAGCTTCTGTGCCAGCCTGGAAGGACTGAAACCTGCAGAGGGGAGGGAAGCTGTGCAGTGGAAGCCACAGCCAAGCTAAGGAAGGAGTAAGACTTGATTAATGGAATCCATGGGCTAGAAATTTTTAAGGCAAGATGCTTGAGGCATGGTTGCCTTTGGAGAAAGTCTCTGTTGGGGCAGATATCTGAGTCTTTGAGGGACTTGAGTTCTGCTGTTCCTAAGTCATCAGCACATGGCGCAGTTTGGGCAGTCAGCTGCTTCTGGCTCAGCCTGTTCAGGTGTCAAAAAGAAATAATAATCCCAGCCTCCAGCTTGGGGAGGGTGCTTTGGCATCAGCTGTGGAAAAAACAGCAGGTAGGTGTGATGGTGTTCACAGGGGTTCTTGGATGAGGGAAGAGATGAGGATCTGACTCCATGTTTCAGAAGATTTGATTTATTATTTTATTATATATATTACATTAAAACTATACTAAAAGAATAGAAGAAGGCTAGCTAAGAATAGAAAAAGAAAGAATGATAACAAAGGCTTGTGGCTCAGACTCTCTGTCCAAGCCAGCTGGGCTGTGATTGGCCATTAATTACAAACATCCAACATGGACCAATCCCAGATCCACCTGTTGCATTCCACAGCAGCAGATAATCAATGTTTACATTTTGTTCCTGAGGCCTCTCAGCTTCTCAGGAGGAAAAATCCTAAGGAAAGGATTTTTCATAAAAGTTGTCTGCGACAGGTAGGATCAGCGTGAAGAGGGGAGAAAGGACAGCAGCCTCTGGGTGTGACATGTGAGGGACCTCAGCTCTTGATAGGGAATGGCCTCTCCTAAATAAAACCTCTGTGTTGTTAAGGGTCCAACACAGCTAATTAGCATTTGTGTAATTGTGTAGTGAAATGTGAGCAGCACCGTTGCCCCCAGGTTCCCATGACAACTCAGCACTGCAATGGATGTTCCAGAACACAAGCCACCTGTGAGCTCAAGGTTGCTCACCCGCTAATTGCTGCGCTCTGAACTCCTTGCCCGAGGTCTGCAATGTAAAACATCCCAGAAAAAAAATGCCTTTAATCCTCTTTTTAAGTGGCAAATGTCACTCTGTGCACGGAGCACCAGCTCTGCTTTCTGCCAGCAATGCAATTTTCAAGCAAGCAAAAGAGATTCATCCAAAGCACAGCTGAAAAATATTAGTCTTTTATGAGGATGCTCAATAACAATGAAAGGATTCTAGAATTTGTTGAAGAAAGTTATGGCCTTGAAGAGAGTAGTGGTTTTTATTCCTTTGATACATAAGGATTTATAATGCAATGTAATAGAGGCATTTTTCCCCCAAGCGTGTATGAATTCCATTACATCCCATTACTAGCCATAAATTTAATATTAAAAGTTTTTGATTTAGGATGACATGTAGAGATGGATATGTATGAACCAGATTCTTGACTGGTTAATATTAAATTCATGTTATTTTAGTGTTATTTATATTTATATTGTTTTATATCAATATTCCATCAGTTGAAACTTTGACTCTTTAAGTGCTATTTATTGATTTGGGTTTTTTTTATTATTCCTCCTCATTGTTTTTTTTGGGGAGAGGGGGAGTTCACATTATATATGGACTTTCCCTGTACTTCAGGCCTGGCTGGAAACTGATTGTGGGGCCATAGGAAATAATTTAGTGCCTGTGATTCCAGAAATCAGGGCTTGGGCTGAGCCCAACCTCTCGAAGACAACTGTCACTTCCCACTTATGTTTTGTGACATATTATAGAACACTGCTTCTCTTTGCAGCAATTTTGTCATTATACAAGATAGAAAGAAAAATGGGAAATCTATTACAAGCCAGACTTTGTAATGACTCAAGAGAAGAATCCCCTGGGAAGTTAGATTAAATTCTCTTTGAAAATAAAATAAAAATGCCACCATTCCTGACAACATTAGATTTATTATATATTTATCTCAGAAGCCCTAGGAATGCTCCTGTCAAAGCTTCTTTAGATGCTGAGATATGTGAGACAAAGCAAATCATTCCTTGAGTCATTGAAAGGGAAGTTTATTACAGAATTGGAATTAAAAGATTTGAATAAAGAACAGAAATCGGCAGTTCCATCACGAGCTGGAGGCTGATTGCTCACTGCCTATGTGAGCCACTGAAACCAGCTCAGCTGTGAAGTTCACATATGCAGGAAGAGGTGTGTGCTAGGACCTTGTGTTTGACAGTGGTTTAAACCAAGTTGTTTCATTCCACCACAGAGTGAACTCAGAGAAGCAGCTCAGCTGCAGACAGGGCTCATCTAACACATGGTGACTGGTGGTTTCCCCTGCCTCGAAACAGAAAAATGCCATTTTGTGTGATTAAACCACAGGGATGCTGTGCATGTGCAGAGATTTTTCTACAGCCAGTCCCAGTCCTACAAGGAGCTGGGCATGCTCACATCTGATGGATTCATGGCATACTATTACACCCCAGGCCTGAAAAGTTGGAATTAATGGAAAGATGGTTCTCTCCACAGCTGTGCATCATCCTAGGCAGTGCATCTCAGAAGTACTGGCTGATCCATCTTCCATGGCCTCCTTCCAGAGGTTAGGGGTGTGCATATGAAGTGGTTTTTGGCCACCACATATAGAAGCTCCCATGCAAAACCACCACAGCACATGAGGGAGGTGGGGCTCTTGTCATCATTACTGGATTTTCTGCAGGAAAACTTGCACAGGAAATGAGGAATGAATTCCAAATAGCATCAGGTTAGAAACAGGAAAGAAGCCAGTCAAGGAGAGTAGGCACCATCTGGAATGGGTGCATGTGTGTTGATGCCTGGGATTTCCCTGGTCCCAGGTGTGGTGGGGATGGATGTGAATAAAGCAGCTCTCTGTGTACAACAGACAAGAAAAGTGAGGTGGCAACAAACAAGCAAATAAATGCTGCGTGCCAGCAGTGCCTTTGCAGCCAGCAGTGTGAGAGCAGCTCGTGCCTTCAGATCTGTGGGAAGTCTTTGTGAGATTGACTTGCTCCAGGGTAGCAGCTAGTCATGAGTCTCAGAAAGCAGGGAAGCAAGGTTTTCCTTGCCTCCAAGGCATTTCCACTGCTCAGGAGCAATAATGCCAGAAAATGAGACTGTCTTATTTTATGATTCCCAGATGTGTCAATAAAAAGCCAGTGGGGGGGAAACAGTGCATAAAAATACAGAAGCAGAAAGCTCCAGGAGGCAACTCTGAATGAGGTGGAGAAGAAAGCCTGTTCTCTTGTGGGAACAGGTGTTTTGCCCAGAAGAGAAAAGGAGTGGGGAATGGAAAAGAAAGAGTAAGGAGGTTGAAGAGACACTTGAAGATGAGGAAAACTGAGGAGAGATGAAAGACGCTACCTGTAAAAATCAAAGGAGAAATGAGACTTAAGGCTTGTTAAATAAAATACTTCGATCCCCAAAGTTTTCCTTCTGTACATTAAAAAGCTTAGGAAAGATTCTGCTTCTAACTGTGAATCTAGCTTGAAGTTCCCAGCTCCAGCACTTTGAGAGAGCATTAGGATTCATTTAAAACCCTTTATTCCTTTTGATGCAATAAAACCTATATCGTACTTTCCTAAATGAGTACCCATTAAGGGGACAAAACTATGAAAGAGTCATTTCCCACAAAGTATGAAATCCAATAAGGTTTATTACCTCACACTTAGTGAATGGCAGAAGCCTATGAAGTATAGGAACAAGTTTCCAATCATCCATCCATTTGTCTCCTAGAAAATGTACAGCATGCAGTGTACCCAGCTCTTCCCTTCCCCCACAGGTCAAACATAGCATCAGATTTGTTTATGCACCATTTCACTTTCTTCTCTCTCCTGTGACACTTTGCCTTTTATCTTCTCACCACTGCTGAAAGGACGAATCCCAAATGCAGCTCTGCATTGCACTTGGCAGCCAAGCCTCCCTGCACTCTCTGGCTCCATGAGCATTCCAGGGGGACAGCAAGGGGTTTTTCCTCCACTGTTTTCCTTTAGTCAGCAACAGAAGCTGTATTTCTGGAAAGCAGCCCCACTTTTTAGCTGCTTTTATGGTATGGAAAAGGGGGGAAGTAATATAGGATTGACTCTTCGCATCACCTTGGAAAATGAGATTAAATGGAATTAATTCACTGCTTTCTTTAGGATGAAATTTGTCCATATCCTTTCAGGTCTCTCAAGCAGTAGCAGAGGAAAACTCTAAAATGTGAAAAAGAATTTATCCTTTTTTTTTATAAAGTCAGAGAACCTCTAGAGTTGGGGATTCATCTAATATTTAAGTGATGGGGTTTAAAGTTGACAGGCATTCTTTGCTCCTATGAAGACTTCTGGCTAAAAGAGGGAGGAAAGACCACAACCAACCTTTACCTCTGAAACTATTTGGTGTTGACTGATTCTCATTTAAGTGCTGAATTTGGAAGGAATCTGTTTCATGAAAGTTTGTACTGGAGGAAAATATTTGCAATTTTTCATCCAGAAATTACATTTTGGAGGAAATTGCATTTTCTGTGAAGAAGAATGGATATAGTTTTGTAATATTTTCTATTTCTAATTTCTAATATTCCACTCACAAGATGCAACTCTGTCCTCCTGCCCAGATGTGGACAGATGGGCACATTCTGAGAGCTGCAGGGTATAGAAAATTGTGTGTTTGGAGGGGTTATCTCACTTCTCCTGGAGGAGGTCAAGGAGCAAGAGGACATGTAACACTGTACCTTTCCTCTTTGGAACTGTCTTTATTACTGAGTTGTTTGATTTTTTTAAATTTTTTTTTTAATATCTTTTATTCCTGGCTTTCTTATTTGATCTCTCCATAAAAAAAAAAAAAAGTATATGCAGCAATTCAGCACTCAGTCTCTGAAGAGGGGAGAAGGGTGGGCAGTCTATTCTCACCTTGACAAGCCCCTGCAGAGAAACTCCTACTGCTGTTAATGGGAGCTGCTGGCATGCATGAAAGAGAGAATTTATTCCCAGGTTGTTAAGGTTTTTTTATCTATTTTTTTTTTTTAATTTGAATCGCTGTTGTCAGACAATGCAATAAGAGGATTTGCATGGTAATATGATGGCTGATGGGTTTCTTGCAATAAAATCCAACAAGCTGGTTTATGAGGTATTTTATATATTTCTTATTTGTATTATAGGAGCAGCAAGGAGCCCAGGGATATGTCTCTGCTGTGTGAAACTCTTTGCATATATGTTACAAATAGTCATGCTCTGTGTGTTTTCTGTCTGTTTGGGTTGCTTTTCTCTCTGTTCTCACTTACTGTGAAGTAAGCACATACAAAGGCAGCACATTTGTATGGATGTTATTTGTCACAGTTTGTCCTGTGGTAATTTGACAAATAAACCCATATTGAAGATGCTGTGAGCATGTTTCCCTCCTGACGGGAAAGGCTCACAAAAAATGGATGTCATGTCATAAATTGATATGAAAAAGGAATCAGATTTGAAGAATAAAGTGCATTTTTTCCCCCCCAAAGCACACTGGTTTTCACACTAATGCGAGTAAGCCACATGTGCAAGCCTTCAGCCCTCATTCCTCTTGCCAATGCCAGGGAAGGTGTGATAATTTTGTCATCTGTGCTGCTTGGTTTTCCTGGGTGCTAGCTTTGCCTCCAAATTAGACTCCATGCTATTAATGGCTCAAAAAATAACGTGCTCAAAAAATAATGTGCTAAATCAGTCTGCTTGCAATTTTAAGGGAAAGAAAAACCAATTTAAAAACACAACAGATTTAAAGGTAGTCCTGATTCTCAGCTATGTCTGCACAGCTCCAGTGGTCCTTTTAAAATCTGTTTTTTTTCCCTAGAAAATGATGTACTTTCCCTGAAGACAATAGGTCTGTTCTGATTTACATCAGCTCAAATCTGCCTCTGCTTACCTCAGATTTTGCCATAAAGCAATGTCTACTTCATTTTCCTTAGAAATGTCAGCCCTGTTGAATTAAATGAATGTATTTGGTTATGGGAAGAAGGGGAAGTCTCAGTGAGGAGAGAGAAATGTGGATTTTGAAGCATGATCTGCTTTCTCCTGCTTTCCTGCCCCAAATATGTAACTTTTTGTGTATAATTACCTGGAAGGAAAGAATAACAACAGGTGTGGGGGAAAAAAAAAGCTACGGAAGATTGTTTGATTATCCCAGTGGGAAACAAATCAAATTTATGGATGAATTATGCACAGAGAACTACATTTAGGAAAGTAAATTTTAGGGAATTATGAAAATGAGTGGGCCAGGTCCACTGGGAGGAAGCAGTGAAAATGAAAGGGGTTGGTAGAAGGCTAGAGAATGCTAACTGAAGCAGTAATTAAAGCAGAACAGGAAAAATGGAAATTAGAGGGAAAAAAAAAGAAAAGGAACCCTGAAGAAGAAGAAAATCCACAAGAGAGGAGAGCAGCATTTCACAGGGGAGTGCACAAGAGTTGAAAGAGAGAGCAAGTGCTGGGAGCTGAGGAGGGCTGGCAGGGAGATAGGGGAAGCAACAAAACAGAAAACCTGAAAAGTCAAAGTGCAGAGTGAAACGAGGGTGAGCAAAACAGGGAATTTCATCATCATGCTCTGAGTGCCTGTTGGAGATGCTGGGATCTGTCTCAAACGCTCCATCCTGTACAGACCCTCTGTGCCCATTCAGAAAAAATTCCAAAAATCTGATTTTGTTCTTTCTCTTTGCTGGCTGAAGGTGATGGGGAAGGGGCTGGGGGTTGTGATGCACCTGCTGTTGTTCATGGAGTGTGCAGGGAAGGGAGCAGGGGTGACTGTGAGGGGTAATCAGGGACCAAGCCAACATGAGGTGAACTCCAATGGGCAGGGAGAACTCCAGGAAAATGAAGTGTTGGGGCTGCAGGATCCCTCCTGAGGCTCCTTCTGAAGGCTTACATTGGAAATTCTTGGGAAATATTGTGGTTCAATCAAGTGAACCTTTCCTGAGGGATTCCCCAGTTTCTTTTTGGGATGGAGAGTTGTGCTGCGCTGGAAAGTAGGGCAGGGTAACAGTAGCCTTTAGTTCACTTTTCTTTTTTTTAATGGAAAACCTTCATTAATGAGGCAAAAACTTTATAAAAACCAACTTGATATTGATGTTGGTTAACACAAATCAGGATGTACTAAAAAAACACAGAAGGAACAGAGTACATATACAAATTATTAAGAAATTCAATGTGGAAAATGGGAAGGGATGAATTTTTTAGGGGAGATTCAGTGATTAAAAGGCACCTAGAGTGACATGTCCTTTCTCTGTACCCTAAACCTGAATCTACAATGCAGGAAAATTCTGGGTGTTAAAGGATGGGTATCCCCAGGGCTGGACAAATCCCATGTGAATCCAACAGGGCACCAAGGCTCAAGCAGCACATGTTAAATGGATCCTGAGCAGCACTGCTGAGGCACAGAGGTGCTCATGCTTGTCCAGGAGTGCCTCCCTTGCCTAGAATGTAGCAAGAGAGCTTCAAGCTCTGGGGGAAAGTACGGAAGGCTGACATCAGGAATTCTCTGCACCACGAAGGCAGATCAGACCAGCAGCCACACTTTTCTGTGGTGCTGCTTTTTGGGGTGTTCACATGGCCTCTGAACAGACAGAAGCTGTGAGAGAAGCAGAGAAAAGAATGATCAAAACAGTTCTTATGTCATTTGCTGCTCCTGGTGTTGGCACATGTGGAAGGTGTTGGGAAGGTTGTTTACCTGAAGGAATTTGGTTGTTTACCCGAAGGAATTTGGTAATTGGATTCTTATGGAGATTGTTTATGTTAATTAGCCTATCAAGTCCAAGCTCTGTGGACCGTAGGTCTGGAGACATTCACAAGTTAGTTAGTGATAGTTCTGCTAGTGTAATATTCTGTAACATGGTTATAGTATAATACAGTATAATAAAGTAATTAATTAGCCTTCTGAGATCATGGAGTTCTGCACATCATTCTTCCCACCCATAGTAGCACCGATAGTTTTTGGCATAACTTGAGGATAAGGCTGGGATGTTCTGACTCGTGAGCTCTGGCCGGTGAAGCTGGGAGAATCAGAGATCTCCATCTCAAGCTGCCAGCTCCACTTTTCTGTCACTCTTGCTGCTCTGTGTCCATGCACAGGACTGAGCTGGGAGGGCTCAGCCGTGCCTCTACGCTGAAGCAAAGTGGAAATTTTCCAGGGTAGAAATCCATTTTGATTTAAGTGAAATGTACATTTTTGAGTTGAGTCTGTGGTTAGAAAACATGGTTATTTAGCCTGACTGCAAAACCTAGGCTCAGAGAAACTGTTTCAATGAAGGATAGAGATAAGAGGAAGAGAGACAAAGAGTGATAGAGATAGAGAGACTGCTGTGAGAGCAGGTCAACCTGACCTAAGAATTCTTTCTGATAAAGAAGAACTAGCGGCAAATGTCACGCTAAATTCGTAAAAATGAATATGTATGAACCTTTGGGAAATTGTATGCATATGTATCTGAGAGGGAGATTAAAAAAATACCTGCAGTTCCCAGAAGTACTCATGTCATTTTGAGGAGAACGATTCCCACATGCGTCCAGCGCTGTAATAAACATACCGGCTTTACAACTTTCCCAAAAGTTGTAGAGTTTTATCTCCGCAAAACAGCACCCACCTGCAGATTCAGCTGCAGATGTTTTGGCTTCTACTGGCAATGAGGGGCAACCTCCTGCTCCCCCTTGCTGGTGAAGCTTTCAGGGAGTGCAGCTGCTCAGTCCCTGGGCAGATCACAGCTCTAGTGCCGTCCTTGCCCCTTCTCCTCAGCCCTGGGGAGCACCTCTCCCCTGCATGGAGTGCTCAGGTGAGTGCTCTTCGTTGTGAAACTCCTACCTACAGCCTCCCTGTGTCCTGGGAACGCCTCGGGGATTTTTGTTTTGCCAAGTTCTTTGCCTGCTTCTATTGGCCTCTGGCTCAGTGGTGTGAAAGGCCAGGCTGAAGAGGGCTCTGAGCAACCTGACCTAGCAGGAGGTGTCCCTGCCCATGCCAGGGGGGGTGAACCTGTTCTCTCTGAGCTGTCTCCCAGCACAAACCAGCCTTTGATTCTAAACTGTTGGGAAATAGGATTGGATGCTACAGCTGGCCTTTAGACGTACCCCCTGACTCCTTTTCTTCTCCAATGTGCTCTCTGTTTTGGTGGGAAATGTTGCTGTGCCCATATGTATGTGCAATGTGTGTGTAACTGTACGTGGAGATAAACGACCCTCGTTAGGTCAAGCCTTTGGAAGCCCTCAATATTTGGTATGAGTAGCACCACTTACTGATTAAATCTTTCAAAATAAGAACTGGAAATAAACACGTAGGTCAGAGCTTAGGTTCTGAGTCTGCTCCAGCTCTGTGAGCTGTGCTGAACAAGATGTAATTGAGTAAAAAGTATTTATTTGGCAAAGGAGAAAAGAGCTTGATGTGTATATATTGTTTTGAAAAAATACATAGAGGTAGAAGGACATACAAAAGTGGGTTTAAAGCCTTCCTGCTAATCAACTAAAGCCCTAATAAAACAACTGTGCAAGTAATTGTTCTTCTGCACATCCAACAGTGTTGAGCTTCTTTTGATGTTTACCTCAATTTCTTCTTCACCTTTTATTTGAGTCTGCAATTAACACTTGTAATGAAAAAGGAGATGACGTGCTGCTGAGGAATCCTGGTGTTAATTAAAATTATTAACAATTGGAGAAATATAAGCATGGAAAAGGAGGCAATAAATAAAAAGGTTTGTGTATTTTTTTTATTATTAAGGTGGAGTAAAGCACAGAGACTGTGTTTCTAAAGAGCTACCTTGAAAATGAATTATGAAATTTGGCCAAAGGAAATTACAGTGAAATTCCCTCTTTTTAGAAGGATTGTCATGCCCAATGCTCTCTCCAACATTTAGTTTTGCCAAGGCCATTGTATAGGGCTGAATTTCATTTCTGAATGAATTACCCTAATCTACAGAAGAACAATAGGGAAAATGAGCTCTGGCAACAATAGAGAAGGAATGGCAGCGTGATTCATCCCTGCAGAGTGACAATTTAGGATTGGGTGGGAGTCTTACTCAGAGAGGAATAATGCGAGGGGCCCAGGGTTTCTGATGAGAGCAGCTCACCCACCCAGCTGTGTCACTGTGCTCACTGAGAGCTCCACAGTGACAGTGGGCCCACATCTGGAGCCTTGGGAGCACCTGGGGCCATCCCTGTGCTCACATCTTTAGGCACTTGTCACATTCATATTTTCTGAAAAATCCCTTTGCCCAGGATTTTTCTCCTGGGAAGCTGAGAAGCCTCAGAGAAAAGGGAAACAAATTGTTATCTCATTTGTTTCTCCTGTGTTTTGCTCACATGTGGAAAGTGTTTGGAGATTGTTTATCCAACTGGTGATTGTTTAATTGGTTTCATGTGAATTGTTTTGACTCTTTGGCGAATCAGTGCCAAGCTGTGTCAGACTCTGGAGAGAGTCACGAGTTTTCATTATTGTCTTTTTAGCCTTCTGTAAGTATCCTTTCTGTATTCTTTAGTATAGTTTAGTTTAGCATTCTTTAATATAATATAGTATCATAAAATCATAAATTAGCCTTCTGAGAACATGGAGGCAGATTCATCATTCCTTCCTGCCACGAGGCACCCCACAAATACAATAGGCACTGAGATGCTTCCACCAAATGGGTGTTTGGCAACCAAATATGCCCTTGGATGCCAGCCCAAATCTGTTTTGAAACTTAGTGCTGGCCCCCCGGCATCACAGAAGTACTTCCAGAAATTTCACTGAGTAAAATTCATTTGGAGATGTTTTCCAGGAATGTGCTTGGAAGAGATGTGGTGGATGATGCTGGGGAAGGGAGCAGCAGGGACAAGGGTGCACAGGGAAAGTGGCCACCTCTGCCAGGTCGCTCAGTGTCTCTCAGAGCACTCTCAGCCATACAGGCAAGTAGCTGCTGCCTGCTTGGTGGTATTTGCAGGTGGTTCATCCTTTACACTCCCAGATCCAGTCCAGTATCTTGGGATATTACAAGGAACTGCTCTGGAGCAGTATTTCTATACTGAATTTCTCATCAAAGTTATTGCATTTGCAATATTAGAGAGTACGGCTAATTACTGCCCCTCCAGAGAAGCTATTACTTGAGAAGCACCATTAGTTTCCTGCTCAGTGCAGATGCTCAATCATGGAATGGGAGAAAGATATTTTGTGGTTTCAAATTTCCTCCATGGCTTTCAGGATGTTACCTGCAATTAGACTTTCCAAGGGAAATTCCATTTAAAAAATTGGGATTTTTTGGGACACCAAAGAAAGTGTCCTCAAGCTGAACAATGCTAGAGGTTGGAAGAGGCTGTCAGGAACTCCTGGAGATGTTCCAGGTCTCTGGTTTTATGTGAGCCCTGCAGATTAGAGCCAGTCCCACTGGTGATGGGAGTCACAGTGCTTTCCCAAGGAGGGATCTTGGGGCCCTGCTGGAGCCTCTCGAGGGCTGGAGATTGTTACTCAACCTTATAACCCAAGACCCTCAGGGATCAAGAGAAACAAGCTTGATTCAAGCCATCTGACCCAAAATGAAATGGAAAATCTATCAGAGAAATGAATCCTACAGATCTGTGATTTTATGGAGTTTTTTTCCTTCCCTTTCCTCAGTTGCTGGTTGTGCTTCTACTTTATGTGTCTACTTTATTTTTCTTTTATGTTGGCCCTTTAACCACCTTTTTTTAGCTTGTTCTTTATGGCAGATTTTAAGCTTGTTTTCCATCTAAGTAACCCATTTCATTTTTGTGGTGTCATAGCATCTTTCACTGAGGAATTAGATGTGACTGTTGAGAATTAAAACTCTAAATATCCTTCCCTTGAGACCTGTAACTTGGAATGGAGTGAATTGCTACTCAGTTGAAAAATTTCTCTTCAGGGAGAGTTCAGGTAAGGACAAGAAAAATCCTCAGAACTCGAATATTTCTCACATCAGCAACTAAATTAATCACCTAATCTTGCTAGATCTTGCTGATGAAGGAAGACAATTACTGAAGAACTAAGAAACTCATAATCCACAGTATCTTAATCCTCACAGTTTTTAAGAGAAATAGAAAATTACTGGTTTTTCCTTTTAACTTCCCAGAGCCTGAGTGATGTGGTTTAGGCCTTTTAGAGATCTGGAATTTAAATTTAGGATGGTATAAGCTTAAGGTCAAGGTCAGCCCCACTGCTCCATGCTTCCTTGTGAGATAAGACTTTTGAAGCTGAAGTATTACCTAGTAAGTATGGCTTTGGAAACATGACATTTTAGAGCTGAGTAATTACAGAGGAGGAGAAAAGAAACCAGGAAAAGGCAGATTTTATTGTTTCTCCCTACTCCCAAGGGCTAGCAGCCCTTTCTGGACCTCCTGGTTTGGGTGAACAATGTGTTGATTAGCAGAAGGTTCCAGCCTCATTGTTTTGGGGCAGGAAGCAGGATAGGATGACTTCCCCAGTGCAAATGTAACCCCAGGTTGGCTCTGCTGGGGCCTCCCTGGGTCACTCTGGGTGTGAAATGCAGGATTTTGCATCTGTAACTGCTTGCAAATCCTTGATGTGCTTCATGTACACACTGATTTAACCCAACGCAAATACAGAGTGATGTGGGAGGGAGCTCTCATCTGCAAAGGAAATTGGGGATTTGGGGGGTTGGTGGCACTGAAATCTAAATTTTCCCCTGCCCTGACATAGAACCCTTTCTGAACCCTGCCTCCAGAAGATGATTTTTGCTTCATCACAGGCAGAAGTAAGAAGGTTTCAGCCAGAAAAAAAAGAAAAGGAGAAATGCCTGTCAAGCTTGTGCATTATTAGGGATGAGCTAGAAGGTGCTCTCTAGGAAAACCACCTCAGATAACAGAATTTGGGTGGGTTCAGCTAAGGGTGTGGGGAAGTGTGGAAACCGAGGCACACTCAGTAAAACATAATAATAATAATAACAGTAATTGTCGCAGACATCTTTTATGAAAAATCCTTTCCTTAGGATTTTTCCTCCTGAGAAGCTGAGAGGCCTCAGGAACAAAATGTAAACATTGATTATCTGCTGCTGTGGAATGCAACAGGTGGATCTGTGATTGGCCCATGTTGGTTGTTTGTAATTAATGGCCAATCACAGCCCAGCTGGCTCGGACAGAGAGCTGAGCCACAAGCCTTTGTTATCTTTCTTTTTCTATTCTTAGCTAGCCTTCTGATGAAATCCTTTCTTCTATTCTTTTAGTATAGTTTTTAATGTAATATATAAGATAAAATAATAAATCAAGCCTTCTGAAATGTGGAGTCAGATCCTCGTCTCTTCCCTCAACCTAAGACCCCTGTGAACACGTTCACAAGTAATATTAATAGTAATAATAATAATAACAATAATAATAATTAGGGATTTTCACAGATTAGTCTGTCCTGTATTTGTAAAACAGGAGGTTTTTCTACCTACTACAACAGTCAAACAATTCCAAGTTCACACTGCTGTAGACACTGATGGATTGTATTCATCCAAACAACTTACAGAAATTTATTTATGGGTTTTGGTCCTGGGCTGACATCTTTCCCAGGAGGTGCCAAGTTGTAGTCCCAAAATGGGAGAAGGAGTCCAGCAGGGAAGGAAGACCCTGATTGTGCAGGTTAGCCAGTGTGACCCCAGGGAGCAGAGGGAGGGTCGGCAGCTGAGACACACCCTGTGGGATTTGGTGTCCCTTAAGCAGTGTCTTTATGGCAGGTCACTGTGCTGGAAGAGGTTTCTGTGTGCCTGTGGTCAGGAGTTGCACATGCACAGACTGCAGTGAGCTCAGACTCTGAGAAACAGCCACTGCACCCTCGACAGATTTTATATCCACTCATATTCAAGGACCAGGTCAGGTCATCCTTGATCAGTTTTGATTGAAGTACCATTCAAGTAAAAATTGCTTTTCATGGGTCAGGAGATACTCTTCAGAGTCCGACTCCCTGCTTGAAATGTGAGTGTCTGATTTATTTATAAGTGTCCTGGAAACTCCAGAGGTGGTGACAGAGCTAAGGGGAGAGCCCCTCAGCTGACCTCTGCCCTTGCAAAGCCATCATAGACAAAATGGATATTGGCTCAGGGGAGCTGTACATTAGTGAAATGTAATGTCAGTTCAGATTTCATCACGTCATGCCATAAAAAAATCATTAAGTTACTTGGATCAGAAAAGAAAAAAATTAAAAGAAAATGGTAGCAGAAAGCCATTCAGACACAAGCCATCTGGAAGGGAGGGAACATAGCACAGGTATTGGTTGCTTTAAATCTCTAAAACAGCTTCACTTTTCTATTTCTGCAGTTGTTGCCTCTGCACTTTGCCCCTTTTGGAATAGCAATTACAGCATGTCTAGGAAGAATTCATGACAGCTTAGGACCTCACTTTAAAGGTAAAGGGTGTTTTGTTTTATTGAGGAGGCAAGAAAAAGACATTGATACAACTTTGGATCTCTGCCAACTCTCAGAAGAGATCCAAGCTATTAATACAGACACTGTGCAAGGCATACACTGGTCTGAATCTGTTGGTATGAGAAGGTCTTGCACTGACACCTGTAGCTGTCTAACACTCTCCATCCCTTAGCATTCATCTTGTAACAAGTTTCCAGAGGAAATTTCAATTCCAAATGGTTGCTTCAGTTTGTTGGGTCATTTTGGATGTGTAAGGAGGCGGAGAAGGGCTCAGCAAGGCTAGTCTGGTGGCTCACAAAAACAAATATCCCCACTAGTGAGGGTTTATTAAAGTCAGAGGCCTGGCACTGCTCCTGGTGGGCAGTGTTGGTGTTTCTGCAGGGTGAGGCATCCAGAGGCAGTCTCGTGTCATCCCCTGTGGAAACCCAGGGCACTGGGAATATTTCTCTGTCTGCTCTGGGGTGCCCTGACCCCCAGGGCAGCACTGACGCTGACCCTCATTCATGGAGAAAGTTTCCTAAACTCCAGAATAGACCAGAATCCACAAAAGTGTGAAATAGATTATAGAGAGTAGTGTAGGTGTGTCACTTGGTGAGAAATTAAGGTTTTGGGATTTTTAGTATGTTGTGGATGGAAGCAAGATGGAGGGCACAAGGTGTCATCCTGGGTTTCTTCTTCATGCTTCTTCTTCCTTCTTCTCCATGGGTTTGGGTGGCATTTTGTAATTGGGCAGAAAAACCCGCATTGCAGACTTTTAGGGATCAGTTATTGGGTTAAAAGGGAAAATAATTTAGGGGTCAGTTCTTAATTGGGTAGTTTAGTCTTAACAGACCTTGTAACAAGAGACTGTTGGCCATTTTTGTGGTGCTTTTCCAGTGCACTGAGCCTGGTGTGGACAGTGCGCAAAACTTTAGATAAGATAACAATAAGACCTGAAGACCAAAAAAATCCAGTGCATCTCTCTTTCCTGACACAAAACTGTTCCAGAAAGGTCTCTTCCAGAGAAAATATCACACTGTGAAAATCTCCTCCCTCCCCTGGGAGGGCCCAGCCTGAGGCCCAGAAATGGAGAAATGGATACCAGCCCTGCTTGGCTGAGGCACACACCTCTGAGACAGATGTGAGACATGAGCATCAGCTGCAGACAAACCCCAGGCACCTCTCCTCTGATGCCACATTTCTCCTCACAGACAAAAGCAAGGCACAGTTCTTCCCAAGAATATTTCTGGGTTTCACGTTCTCTGAACCTCAGAGAAAGGAAAAACAACTCTTATTTGCTGTGCCTGTGTTTGTGCTAAAGTAGAATGCAACATGGAGATTGTTTACCCAAAGTGATGGTGTTTTGTTTCCTTGGCCTGTCAGGGCCAAGTGTGTGTGGGGACTGCTGGGTGACAGTGACGAGATTCTGTGCAGTGTGAGCAGAGTTGAGCTCTTGGCAGATTCAGTTTAGATGTAATGTAATATAGACGTAATATAGTATAAAATAATATAGTATAATAAAGTAATTAATTAGCCTTCTGCTAAGATGGAGACCTCCTCATCATTCCTCCCTGCCACAGGGGCCCTGCAAATACACTCCTCTGCTCTGAGCCTCAGTGCAGGCACTGTGCACTGACTGCTCTGCTGTGGTTTGGGTACCAGCCCCCTCCAGGCAGAGTGACATTGCTGTCTGGGCATGCACAACCTGCTTAACCTCCCTGGTTGTGTGGCAGGATATTTCCCTGCTTAGCCTTGTCCCTTGGGCCCATGCACTGCCCAAGGAGAGTCAGTGCTGTGGCAGAAGGCAGCAGATGCAATGAAATCCCTGACATGAATGTTTTGTTTCCTAGCTGGAGCCCAGAAGTTGAGTATTCTGCTGAAAAATAGTCAGAAGGGTAGTCAAAGCTGGGGAGCAGAGGAGGGAGGGTAAAGTTTGCATCTTACCACAGGAATGTTGCATTATTTGCTCATCTCAGATCTGGGGTTCTTTTGTGCCACTCGCTTGACTGAACTTCTGAGTAGGAAAATGCAAAAGCTTACAATGAAGCTAAAGGGGTTTTAATTGTTTTTTGTTTCCCCTTCTTTATGTAATTTCAAAGCTGGACTGTTTTAACAAGCCCTGGGAGCTCTGAGCCCTTACTCTCAGCTTTATTTTTTACAATTTTAAGTCGCACCTGTGAAAAATCAGATGCTTTTTATGTGTTGAGATGTACAACTGTAAGTCCCCAGGAGGAGACTAGTGGTTCCCTAAACACAAGTTTTTGGGATTCTGAACAGACTGTGACCCTACAGATGGGGCCAGGACTAGTTGTTGGTACTGGGGTTTCTTCCATCAGAGGAGCTGAAAGTTGTTGAGCTATGAGCTGGCTGAATGTACCCTCCAACTTCAAGGTTGAGATGTAATTTCACATAGCCTGTGAAACGTGGTCCCTGCAGAACAGAGCAGCACTGCAGGAAGGCTTGTGGTACAGAACAAGCAAAGACTGTGTTCATATCTGGAAAAATCCAGGTGAATCTGCAGGAACAGAACAGGCAAAATAAATCTCTTTTTTGGCTCCATCTCAGCAGAATTATGTCAATGTTTCATAAACTGACAGAATTCCTATTTGACCTGAGTCCCAAATCTCACTGCTTGCCATAACTTGCTGCTAATTGAGCAATCCCTGCTCCAGACCAACACTGCAGAGCCTGGAAAGTCTTGGGAGCCTCTGAGAATAGCCTCAGCAATTAGGAAAGTAGCAATGCTTAATTAAATTGACTGTGTGTTTAAAAATGGCAGGGAACCAAAGCCAAGATAATCCTGTTCCCCAGAAAAGCAGCTTTGGGTGGGATTCCTCGTTTCTAAGAGCCAACTTAATTTTCACATTCCCCACAACAGATTGTTTTAGGAAAGGAGCCTTCCCCTACCATTTATCCATCTTTCTCATCACTCTATTTTCTCCCTGTCCCAGCATTCCTGACTTTGCCTCCTCTCTAGCTTCCATGGGGGAGGTTTTTCCACCCTATTTTCTGGCAGTGGTGCTGATTTCTGAAAATACCTACTATCTCCATAACCTCAGATACCAAATTTCCTGGGCCATGTCTCCCCATCCGTTTGAGCAGCTATTTATGCAATTACAAACAGCAGAGTTGCTGTTTCAATGTGTGCCCCACAACCTGCACTCTCATTCCACCAGCCCCCCTTAACTTCAGCCTCACCCACAGCTCAGCAGGATTAGCTGCAATGCCTAAAAATACAGCTTTGCCAAGCCCCATTTTCCAGCTGCCCTGTGGGGGATGTAGGATTCCCAAGAACCTTCCTTTCAGAGGCGGGTGTCTTTGCTGATAACAGATTTTCCAGAGCAGAAACTTGGTGAGACAACTTTGACCTGAAACTGTCAGGGAAAGATCCAGTGTAACTTCCATTGGATATGTCATCAGGGACAGCAGTAATTTATTAAGGCAAGAACCTACATTCCACATGAAGGGAAAATTACCTGTATCTCTCTGTGATAAAAATCCACTCTTCTCTTCCAAGAAGGCAGGTGCAGTGATTTCATAGGGGATCACTTTCTGCCTTCCCAAACCTCTGCAGCTCCCCAGCTGCTGAGCCATAGGCAGGCTTACAGGAGAAGGAGGGAGGGAATATTGTCTTTTCTTGTCATTATCATGTGCAGTTGGGACATTTTGCTGTTATTCTGGATGTTACTCCACAGAGCATAGCAGGGCTTTTTTTTTTTTTTTTTTTTTTTTTTTGTGGTTTGTTTTCTTTTTCTCCATTCTTTTAACATGGGTATGGGGGTATCACCATGATATTTTCTGAAAAATCCCTTAACCAGGATTTTTCTCCTAAGAAGCTGAGAAGCCTCAGAAAAGAAATGTAAACAATAATTATCTGATTGCTTTGGAATGTGGTCTGGAGGTTGCTTACCAACAGGTGCATCTTTGATTGGTTCCATGTGAATTGTTTTTACTGAATGACCAATCCCAGTCCAGCTGTGTTGGGACTCTGGTCTGTCACGGGTTTTTATTATCATTCTTGTCCAGCCTTCTGATGTATATAATATAATATAATATAATATAATATAATATAATATAATATAATATCAGCCTTCTGAGAACTTGGAGTCAATTCCCATCTCTCACCTTGTCCTGGGGACCCTCACAACACTGCAACATGGGGGAAAGTGTATCTGGACAGACTGATACTTCCTGACCCCACTCTGGTGCATTTCAGCATAGAAATGGCTGCAAGGATTGCACATTTTCCACACATTTTCATTTGGAGAGGATCTGGATTTCTCAGTGTTTTTTCCTCTGCCTGCTGTGTCTGACATTGGGGTATCACCTGTGATCTTTGTCTCTCCATCTCATGTCTCTGCTACTTGATCTCCACATGTCTTGTGAATATTTTAGGGAGTATAGAGCAGGGAAGCTTTGTATCATTTCCAGGTACCTCCCAAGAACAAAATTTTCCTCATTGTGCTTCTGGAGTGGATCTTGCCCCTGCCTGGAGGAGTGCTGCACGTGCCCTTGCCCTTTCTCAACAGGCTGAGAGATTTCCTGTCGCAGGGGGCTAAATAAGCACATTTCTCTTATCTGTATCTCAGCCAGGCTGCTTGTCACCACAGCCCAGGATCCTCAGGAAAGCCAGGCAGCTACAAATCCCTCTTTTGATCATCAGGCAGGCACAGCAAAGCTCTCCTGTGAGATGGTTTGAGAGTCAGCCCTGTCCCTCCCTGTAACAGTGAACAAACAGCTGGGAAATGAAGGAACTGCTGCTGCAGCGACAGAGGGAATCCCAGCCCTGCCTGCCCGCACCCAGAGCTGTGATGCTTTCCACATGACCACAAAGCAGTCCCCATGTGTGGGAAATAGCAATTCCCATGAAAGAAAGAATGATAAACTGGTCATGTTCCCTTAAAATGTTTGTCCTCAGAAAGAATGATAAACTGGTCATGTTCCCTTAAAATGTTTGTCCTCTGGCTGACAGAGGAGGAGATGTGTTTGAAACACATCGCTGGTGTATCCACTGAAATAAACTTTCCAAAGGAGTCCACCCATATACAAATGCTTACATTCAGGAACAAATATTGCTCCAAAATGGCACTGTGCTCACATCCATCACATCTGGCAGCAGTGACATGATCCATGTAAAAGCAGCAGGGAAGGAGGGCTGGAGGTGGCTCACACAGGCACGTCAGCACAGCTTCAGCACATCAGAAGAGGCTCAGAAATTCATCCAATCTCATCATTCCATTTGAAGGGAGAGAACTGTGCAAACAAGAGGCAGGGTGCCCCTTTCTTTCCCCCTCTATCACTGAAGTAGCAATTTCTGCTCTCTTCAAACTGCCAAGGGCCTGCCCTGAGAGGAACCCAGACATAAACAGTGCTGTGCACAGGAGGAAACAACGTGAAAGGGGAAGTGCCACCAGAAGACATGAATTAACACAACGTGGACACGCAGCTCTCTCAAGGTAAAAGGAGAGTTTTTAATTTCTGACTCCAACATTTATAGGTTTCCAAAAGTGACAGTGGATTGGAAGATGACGCTGCTGCCTCTCTGATGACACTGGACAAACCAACAGTCCATCAAAGCTCTCCTCCTCCATAAAAGAATGCAAAACAATAAGCTAATTACAGAAAGCGTGTGAGAAAATTTGTTACAAGAATGTAAACATCAGAAGGCTTAGAAAATCTTAAAAAAATCAGCAACGGGGAAGATCTACAAGTCATGTTTGCCTTCAAATGGGAGCAGCTCTAGTGCCTGTTGCCTCTGCCAGATGTGATGGATGTGAGCACAGTGCCATTTTTGAGCAATATTTGTATATATGGTGGACTCCTTTGGAAAGTTTATTTTAGTGGATACACCAGCAATGTGTTTCAATCACATGTCCTCCTCTGTCAGCCAGAGGACAAGCATTTTAAGGGAACATGACCAGTTTATCATTCTTTCTTTCATGGGAATTGCTATTTCCCACACGTGGGGGCTGCTTTGTAGCCATGTACAAACTAATTTTCTTTCTATTTTGAGAACTTCATGAGGTGCAGGGAGGGGAATTCTTTGCCCTAAGTGAAAAGATACTCATCATATTCCATGAGTGGCACAAAGCATCATGTAAGAGAACTGAGGGACTCAAAGGGAAGGGCAATACAGACAGTAAAGTGCCTGTGTGTCATCAGGAGAAAACTTAAGAGATGTAAGACACAAAACCAGTCTTATGTGCAGAAGACCAGGACTCCTGCACACAGAGAACAGAGCAGCAACTTGGTGCTATCATCTGCTTAAACATGCTTAATCTGCTTTTTATTTGACAAAAAGCTGGGATTTGTGAACAAAATGCTGCATGTGCTCTTTGCTGTTGAATGTGTCAGCACGCTGCATGTCCCTGTGGCAGATGACAGAGCCCTCTGGGGACGCTGGAGTTTGTTGATTTGCCTCCTTAATGCTGTGGAAACAAATTCCAGCTGCTCACCATCAGGCTTCACAGGACGTTCAAAGTTGTGGTCTATAAACCCCAAATAAGTGTTCAAGGTCTGCTGGATTTGATTTATGGCTTATGAATGTGATTCTGCTGACCTAAATACTGCTTATTTGTAGTCCGCCTTCTATGAGAGTGGTTAGAAATAGGAAGCCAAGTTTGCTCCTGCTTTTTTTGAGAGAGTCAGCTAAAAGGGACACACACTGTTGTCTGTGACCGTGTTCACAGGGGTCTTAGGATGAGGGAAGAGATGAGGATCTGACTCCATGTTTCAGAAGGCTTGATTTATTATTTTATCATATATATTACATTAAAAACTATACTAAAAGAATAGAAGAAAAGGTTTCATCAGAAGGCTAGCTAAGAATAGAACAGAAAAGAATAACAAAGGTTTGTGGCTCAGAGAGAGAGCCCTAGCCAGCTGGACTGTGATTGGCCATTAATCAGAAACAACCACATGAGACCAATC
>NW_005054469.1:103339-122336 GCF_000277835.1 Geospiza fortis
TCCTGCCTTGGGAGAGAGCAGGGCAGCTGCAAACTGGCACCCCCTGAGGGACCCTGAAGGAACACCCCCAAAACCTGTGCCCCACTTTTAACCACAGCCTGCTGGCCCCCAGCTACACTAAATAAATATATCAATAGCCCAGTCTTGCACAACTGTAGTCAAATCCTGAGGCTGATTTGGGCAAACCAGCAGGATTTGAGATTTCTGTTAAAAGAAGTGTGCTTATCTGTTCTCAGGGCTTCTCAAGTGCTGGTGTCTGAAAGGTCTGAGGAGGATTTTTTGTTTATTGTTTTATTTCTGAATCAGGCTGCTGGAAATTAACCTCCCACCTGCAGAGCCATGGCTTTCACAGGCTGCTAAGCAAGCTGGATTCCTCTGCACAGTGAGTGCAGCTCTTCCCTAAGCCACAACTTTTATTTACCCCAAATTCATTTCAGGAAGGTGTGAATCAATTATCATTACTCTGGAAGAAATAAGCACAGGCTTATTTCAAAAGGGTTTTAGCTTTTTTAAAAAAACAACATAGCAAAGAAGTGTTTTGCTGGTAAATCTTCCTGTGTGAGCTGGGGGGTTAAGCCTAAGAACCTCATTACAATTTTCCCCGCTATCTGTTTAAATTTGCAAGGAGGATCCTGTTTGGCACCATCCAAACGGCAGGGATAGGAACTGTGGAATGGATAGAAAGTGTGGAATGGATAGAAACTGTGGAATACGTAAAATCTGCACAGGAAGCGCCAAGACTCTGAGCTGCACAAGGTGGGCAGTGCCAGAGCAGGCAGGGGAAGTCCAGCATGTCTGTCTGTGCAAGTGATACAGAGGGGAAAGTGACCTGTGCAGAAGGTCTGTATATAAAAGTTGCTGATGCATGGCTAATGCTTGCTTTGGGGAAATGTGGGGCTGGCAGGCTCTGCTCTGCTCTCCTCAGGTGATCTGCCTGCAGGCAGTGAAGCAGAAATGGATTTGGCCAGGAACAGAAGGGCTGTGCATGCGCTGAGTGTCCGAAAAAATGCTTCATGTAATAGGGTCAGCTGATTGAATACAAAGTCAGGAATTGTTAAAAGCAAAATTACTAAAGTGGGGAACTAAATATACCTTTAATACACCTTTTTTTTTTCCCCTTGAGCTCAACACAATGAGTGAAAATATAGCTGATGAGTGCCTTTTCTGTCATTATTGGTGGTGTCCTTCCTTTTATCTGTGGATGACATCTCTGTATTTCACCCTAACAACTCTCCAGGGCATTGATCTGCTGCTCTTAAGCCAGTCCTTACTACAATTAAGTCTGCACAGTGAATCTGTGTGGCTGCAAGTGCCAAACACTGAGGAGCTTTTAGCTGACCCGGTCTATCAAGCTGCAGTACTCACCTATTTGAGAAGAGAGAACCAGGAAATGGCAAAGAAAAAGGTGTCTGTAAGCAGAAGAGAAATAGCAAAAAAGGGAAGAATTGTGTAATGGCCATAATGGGATACCTACACCCTTACCCAGGCCATTGTTTGCCAACAATTCCCCCATCACCTGTACTCACCAGGCTCCTCTGTTAATAGGCTCTGATTTCTCATGAGCCACAGGCACCTAATTACATCCAGGAATGGGACTCGGGTCCCACTCTTCTCATCAGTGGTTCTTATTAGTAGCTGCCATTGCTGCTGCCTTCTGTGGTTTTCCCTGTACATTCGAAAGAGCTCCAACACCTTCATCAGGGCTATGAAAATTACCAGGCACTGGAAATGAGGTATTTCAGCAGCTGCCTCTCTAAGGATCCACTCCTAAATGTATCCATGGACAATCTTTCATATTAAATGTACAGGAAGCCTTAGCCAAACTGAGTCTTCAGCCTAGTGCAAGGAAAACTGCAGGACTGATTTCATGAGGAAAAGAAAAAAAGAAAAGGCAAGGCAAGGTCCCCTTGAGCAACAGAATCAATGATATTTTGATACTTATACTGACCAATATCTAATGTGACACTAATCTAATGTGTATCAGCTGTGGAAATCTGTCCTCAATCAGGGCTCTGCTGGTTTGTGGGCAAATCTTTCCTGGCTCTGCTTTCTCTCCTGGGTCATCACTACTGAAAGGAGAGCACATGCCAGTTTCAAGCATGTGGGAAAACACAACACACAGGTAAAAATACAGCAGCCTTTTGGTGAAAAGCTCAAGTTGCTGTATCTGAAATCCCAATAATATAAAATTTATGTCAAGAAAATATCACACTGTTAAAATAAAAACCTCAAGGGTTTCTTGTTTCTGTTGAAATTTCACTTTGAGGGAATGGAAGAAGAAAAGGAATTATTTTGTTCTTGTTGCCATCACAATGTGTTATTTTAGATATTTTTAACATTTGTTTCATAGAAAATTTCTGTTGGGCCATGCTGTGGCAACGTCCCAGTGGTGTGTGTGGAAATGTTGGAGTTTGTTGTACTCTGGGGCACATCTACAAAGAGAACAACTGTGTCAGTGAAGCAGCCTTTCCTTCACACCTCTATTTAGTATTTATCACAGGGAAGGTCATGGCAGTGCTGGCCCATTTTGAGTGATTATTTTGTTACTATCTGGGTTAAACTGAAATAGGACGCAGCTCATTCCAGGGAAACATCCCTATGGAGATACCTACCTCAGTAATGAGATGAGAACTCAATCTAATTGTGTTATTTTGCTTCCAGAGCATGTGTAGGCAGGTCTCATTCTTAGCAAGTATTTTTACACGTTAAAAAAAGCAAACAAAATTTAGGGATTGATCCGTTTTCCATAGAAACTAGGATCTGTGTTGTAATGGGTTTAAATTTAGAAAGACTTACAAGTTAAAGAATTCTTTGCTGGTTTTAGAGAGGAGATAGAGAACCTAAGAGAATGTTTAATTCTGATTTTTATGTACAGATAATGGTTTTGTCTGTATCTCTTCTGTTGTGGGTTGCAGCTGTTTCTGTAATATCCTTCTATAAGTTTCTAAGAACATGCTCCATTTGCAGTGATAATGAACTAATTAAGAAACTAAAATAAGTCAGCTTTCTTTTAAAAGAAATCTATTTAATTTAATTTTTTTAGAGTATACCACCACTCTCCAGATATTGAAATTGCACTCCTTTGTGTTCTTAATACGTTTCAACAAGATCAAGTAGCAGCAACAAAATATTCCATTTCCATGGAAATCAGCGTAGCTTTCTTTGCCTCTAATCAGACCACTTTGCTGAAAGCTAAACTGTTTATTTTTAACCTCTCAGAAGATGAAAGCTTGGCATGCCTTTTATGTCAGGAGTGTAGCTCTTCTTCTCTGCTTCATTAGGTCTTTTGGCTTCAGCCTCACCTGGGGCTGAGCTGGGCAGTGGGACAGATGTGCAGGAGATGCTGATGCCTCTGCCCTCCTTCCTTGGCTCTGCTGGCAGTTTCCAGCCCAGTGCAGTGGGAAGCAGCATAAAAAAACAAGAGAGACCTGCACAGGACTGCCTCCTGCCTGTCTGCAGGCTGGCTCAGTGAGAAGCAGCAGGATCTGGAGGGGGAAAGTGCAGGGGATGCTTAAAGAGCTGGGATATCTCATGCACATGAAATAAATGAAATAAAACTGGTTGTCTGATCATTAGTCCCAAAAGCAAAGGATGAGGTCAGGACACAGGGGAGCCCATAAACCACTTTCCAGTCCAGAGGCTGCAGCAGCTCCCATGTCCTGCACAGCTCAGTGTAAAAGGTAGTTCTGTGACAATTGCCACTGCAGAACAGCAGAAACAGAGGAACAGAAAGGTGCCTGGAGCCAAAGCTGCTGTCTGACAGTCTTGGTCTGAGTCAAGCCATGGTCCTTGTACACCATGCTTGGTGATGAAGGTTCAGAGGCTCTGCAACCTCCTGTGCAGGTGCCAGCCACTTCTGGCCTCACAATCAGAGAGATTCCTGGGTGTCCTCCCTGGCTCTGGGAGGAAAATGGCATCAATAGGAAAGCACATTTCAAGAATGCACACTCCGGCATGGTGAAAGCTCTCATTGTACCATACTGGTAGGTAGGTCACTTCTTTTTATTTTTTCCTGAAAAACAAGCTGCTGACAGAGCTTTGTACTAAACCAGAAGCTATTACAGTAAATTGCCTTGGGTGGGTTTATTTTTTGAGAAACCCAGTTGCTGTAACCAAGCTGATATTTATTTTTGAAGAGCACAGGGCAGTGGATCCCATCAAGGTATGTGTGTTATGAGGGGTTCAGCTCAATATTTGGATGTAACGATGCCTTTTCGGCTTAGAGATACTTCTGTTTAGGGTTGCCATCTCCTCTATGCAGACTCAGCACTGCACCAAGGCACTTCTGTGGTGAATAATGAAGGAAGGAGCTAATGCAGACAACAGCACTCAGGTGGGGATAGGAGCCCTCAGCCGAGAGGAACAGCCAGAGGGAAGTGACTGGCAGGGGATGGCATAAATAGGGTGCAGGGAAAGGGAGAAGGAGGGTAGGAAAGTTAGCAGGGATTTCCCATGTCTACCCCATTCCTATTCATGCTCCCCACCAAGGTCTCCTCCTGTTCCAGGTGTGTTACCTTGGTGCCTGTGAGCAGGGCAGCAGTGCCTGGCTGCCATGTGCTGGGGAGGTGGTTCTGCTCTTTGAGCTTTCTTGGCAGCATTCTGAGGTTGGTGGTGTTTGCCACCTTCTCCAGGCTGAGCCCATGTTCTCCCCTGCCAACAAAACACGGCCCGTGGATCTCACCAACATCACCTGTATTGATCTGGTAAGAGTGATTTATTGGTTTGGGGTTTTTTCTTTTTCTTTTTTGACCTCAACAGTTTAACTTATTGATGTATCTGTTTGGGCTTGCTTTTGTTGAAGGTTGTGCACCTGAGCACAGTTTAAAATCAGCTGTAGTGCTTTTCCTTTCCTTGTCTCATGTTCCTGTGCTCCTGACAGTGCCAAAGCCATCGCAGGGATTGGGGACAACACAGGGCCTGAACCTTCAAGGGCAGGAACAGATAATCAGCTCATCAACTCAAAGGCCTGTGCAGAGATTTTATTTACCTGTGCTGATGACACACAGGAGAGAACAATCTCCTGCTTCCTCTTTAATAGCTCGATGCTTCTGCACAAACAGCAGCAACCAGCAGTAAAATTGTCTCCTTGCCAGGAAGGTCAGTAGCTGCAGCTCCCAATTCCTAGGGAAAAGTGTGCAGGAAAATACCATTTTTGTGAGGTCACTCTTTACCCTGGAATTGGTATTGAACTGCCTGCATGGGGTGTCTGCCAGCTGGGGAGGGAGAGAGGTTTTCTCATGATGCCAAAAATGTACTCCAGCCTTGAGTAATGCTGGAGTTGAACCAGGGAGACAGCAGGAGGATAATCAGAATGACCTGATATGAAATAATCTGTTTTACTTGGGGTTTTTTTGTTAGCATTCAGATAAGACTTTAATTAAGGGTTTAATTTGTTACCTATTGATCTTTGATATTTACCCATGGTCCTTTTTCTTATTTGATTGATTTGATCTTGCTAGATAGGAATTAAATACACAATTAGTTTGAAGTTAGCTGAAACTGAATAGTTCAGTTAATGAATGATTTGCTGACAATACTAATTGCTTGGGTTGCTGACAGACTCCAGGAATCACTGCAAGACAAACTGATATATTATAGCAGGTGTCTGAAACTGGCAGATGGTTAGAGAGAAGAAACAGATAAGCAGGTTCAGGGAATTCAAAAAAAAGTTAACCTTTTTCCTTTCTGGGCCACCCAGGCCTCACCTGAGGCATCATTGCTAGAAAAATGAGGCCATTGTAAGATTTGTTGGCTCACTGCAGCTTTGGTTAGTGCCAGCCACAAAAGCCAGGTGTGTGAGCAAGTGCAGCCTGCAGTGTTTCATTGGCTCTGGTTCCCCAGGGGTGTTTAGTGCTGACTTTCCCAATGTACAACACAGGGAAGGTGGAGCAGGACTGCAGAACACGGTTGTGTGTGTGAGGAAAGGGCCAGCAGAGCACAGCTTTGCTTCTCGTGTTATCCCTACACAAAACATCTCCTGGGAACATCATTTCTGGTGACTCCAACAGCACAACAAGCTGTTTTACACCTCTGTGCCTGCCAGAAGGTGCAAGTCAGCCAGCAACAGGAAGAAAAAAGGGGTGTAGGGATGTCTGTGTGTGAGAAAGAGACAAAAGTTTCAGTTGTTTAAATCCCAGGTGATTTCTCTTAAAAAAAAAAAATCACAACTTCTATTCTCTTTTTCCTGCCTGTTTTCCCTAGAGAGAGTTATCTTTTCTTCACCAGTTTTCCTCCTTCACAGGCCCACGTTCTTTTTTTTTTCTTTTTGGCCCAGTAAGAAGAGGAAGAAGCCAGAGGAAATGAAGGAGAAATGGATGAGCACAACCTGAAAAAGCATTTAATTTTTTTATCTCTACCTAAAAACCAGAAAATGGTTTTAAAGTAACTTTTATCATATAGGAGTCATTCAAAGTAATTTTTTTTTATGTGCCTATCAGGTCAAGCAATTGTTTCTGTGTCTGTCATGCAAGTGAATGAGTAGCAATGGGATGGTAAAAACTGGCTGACTTCATAATTAAAAAAAAAAAATTGGTCACATCACTTTTTGCTTCTGTACAGCCTCTTGCTTTCTCACTGCGATGTTGAACACCAGCTTCATTGCTGCCTTGCGCACTTGGGGTTTAGAAGTGTGTTGCTACATTAGAGGGGATTAGATTGGCTGGGGCTCTGAGCAGCCTGGTCTGGTGGAAGGTGTCCCTGCCCCTGGCAGGGAGGTTGGAACAAGATGAGCTTTAAGCTCCCTTCCAGCCTAACAAATCCTGTCATTCTACGATTGAGGCATTTGGCCCTGAACGCTGAGCCGGGGAGCAGCAGGGGCTGCCTAACCCCATGAGGATGAAGCACCTGTGGATGGAGGCAGCCAAACCATCACCTAGCATCCTTGCCCTACAAGGAAAAACCAGAAAAAAAGGGGTTTTTGGGGATTTAATGTAGTTTGAGCTTTTTTTTTTTTTTTTTTTCTCTACAAGACTGGTGAGGATGGAGGAAGGGACCAGGTGGAGATGCCAGGGGTGAGCTTCATCTGCCACAGGAGGGAGAAGTTGGGACCATGCCCAAAGGGAAAGTGAAGCTCAGCCAGGAGGGCTTCTGAGGACGCCTTTCTCTGAATGGGAAAGCACATCATTCCAACAGTGAGAAAGGATCTGGTTAAGAGGGCTAAACTAAAAAGCTGTGTCTTGCTGAAGATGCAGAGTCTCAATTTTCCTGTGACATGCAGGATTCATTTCTGGGCCTTGCAGTTCATGAGATAATGGACTGCATAACTGTTCTTCATCACTGTGACTAACAGCCCCTTTTTGGCACACGTCCTGGAACTCAAAGCAGTGTAATTTTTATTTCTGGATATCACAACTAATTATTCTATTACAACTAGCTGTAATGTTACAACTAACATTATTCATCTGGGCCCTGGTTATCCTTTCCATTTTATAAACCCTACTTCTGCACAGATTAAATTTTGAGGCTATTAACACTTTGATTACGGTCTAGTCATATTAAATTATCCCTTGGTAGTAAGGTTGTCCTGTCAACCACTATGATACCCACAATTAATTGAAAAGATAACTGGTGGTTTGATGCAAAGGCTGAGCTGGAGTAGGGTAGCAACCCCCAGGGAGTCTGGTGCAGGCTCAGGTGGGCTCTCCCTCCTTCCTTGCAATGAGGCTGGAGAGAAAATGGAGTTAGGCTATAAAGGGGAAGAGGATTTAGGCTTGTAACAAAAGTGGGTGGCTGCATCCACTGCTGAAGCATAATTAGTTTTTTAAGTCCTCCTGGGTGACACAGGAGAGAGAAATATAACAAATAGGAAATTGAGTCACTACCTTCTGCTTAAAAGTAGGTCCCCATCCCTGTGTGTTCAAAGGGCCTTGGGGAAACATCACAGCTCCAGGGAACAAAAATAATGGTGTTTGGGACTTCAGCCCTGGTATACAATGCCACTGCCCACCCGTTTCAGGCTGCTGTTTACCAGGGTATTTCGGGGTCCCTGAGGGAAGATGTGCCACAGAAACTCCTATTACCAGCAGAAGGACTTTGGGGTGGTTTCCAAACATACATCATCCCTGGACTGAGCAGCCCCAGGGAAGCAGCTCCATGGATAATTGCCTTTTTGGCAGCTGCTGCCTATGGGAGAGCTGCTCAGCCCAGGCCTGCCTTGTTTATCTCCCCACACTGGGATAGACAATGAGCTACGATTTTCCCTTCCATAATTATTGATAGAGTGGCTGGTAAATGCTTCCTTGCCTCCTCACCAGACTGAAAGGTTAGCTTGTTAACAAGGAGGTTTTCAGATACTCCCCACCCGTGTTCCCTTCGGGGGCGAGTGGGGTGTCCTTTAATGCTTGTTTGATGCTGCTCACATGGGCAGGCAGCACGGTAACAAGGCAAATGATTGTCTGCTTTGCTGATCACAGCCTCTAATAACTGCTGGCTTGCTGCTGCACGTTCAATTCCTGACAAACCTAAAGGCACTTACCATTTGGGCTGATGCTATTTTTACCCCTGACACCAGTTTACCCCAGTTGGGCACGGGGTTGTTGCGTCTAATTGCAAATGATCTTGTACGGTTTCTTTTCCCTGATATCTCCAGAGGCAAAACTTCTGGAGTGCCAGCAGCAGGCAATACAATTTCAAAGCATTTGGGAATGACAATTAGGGCTTATTTAGGTGATGATTGAGCTGCCTGAGAGCTCAGTGCCCACCAAAACGCACTGTGGCCTTAGACAAAGGGAATTTTCTTGCCTGCCTACATCTGATGAAGAGGGATACTTGCATGATGATGGCTTATTTTCTCTGTTCAATTGTTTGCACCTGCAAAAAGTAGTGTGCCCATCCTTGCATGGAGGCTGGTGCATTGTCACATGGGGTTTGTCCATGCTAATTTATGTTACTGCATAGAATACAAAAAAAAATTACAAGTATCTCTAAAAAGAAGAAACTTTCTTTTCTTCCCACTAATCTCGAATAGTAAACTTGGGTTTGTAATAAATGTAGTAAACATAGGTTTGTGGGTAAATAGTAAACTGAAATTTCTGCTGTTGGTTAGCTCCACTAAACCAACTGGGCAAAATTGTTTTATGTAGGTGTGGTTTTCATTTGCTGTTTGTTGCATTTTACTATTGGAGCACAAGTGGAATTTGATTTGAGGTAGGAGTTAAGGCTGTGTTTCCAACACTAAATATCCTGTACTTTGGAGACAGGCTCTGCTGTTCTGCCCTGGCATCTCCCAGCCCTCAAGCAAGGCAGTAATGCATTGCAGACCTTTCCAAATTCCACAGTCCTTGCAGGTGGCTGGAGCACATTTTCTGCAGCAGACACGGTGGGATTTCCCCTCTGCTCCCCTTCCTGCATGGCAGAAGCACACCAGCTCATCAGCTTCTGCCCTCTTGCTCTTGTTAGTTCTTATTGTTTCCAGAAATATTGCTGGATCTGGGTTAAGTGGGAGAGCAGAAGGGCAGAGCAAGCCTTTGCTCTCAGAGCCCAGGAGAACCATCGGCCGCACTGCGCAAAACCAAGCGCGACCTTGGTCCCGAGGAACTCAGCCTGATGTATGTGAAGCTCACACGTTCTATAAATAAGCAAAGTGCATGTGTGAGGGCACAGAAGTAGGAGGACAATGTCAGAAGGCATTTGCTGCTTGCTTGAGGAGCAGTCAGCTGAGATGAAAGCTTTGTGGCCAGACTTTCCCAAAGAGCTCACTCGCATGATTGAGGTCGGCTCTCATTTAGCCACTAAAATTAGCAGTGGAGCTTCTAGGCCAGCTGACTCTTTTGGGTGCTAAACAGCTTTGACAGCCTGGCCAGAGATAGCCCAGAAAGTGCAGCTCAGTGTGGGGAAAAAAAATAAAATTCTACTGGTTATGGAGTTTCTCCAAATGGAGCAGACCTCCTCTGGAAACGCATCCCTCACACTGCCTGCTAAGGTTTTGAAAACCTATTTCTGCTTTGCAGATAGGTGGGACACACTTGGAGATCTGTGCAGGCAGAGAGGTACAAATCTGTAGTGCACATCCACAGCTCTAGGGCTGCTTGAGCTGTGTTCAAGCTGCTGAGCACTCAAGTGATGTAAGACTGGATGAAAGCCAGTGCTGTACAATAGTCCCCAACCATAAAACAAGCACTGTCCTCTGCTTCTCCCCAGGAATGACAGGGGTAGCATTTAAAAACAAACCAAAAACCCCACAACAAACCCAAACAAGCAGAAAAAACAGAATAGCAAGCTTTTTCCTTCTTGCCCCTGTTTTTGGTGTTGTCCTTTGTCTTCTGGTTTTAGCTTTTAAAAGCTTGAAGTTTCCCCCACTGTGAATTGGGTAAGATGTATTTTTAGAAAACAATAAGGATCTCATGAGGCTAGAGCTGGGTCTAATGAAGAAAAGACTGACTGGGGAAGGGCAAGAACCAAATGATAATGTTTCACTTATTATTATGAAAATTACCCATGAATAGGAATAGGAAACAGCTGGAATTAATATTGTCTCAGTTGCATTTTGATTTTTTGAAGTCAAATGGAAGAAGAAGTATTTACTAAGAAATGAGAAGTTGAAATACTATTTTTTGAGTTTTTCATGCAAAAAAATCTTTAATCCATTATGGGAAATATCCATAAAATGTTTTTCCATATGTCCTGTAGAAAGCTGGTCCTTTAGAAAATACCTAAATTCACTTTCTGGATCTGTGCCAGATACTTTAGGCTTAATGTAGAAATCACAAAATTTCAAGATCAGTTACTGTGCTGTTAATACTGTTAATACAAAGGGCAGCAAATGAAGCAGGACTTTGGGTAGAAAGTCCTCTGGAAGGCTATTGACTTAATCTGCAGGTTCATTAATCACCTATGGATAGGAGTTTTCCTTTCTTTTTTTTTTTCCATGAGCCAGAAGATATATTTTTAAGTAAGACAAATGAAGAAAGGGTGGTTCTACAACTCACTTTATGACAGTAATGGAAAGTCAGAACTTTATTTCAAGTGTGTACCCACCATCTGTGGGGAGCTGGAGCAGAACTGAGTGATAAGGCCATGACTTTTGATCATCTCTCAAAATGAAACCTCATTGAACAACCTCTCTGGGTGAAATTCAGCCCTTGGACATGAAGGTATTTCTTATTAGAGACATGCATCTGAGAGCTAAACACAGCCAAACAAATCTGATCAGGGTATGTATGAATGTGAATTTTCACTGGTTATATGTAGGGAATGGTGTTGGATCAGTGAATGAAGTCCTACAGAGCTCTGATAAAAATGATCTTTATCAAAACAAACAAATTGGGTTTGGCCATCTTGGGTCATTTTATTGTTATTATCTCTTTGTCAGCGATCACCCAGGACCAAGTTTTCAGATTTTCCAGGAAATTAACTGAAGATCAGTTACTGTGCTGGCTTCCAAATTTATGGCTCTGCAGCTGACTACAGAGCCACACATACAGCCATAAATAATCTCTCATGTCTTCCAGCTCCTCGAAGTGAAATCTGCTTCCTTGGCAGGAGGCAAAATGAAATTGGTGTGTTACAAACAAATTTATTACAAGGTGTGTTCAGTCTTTCATGAAGCATGAGAAATCATCAGTGCTTAGTAGGGAATGAGATTTGTTTTCCTTTTTACTTTTTATTTTATGAGTATGAATGTATCTGAGAAACTCAATAAGAGGAACAGCATGGAATAAGTTTACCTTCTAGAAGTCAAAAGCAAAGGCCAGACCTGGCGCTGATTAATGGCTGCATAATCTATCAGTTCAGAATCAAGGAGCTGTGGGTAGAGGCTAAGTTATTTGTAAGGTAATTTAGCTTGACCTAATGAAGGTTAAGTTCCCACAGACTACGGCGGGGTCTATCAATCTCTCTGGCTCTGGAAGCACTTGGAGAGTTTTCTTACTGTATCATCATAAGTGCATTTGTTGTTTTTGAAATATTACAGCAGAGATGATTTTTTTTAAAATTATTTTTAAAAAGTAGGACTGTAGCAATGGTGGTAGTGCCTCTGGGACAACAAATTATTATTAGAAGGGGCAAAACTGCAACAGCAGGGTACAGTGCTGAATTCCCCAGGTGTAGAAAATCCTTTCACCCTCTTTAGTCTGCAGTAGGAATAATTAAGTTTCTCCCTTGCTAAACTTTTTGTTTAGCAAGTCCCCATGTGTCAGGCCTTTCTTGCAGCAGATAGTGGCAGGTGCTGTGGTGGGGTGACAGAAAACTCCTGCTGACTACAGACAGAAGGTGCCTGAGGAAGGTGATTCACCTGAAGGGTTTTGTTTGCGCACACTTAGACCAAAGCAGGGATGCTTTGCTAACTGGTGGCTACCAAAGAGCAGCACATTTCCAGCCCTCACCAACACAGCTTGGCACCTTCAGCTGCCCAAAGTCTAGAATTTGATCAGTTGTCCCTGACCCTCCTGCCAAGGAGCTCCTCTGGGTGCCTGTTTTGCACAGACCTGTGCTGGAGAGGGAGTGAGAGCAAAGTGACTCCCCTGACATCTCCATGCTGCAGAGATCCAGATACCTGAGCTCCTCTAAGGTTTTCCATCTTTGCAACAGGGATGATAAGCATTGGTCCCAACTCTCAGTTTCCTGGCTACAAAGTACGTTTGGGCCAGTTTTCTTCACACGGATAAACACGGTGATTACTAGGCATGAGTGAGGAATCTTAAGTTCTACATCATGGATTACTATTGCGTTGTTGAAGATGACATAAGAGCAGCCCATGGCTGTTTGCACACCTGGTTCATCCCACAATTATTTGCTCAAGAAGGACTGAAGGTCTGGTACAGTGTATAAGACACTGCAAAACTTCCAGTGGTTTCAGTGACTTCTGGTTGAAATTGCTTTGTTGATAGTCTTTGCTACTTTCCTCCAACAAAAAAATTGTCTTTTTTAATAGGGAGAATTATCTGTGTTCTTTCACTGTAGCCTGCCTGTTTACCCTGTTGCTTTACTTACACTGTATTCTTACCAATGCTTAGTTTGTTCATATTTCCACTTAATTCCTCCAGGAATGGTCTTCTGGGGCTAGTTTGCACTTTGCTGGTATATTCCTTTCTCACCCAGCAAATCCAGCTGTTTTATTTCTTTTTCCCACTGAATTATTCAGCCTTGTACCCTTTCCCAGGTTTTCCTCCTCTTTCTCCCCCTTTCTCCTCCTTCCATGCAGAGGAATGTTCTGTGCTGTGCCTTTTTTTGTTCTCCCTTTCTGCTTTCCTCATTTCCTTGTGATATCTCCCTGGAAAGAAAATAAGCAGAGAAGGAGCCACAGAAGGAGGCAGTGCAGCCATACTTAAAAAACAGTAAGGCAAAGATATGGAGTGATGGATGATAGTTCAACATAATGCCTGAGCTGTCCTCACCTGCTTTGTTGCTCTATGCTAAGCAGAACTGCAACACTCTCTCCACTTTAAAGATGGGTGAAAGGGTTCCAACAGCAAAACCAGGCAGTTCAATCTTTTATGTTTGCAAAGCAAGGCTTCAAAATGTAGCTCAAAGCTGTCTCTGGATGGTGCAGGCTAAATGTGGCAGCAGTGGCAAATTCCTGGACTTTCCCACAAGGACACCAGAGGAATTTTGGGGCTCCTCTCGCAGAAACAGCTGGCAGATAAACAAGACTCAAAGTCAGGATTGGCATTCACTCATTTACTTCAATGAGTTGTAATTCTGTTACAGGGTTTTATGTTTTCTAATGATGTTGTTTTGAATTTTCTTTTAATAGTAGTGTCATTACTTACTCTGGAAGTATACTTCAGTTGCTTAGACACCTCAGTATTCCAGGGACATCTCTCTTTACAGAAGGAAATTAATTCAGTGTTTAACTCACAGAGGCATCTTCTGCAACCTGTTCTTAATGGGCAAAGTAAAGATAAATTCAATATAGTGCAAATCATAAGAATAATGTCCAGTGTCTTCCTTCCTCCTTTCTTGGGGCAGACCTGCCAGGCAGCATTACAGAGAGCTCTCTGGTGGGAAAAGGAGATGCAGAAAGTGCTGCCATCAGTCTTTGCCTGCACTTAGATAAACCCATTGACATTCACGGACTGTAATGGCAGAAAAGCTTTCCAGAATCATTTGACCAGAGAAATTTGAGTTATCATCATTGTCGTAGCTCAGCCTGACAGGGAAAATGATTTGTCGGTCAAAATGTCTCGTAAACACAGACATTTGATTCAATTTCATCAGAGGCAGCTCCTTGTGCAGAATGAGGGTGGCTGGTTCCCAAGGGAAGAGCAGGGAATTCACTGACTCCTGCACTGCTATCAAGGTGGCTCTGGGTCAGCAGGGAATGCATCAGGAGAAATGCTGACTGCCTGGGGAGAGGGAGGCTCTCCCAGGCCTTGGGGGCAGCTCCCCATTCTGGCTCAGCATGCCAGGCACAGGCTGGGCTGAGTTGGGACTGAGCTTTGCGTGCTGGAGTCAGCCAGAGACCTGCTGGGAAGAGGGAAAATCCAAGCATCCCTTCATACCTATGTGGTATTTTCGGAGAGCCCAGTCAAAGGGAGGAAATGATGAATCTGACTCCATGTTCTTAGAAGGCTAATTTATTATTATATTATATTATATTATATTATGGTATACTAAAGCTATATTAAAGAATGGAGCAAGGATACAGACAGAAGGCTAAAAGATAATAATGAAAAACTCGTGACTGCCTCCAGAGTCCCGACTCAGCCTGACACTGATTGATCATTGAGTCAAAACAATTCACGTGTTGGATAAACAATCTCCAAACACATTCCAAAGCAGCAAAACACAGAAGAAGCAAATGAGATAATATTGTTTTCCTTTTTCTCCGAGGCTTCTCAGCTTCCCAGGAGAAAATCCTGGGCAAGGGTATTTTTCAGAAAATGTGAATGTGACAGACCTGAATGACAGCAGTGAGGGATGGGTCTGGGCCAGTGCCAGCCAACAGCACCCAGGATCTCCCTCTGCAGGCACTCGTGGGCCTGAGGAAATCTCCTTGTGCTAATGGCCTTATTAAGATCAAGCCAGTGTACCCTGCAAATCTACACAAAGAGAAATTAGAGCCCAGATTAGATTAGGGGCTGGAGGCTGGGAGCGTACAGCTGTTTGCCAAATTGCACGCTGAATTTCATTTTTGAATAGACTTTTACTGATAGCAATTTGAAAGCAGTCATTAGAACCATCAGCCTTTGAATGAGAAATTTCAAGGGACACTTCAGCATAAATCTTCTCCTCTGCTCTAAGAAATTATTCCTGATATGCTTTGGGCTATGGAAACCAATTACATGAATTTTGCACAATAACCAGTTTCTCCCAAACGGGGGTAGCACTCCTGGCCATAAACAGACATCTTTTTACTTCCAATTAACTTTGTGGGTATGTAAATATAAGGAAAACTGCTTTTTCAACTTGAATTTAATAAACAGAAAACAATGAGGGAAAGGAATCATCATTCACAGTTAGAATGAGACTCTGGCCATCCTTATTCCCTTCCTCTGCAAGCCAGCTGGAATTGTGAAAACAAACCCTTTCCCATTAAATCATAAATACTGCAGGTTTTATTCCTTACTGACTCCTAGGCTCCAAGATTTAGGAAAGGGTAGGATATTAATTTCCAGAGCTAAACTTGATATAACTCCCAGTGCTCTGGTTGTCATTTAAACTTCAGGTGTGTTTTTCTTCTGTTGCAGATACTCCAGAGCTGCCCTGTAATCCCCAAATCCTACTGAATCCTCACCCTGGCGATGTAGCAATGTCAAAGGGACGCAACTGCTAATTCTGCCTGGTTGTTAAACTGCCTCGTGTCACCCTGCTTCCAATGGCTGCTGACAAGGTATGTGTTTTACCTGCTCCCAAGTGCTTTAATCTTAGTATTAGTAGAAAAATAAGCCATTATTAATGCTTAAAGCCATTGTTATCTTCTCTCTCTGCCAGCCAGTTCTACATTAATATTAGTGTTTCTAAACTGAAGCTTTGTACGTCTGACTCAGGCCTCCCATGTCATTAGTTTGAAAACCCTGAGAGCATTTTCTTACACAAAAATTGCACAGGGAAGGAAGAGGGGTCTTTTTATTTACCTTCAGATTTCCATCCTTGAGGATTTTCTTGCTGGGTGTTCTCAGGTTGCAGCTTCAATTAGAAGACTTAATTGATTTTGTATGAACACTGGGATCCCTTCATTCCCCAGGAGCAGCAGCTTTCATTAAAACCACCACCCAATATCATGAGACACACAATTAAATTCTGGAGCTGCCAACATAGTTGCAAAAATGGTTTATGAAGGATAAACATGTTGATAGAGGAGGCTGAGCTGCTCCAACTCCTGCTCTAGCAGAGCTCTGGTGTGGCATTCACATTCTCTGAAAAATCCCTTTGCCCAGGATTTTCTCCTAGAAAGCTGAGAAGCCTCAGAGAAAAGGAAAACAATGATTTTTTTCATTTGCTTCTCCTCTGTTTTTTCGCATGTAGAATGTGTTTGGAGATTGTTTACCACAGGTGATTGTTTCATTGGATTCTGGGGTGAGTGTTTTGACTTCTTGGCCAATCAGGGAGAGACTCTGGAAAGAGTCACGAGTTTTCATTATTGTCTTTTTAGCATTCTGTAAGTATCCTTTCTGTATTCTTTAGTATAGTTTAGTATAGTGTTCTTTAATATAATATAGTATCATAAAATAATAAATTGGCCTTCTGAGAACATGGAGTCAGATTCATCATTCCCGCCTTCATCAGGCATTTCCCAGCAAACACAAGACTCTGGGTGTTTGGTGAGAGGCACAACACTGCTCAAACCAGACCTAGCCCCAAACCTTTAGCCAAGCTGGGGCCAGGACAGCTGCAGCCACAGCCCTTGCATGTGTCCTGTGTGAAGGCAAGGCCTCTAATTGCTGCTGGAATTGTGTTAATCCATGTCTGGCCAGGAGTTGGAAAGGATGGACCATGAAAGCTTCAGTTGCATCTTCTGGGCCTCTTGCAAATGTTGAGCTAATTGCAAAGCTTTTTTTCCTGAGCAGCAGTAGCATTGGGAAGGCAAAAATAAATACTCATAATATGTCTCAACCCCCCAAACTTAGCTGAATGGAAAGGGAGTGCATGATGCCAATTTTTCTTCCAGCTGCTTGGCTTAGTGCAGTGATGGTAGCACAACATGGGGAAGTTGTGCCTGCCAGGTGAGATGTGGACTCATATCCAGCCAGCAGGAAAGAGACGAGGATTTGGCTGGGAGGGGAGAGGAATTTTCCTTTGTTAACTGCTTTTGCATCTCACACTGAGAAGAGGATCAAAGTTTAAAGAGAGCAGGCCAGAAGAACAGTGCTGGATCTGTGACCCAGTGTCCAGGTCTGTCTTCCCTTAATGTTCTCCTGAAGGCTTGAAGCACAATCAGAAGCTCATTTGAAATTGTGAAAGTCATAAGTGAGGAGCATTGATAGGTCGGAAGGAAGAGACATCAAGAACTAAACTTGCTGTATTGGTCTGTTTTCGCCCTCACTATCTTCAAAAAAAAAAGAGGGAGAGAGCATTGTAGAGTCAAAAAACTCATCTAGCCACCACAACACTCCTTTCCCTTCACATTTAGGAAAAAAAATAATTCCTTCCAGGTACTGAAGAAGAGAATATGTGCAGGGTTCTGTGGTCCCCTCCCATCAGCCCTGGCTGTCTGCTGTCCTTTCCTTCAGCTGAGCTCCTGCCTTCCTATGGGAGGTGCACCTTGTGGCCTTGCACACAGAAATTGCAGGAAAGTAGAAGAGTAGTCGTCTGTCATTCAGGTAGTTGCTATTTTATTTACCCTTTGAAGCACCAGAGGGAGGTTGTCTTTTTTAGGTAAGACCAATATTTGGAACAATTTGTGATTTCAATTGTAAACAAGCTTGGTGTGATTATGTAGCAGCAGATGCTGGGAAACATGAAGTATTTTATCTGGCAATCCTATCTCTCTGTAGGTCTAGCAGGCCAAGACACCAAGCTTTCCTTGGCAGACCCGCCACAGCAACAGCATCCAGTTTTTTTCCTTTTCTTTCCCCCTTTTATTTTTCCCCCCTTTTTCTTCCCCTTTTCTTCCCCCCCTTTTCCCCCCATTTTGGGTGTTACCTTCCTAGGCAGGTATTTTGTCCTTTTTTTTCCTTTTTTCCTTTTTCCTTTTTTTCTTTTTTCTTTTTTTCTTTTTTCTTTTTTTCTTTTTTCTTTTTTTCTTTTTTCTTTTTTTCTTTTTTCTTTTTTTCTTTTTTCTTTTTTTCTTTTTTCTTTTTTTCTTTTTTCTTTTTTTCTTTTTTCTTTTTTTCTTTTTTCTTTTTTTCTTTTTTCTTTTTTTCTTTTTTCTTTTTTTCTTTTTTCTTTTTTTCTTTTTTCTTTTTTTCTTTTTTCTTTTTTTCTTTTTTCTTTTTTTCTTTTTTCTTTTTTTTCCTTTTTCCCCTTTTTTTCCCATTTTTCCATTTTTCCCCTTTTTTTTTCTTTCTTTCCCCCCCCAGCAGCCTTACTGCTTTTCCTAACTTAAAAGCACAACCCGTTCCTTTTCTCCCCATTGTGCCGGTCTGCAGAGGGAGAGCGTGCAGGAAGATGGGCAGGGGCTGGGAGCACTTTCATCCTGCCGAGGTTGTGTGCGTGTTGTGTGTGTGAGCATCCCGAGCATCCCGAGCATCCCGGGGGATCCCTCCATCCCCGCCTGCCTCCCTCGCTTCCCGGGAAGCGCCGCGGAGCCGCCGGCGGTGTGCGCTGCCGATAAGGAGATGAAACAATGGTTGCGACACCGGGATGACTCGGTGAGGATGTTGCCGAGTCAAAAAGCTTTTGTGCCTTCGCTGCACGGAGCGGATCTGCTCGCTCCTGAGTGCTTAACTCCTTCTCTTCCTTTTTACTGTGTCATTTCATGCACAGCTTGTAAGAGCATCCGAATTTGTGAACGCTGAGGAAATGGCACTTGTGCTTCTCGTTATTTGCTAGGGTTTACATTTCCTTTTGTTATGTTTGCCCAATTATCCCTTCATAAAAAAAAAAAAACAATATTTAAGATAGCAGCAATTTTAATTGAATAATTTAGAGAATATATATTGACAATATAATTTGATTA
>NW_005054469.1:122461-133547 GCF_000277835.1 Geospiza fortis
ACGAGCTTGCCAAGGGAAGATTCCCCCCTTATAAGCCAGGTGTCAATGCCATCTCCTCCCATTTTCAATTCATCACACTTCTACCTCCCCCCTTATCACCTTAACCACACATGCTCCACCCCTCGTTTTGGTGGTCGCACCAGTCTTTGGGGGTCGTCAGTGATGAAGGCCTGTATTCTTCCTCTTTGGCCTTTAATTCACCTTCTGGGTTACGCATGCGCACCAAGCCAGTACAATGTAAGCCAAAACTAACATACTACTACATTTAAATAAATCTCTTATAACTGGCATTTTCCTGGGACCCAACCAGATTTTCCCTTCTTTCTGTTAATTTTTAGTAACTGTTATCTCTTGGGTTTTTTTACTGTCCTTGAACATCTGCAGGGAAGGGGTGGGGGGGTGGTGGAGCCCCTCCTCTGCCTTTCTTTCTTGGCATTATACCTTTTAACTGTTTTATTATTTCCAAATATTAATTACTGTATCCATATTGATTACTTTTGCAATTTTGTCAGCACGAATCATACCTATTTACCACACTTTCTTCCACTGTAAACCACTGCAGTGCAGCCCTATGTGAAGATTTAGGGATGCCCAAGCTGTGCCTTGACAGAGGTGGGAAACCTGAGATGTCCTTGCTTGAGATCCTCAAGTGGAGCTAAGGAACCAAATTTCTTATATTATTGATGCCTCATTTCCTCATTACTGCCACAAAGATTTATGTGAAGGGACTTGCAGAGTGCTAATGGAATTACCCACCTAAATCTCCCCCGTGCCAATGGCAGGGAACGCTCTGGTTCTTTGCCCTCACGTTAGAGCTGGGTGAGTAATTGAATTATTTGTTAGCTAGAAAAACTAAAAGTCCTTGAGTTTTGTTGGTGGGGTTGAGGCCTTTTCAATACCTTTTTTTTAATACCTTTACTTAGGCTTGAGTTATAATTTGAAATACAAAATGAAAACATTTTGATAATTTTTCCCATTCCAGTGCCAGCAAGGGTCAGTGGTTTCATTCAGTAAACTCTGACCTTTTTTTATTATTATCTTTTTTTCTTTTATTAACAAAATGCCATCTTGCAGCATTCCACTTATCTCTGTTTAGTGTGCCTGCTCCCATCAGGACTTTAATGTTGCTTCAGATCTGGTGCTGAATTTGCTGACAAGTCCTTTCCCATTGCCTCACGGCTGCCAGTTAATTTCCTAAAATCCCCTTGGGTTTGGTGTCTGTGCCAGGGCACAGAACTGCACTGGCTGAGCTTGGGGAGGATGAAAAGAGCAGCACAATCACTTGTGTGGAACAGGACTGACTTCTGGTCTGGTGAAAATGACTGAAAGAGTGGGAGTAATTCTGGAAATCACTCTGAAATCAAGATGGGAGGATACAGCTGGGGCTGGGCAGCCTCTTGTGTGAAACCACTTCTCTGAACCTTGTTCAAGTGTGTGCTCAGGCACCTGGGAATTATTTATTCCTTGTCCTGAGCCTCATCCTGTGGGGCTGGGAGTGTTGTCAGGAAAGGTGACCAGGTCAGCTGCTGCATGCACTAGGAGGACAGCTTGTGCCTATAAAGAGAAATCAAAGTTCAGGACAATGGAAGTATGATAGTCTGAAGATTAATGACAGAAAACTGTCATGTGTTTGAGAAGAGGAAAGTAAGCAGGAAAAGAAGGAGCCTAAATTAGGCTGCAGCTCCCTGGGCAGAACACTCAGGTTATAAATATTCTGGCAGCATTTAGAGCAGGGCTGGCTGTGCTGGTTGCTCTTTGCTGTCCTTGACACTGTCTGTGTGTGTTCATGCTGCTGCTGGAATGTGCTGACAAAGGCTCCCCGAGTGTCCCTGAGGTGTGGGAGGAGACTGTGAGTGGGTTTGGCAGCAGGACTGACTCCTGGCTCTGCTGGAGAGAGAGTGTGGGGCAAATTGTGCCCCATCTGCCACAGCAGCACTGTGGGACAGGAGCATTTCACTGTGAGCATTTCACTGTGAGCATTTCTTTGCTCAGCTGCTGCCAGGGATGCTGGGTTTAAAGAGCATCTTCTCAAAGGATCCAAACCTTTCCACACCGTCACTGGGTCACCCTGATCTTTGTGATCAAGCTGGCAGAGCATCATCACCATCCTCTCCAGCCCCAAAGCTGATGGGCAAGGGAAATTGAGGCGTGAAGAGGAAAATGTGGGGTGCTGATGTCCCAGTTGGGTGGGAGAGCTGGGAGCAAAGCAGCTTCTCATTGTCAGGCTTAAGTCACAGCAGATTTCAGCCTTCAGAACCTCCCAGTGGTTGTTTTAGAGGAGCAGAATTGTCATTGCTCCATGGAGCCAGCACCTGCAGTGAGCCCCACCTCTCCCTCCCTTGGTCTTGGCCCTTTCCTGGGGGGACCAAGGAGTGAGGGGAAGGCAGCAGTGTGAGCTAAATGGGATCAGGCACTGGCCACTGTTTGCTGGGCTGCAAGGTGTGGATCCCTAGGAATTGCTGCATTGCTGAGTGCAGTCAATCCACTTGCCAGCACAGCCCTGCTCCTGAAGGGTCCCAGCCAGCTGCTCCTGGCTGCTGTGGTGCATGGAAATGAAAAGTGCAATCCAGCCTCTTGTTCCAATGAAAATTCTCTCTAATCTGGAATAGCTCTACCCTGAGAGGTGCCTTTAATGTGATAGTAGGGCTGCTATGTCAGGATGAATACTTTTTATTTGTTAAAAAAAAAAAAAAGAACTTTTATTCCTGCCATAAAAAGTTTAGTGCAGAGAGTTAACTGAGGTAATGTTTTTAGAAGCTGAAAATTACAGGAAGTCAAAAAGGCAACAATGATTTCTTTTATTTTTTATTTTTAGATTTTTCTTTCTCCTCTTTTAAAGCTCCCAAGAGTTCATTTCCTGGTGTCATTGTCCTAACTCCAGATCTGAGTAATTCATTTGTATTTGTGTCAATCCCATGTTTGCTTCTGTAAACATTGCATGCAATTCAGACTAAATGAACAGCTAAACTAAAGCTGGTACTGAGCAAATCAAGCTGCAAACTGTGTGTAGAGGCAGGAGCAAAACCCTTTGCCAGAGCTCCACTGTGCCATCAGGTGTTCTCTGCTGGATCCAGTGTTTTTCTTGGATCATTTATACAAAAAGGCCACTTTGATTTTTGTTTCTATACCAGATGCATCGTGAGACCAGTGCTGATATCCTGACTGCGTCAGTTTCCTTGATTTTAAGGAAATTTTCTAGGCCCCTCTGTTTGCCCATTCCTGGTTGTGCTGATGCCTCTGACGTGAATAAAATCAGAGAGGGAACCTTAATGTCACTCAGAGCTATGACTGTTCATGTTAAACTCTAGCTTTTGGCCAAATAACTCAATAGCCTCTGAACTAACACCACTGTTTAGCCCATCAGGACTTTAAACCAGCCTGTTTTTCTTAAGGAGCCAGTGGTTTTTGGACACTCCTCTTTGCAAGATGATACAGGAGTTACTTTATGGTTATGGTTGAGTTATGGTTATTTTTAGGGTTAGGATTCACACAGAGAGAAGAAGGAAGGGGCTAAAGCTTGGTGGAGCGGGGCTGGGAAGGGATTCCCAAGGGAGGTGTGGGATGCCAAGGGACCTGGGTGGTCAGAAACTTTGTGATCAGTGTTGGGGATGAAAACCCAAAAGGATGCACTGCTTGTCTCTCACTCCTTCACCATCACAGTTGCTTTTGGGGCCAGATGCATCCCTTTCCTGGAGCACAATTTCCAGCTCCAAGGAAACCATTAGCCATTTTCCTTAGAATATACTTTGAAATGTATCACCTATTCATTACTGTCCTATTTTAAATGAAATGGGAAATTCATTATTTTGAAGTCACAAACTTTAATGATTCCTCTCTCCACAAGAATTCATTAGACTTAATTTAATCAACTACCCAGTGCACACTCTGGTCTTTGCAAATAGCAGCTGCAGTTGAGTAACCGGAAAAACAGACTCCATGGACATGAGGAAAAAAACACCCTGGATAGCAGTCCAGTCTACAAAATCAAAAATCAGCTACCCATAGTTCAGGTAAATTGAAGCTGAAAGAAAACCAAATCACTTTGCAGCACCAGGATGAATGAGAAGCCAATCTGAATATCAAATGGACCTTGCTCCAGGGGAGAATAATTTGCCATGATATATATGCTGTCTCTGAATGTGCTGCATACAGACAAACGAAGTGGTTTTCCTGGAAAAAGAAATAAAGGAGGTGAACATAAAGTCATGAGGAATTAAGGGTCTTACTCCCAGGTCAACCCTGAGATCATTTTGGAAACAAGACGCTTTTAAGGGAAAGATGCAAGATTTTTCTTGGTAGGAGTGTTCATTTATGCATAACTTCTACAGCTGTTGACACAAGTTTTAGCACAGCAGCCCAAGGACAGCATTAATGAACACAGGACGAGTAGGAATGAGTGTATGAGAAATGGAGAAAAAGCATGCTGCAGAGGGGCTGAGGGAGTGGGTATTGAGAAGAATATCCTGGCCTCAGTGAAGGTACTGGAAATTTTGTTATGAATGTCCAAAAAATTAGTGATTTTTTTTTAATACAGTGATTCTATTATAGAGCTCCTGTAGCCAAGCAGCCCTCATGAAATGCTTAAAGTGGCTTGGTGTGTTACTAAACCACCACCCTGAGAGCAAAAACAGGAGTGGTTTCACTCCTGAAGCCTCACTGTCAGGTCTCATTAAGGAGCTAAGTGCTCTCTTTTCTCCTGATTACCCTGTGCAGACATCCCTGGTGCTGTTCAGCTTCATTTTATGGCCCCTGCAAGTAAAGTGCAGCTCCATAAAAAGGCAGCCTGAGATGTGCAGGGTAAGAAGGCACAGACCTGCTGGGTGGGTGCAGAGCATAAATACCAGGAGTAAATGACAGGGTGGGTTGGCAGGAACAAGAGTGGGAAGATTGTGCTTGTTACTGCTGGGTCTTGGGGGAGTTTTGCCACCAAATTCCATTAAAATGAGATTTTCCGCCTTTAAAAGCATCATTCAGGGGCTTGTTTTGTTAAATAAGCTAGCAAAGATTGTATATTAGTCTCTGACAAGGCTACATTTGGGTGAAAACCATGCTGAATTATTTATTTGGTCATTAATGTCACACAAACCCACAGTAAGGAGAATTATATGGGCTGCAAAAGCGAGTGGCTCTAAGTCAGGTTCAAACAAATGGAATTGTTATTCTTCAATACCAGTGGCAGGCTGCAGCTGCCTAATGCATCCAGGAGAGGATGAGAAGTGAATGGTAAATCAATGGAAAGGTTCACACCTGACTGACAGCCTTTAAATAATGCAAAGGGTCCCATGGCAAACAGCAGAGTTCTACAACACATTAGCATTTCAGACCAGTGGAAAGACATGCAAGGAAATGTTTGGGAAGTTTTGGTCTTGTAGCTGCAAAGTTTAAAGAGATGGAGAGGAGAGTACCTGGAAAATGGGGTGGAAAGTTCAAAGTGTGATTTTACAATGAGAAAACAAAAGAAATTTTAATTTGGCCAGACTGACTCTGGTTGGCATTGGCCTTTGGTAAGGCCAGAAAGGGTCGTGTGCTGTGCAGGGCAGAGGACTCCAGGGAATGGTGCTCCCTGGGGCAAGGAGGTGAACCCAAGGCCACTTTGGGAGTGCAGGCTCAGCCCCTTCTTGTGCCACGTGTGATGTCTCTAAGCCATGCCATACAAGTTCCCACAGCTCTGATGCTCTGCCCACCTCTTGCCAGCTATGGAAAGACCATTCAGGGCGTCCTGGATGTTCTCAGCTGTGTTCTGTCTTTCACAAAACAGCTTCTGTTTCCCTGAACAAACATCATAAGGGTAGGATGAACACAATTGAAGTTGTATCTAGCAGATGCTGAGGTTCTGTCTGGTTCTGGGAGTCTGTGCAATGTGCATTCCCTGGTTCTGGGAATCTGTGCTGTCACCATGATATCTTCCGAAAAAAATCCCTTCACCAGGATTTCTTCTCCTGAGAAGATAAGAAGCCTCAGCTTCTCCATGTTTTGCTCCTCTGGAATGCAGTCTAGAGATTGTTTATCCAAACATGTGAATTGGTTTTAATTAATGACCAATCCCAGCCAGCTGTGTCAGACTCTGAGTCTGTCACAAGTTTTTGTTATTCATTCTTATCCAGCCTTCTGATATATCCTTTCTCTTTCTTTAGGATAGTTTCAGTATATAATTTTCTGCTTCTCCATGTTTTGCTCCTCTGGAATGCAGTCTAGAGATTGTTTATCCAAACATGTGAATTGGTTTTAATTAATGACCAATCCCAGCCAGCTGTGTCAGACTGAGTCTGTCACAAGTTATTATTCATTCTTATCTAGCCTGCTGATATATCCTTTCTCTTTCTTTAGTATAGTTTCAGTATGTCATTTTCTTTTAATATAATGTCATAAAATCATAAATCAGCCTTCTGAGAAACATAAAGTCAAATTCTCATCTCTCACCTCGTCCTGGAGACTCACAACACCACACTATGCAATGTGCATTTTTGCAAATCCTCTCTGCACATGTGTACATGCCAGCTTGGACATGAGTGTGCGCTCTCTCTCTCTCTCTCTGAACTTTGAAAGGTCTGAACTTTGCATTCCTGACCCCAGAAATGGGCCATAAAGGGACCTGTGATTTGTGGCTCTTTGGTGTGCTCAGAAAAGGGAAGGAGGATAAATGTCTGTGATCAGACAGAGGACATACCTTCATGGCATGATTAGGTTATGGCCATAAACTAAGCCACAAGAAGTTTCACTCAACACAAGGGAGAGCTTCTTTATGTTAAGGGCGGCAGAGCACTGGGAAAGCTGCCAAGAAAGGTCCTGGAGTCTCCCTCTCTGGAGACATCCCAAACTCACCTGGATGCGTTCCTGTGTCACCTGCTCCAGCTGATCCTGACTTGGCAGGGGGTGGGACTGGAGGATCTCCAGAGGTCCCTCCCAAATCTAGTGACTCAGTGATTCTCTGTTTTCCCACTACAGATTAGGATGGGAGAGACTGAGGCTTGGCAGGGCTGGTGTTTGATTTGTGATTCAGCAGCAGACTTTTGGTGGGACATTAAGTGTACAGTGATTTACATAAGCTATGCAGCTTTCTGCTTTGTCATCTATGAAATTGGGAGAAGTAGCCTGAAAATTATGTAGTGATGAGAAATGCCTTAGCAGGTCTGTGGTGCTGAGCAACAACTGTAATGAGGTAACAAGACTGTGAAACTTTGGTTTATTAAATTCTTTCCATTGTTAATGGTTAAAGTTTATGGGAACAGTATCAGAAACACATTTAGGTTTTTAAGAAGCTGAGGCATCATTTATTCTGCAGTGAGAAATGACAGCCACTAGAAAGACAAAAATTAACTTTTTGTGTAACTGTAGTGAGGATGAGCCTGTCACTGAATGAAGGTTGAGAGTCTGTTTTAGCATGTCTGATACTTCCACAGCAGACTGGGAGGTTTATATGGAAGATTTCATGGAATAAACTATGTATTGTAATGCTTGGATGCAGCCTTTAAACAGGCACAGCCATCAGAAGGAGCTTCTGACAACCAGGAATGGGCTAATGAAATTAACTGCAAACATTTTCTCAGCAACAGAAAAAAATTAAAGTAATCATACTTTTAATTTAATGATGGGAAAAATTCTGCTTTGTTTTGTTTATGAATACTAATTTTAAAAACCTTAATCTGGTAACACTGTTTGCTTCAGTGTCCCCTCTGAACTTCTGATGGAGCTATGAAAAGTCTCTCTTCTCTTCCTGGGATTTCTCCTCTTTTATCTACCACCCACCAGTCTCCTCACTTGATGTCCTTTGCCTGGCTGGCTGCTCTGAAGTTCTCCCTTGGTTCTGGTGCCTCCAGGCCATGGAGTGAGAGTTAAGCACAGCAGTGGACAGCTGATCCCCTCTTTGACGAGGAGAAGCAGCAGGACCTTTTCTCAGCCACCTGGCTGGAAAGTCTCAGTAGCTCCCTTTAGCTGTGAATTCCATAGAACAACTTAAAAGGTGTCTCCAGTAGCAGTTGCCTTTCTCTGTCTTTGCTTGGCTAGGCATTGTTGTTATTTATTCTCCTACTAATTCCTGTGTCACTGCATGTATGTGTGTCATGTGTCATGTGTGACACGTCACTAGTGGTTACTTGGATCTGTTCTTTTTCCTCCCTAAATCATGGACAGTGATACTGAGCTGCATGGGCCTAATATGCAGCCCTGGGGGACCTGTCAGAAATAGTCTCTTGGATGAAGATTTCACCGGTCACCATTTAGTTATTTTGGCTGTGAAATGTAGCACACTGGCTTTATTCTGCCCTGTGAACCCACAGGCAGAGCTTTTGCATGATATACAGTTACTCAGGTGAGAAAAGGTGTGATGAAGAAAAGCCCTCTCAAATAATGAGCCACAAACTGATCCTACCCAATGTTCTCATACACGCCATGCTGTTAGGAGTCACCTATTTCAGTATTCAGAAAGGGCATCCAACAGGTTGGCTGGAAAGCTGAATGCCTTGAAAATTCTGGAGTGGCTTTGTTGCAGTGAGGTAAAAAGATGATTCGGTCAAAGAGCTTTCTAAAAGTGTAAGGTACATGTGTGGGTGTGGTGTGTTCCAGTGACACAGTGTGAGACACAGCTGTGGTGGTGTGAAGAGAATGATCACAGTCCAGGTTGAGGCAGCGAGGATAATGTCACTGAAGTCACTCCAGTGACTATTTCATAGTCACTTCAATGGGTTTGTATTTCATAGAATCATAGAATGACCTGGGTTGGAAGAGAGATTAGAGCTCATCTGGTTTCAATCTCCCAAAGGTGGGCAGGGACACGTTCCCCCATACCAGGTTGCTCAGAGCCTCATCCAACCAGGCCTTGAACACTTCCAGGGATCCTGGGGCATCTAACTTCTCTGGGCAACCTATGCCTAAGCACTCTCATAGGGAGGAACTCATTCCTAATATCCAATATAAACCTAATTTCTCTCAGTTTGAAGCCATTCCCCCTTGTTCTGTCACTCCAGGCCCTTGTGAATAGTCCTTCTCCATCTTTCTTGTCGGCTCCCTTCAGGTACTGAAGGCCACAAACAGGCCACCCCTGAGCCTTCTCTTCTCCAGGCTGAACAACCCCAAATCTCTCAGGCTTTCCTCAATGAGAGCTGCTCCATCCCTCTGATCATCTTGGAGGCCTCCTCTGGCCTCTCACCAACAGTTCCATGTCCTTCCTGTGCTGGACCTGAGCGGGACACAGCCCTGCAGATGGGGTCATACCAGAGGGGCAGAATCCCCTCTCTTGACCTGCACTCCAGTGTGAGTGAAAGTAAAATTTGCATTTTAACCTATAAAGAGTAGCTCCTGGGAAAAGTAATAAATTTGAACGTGCTGCAGTCGCAGATCTCCATTAACTGTGGAAATGGGGTTTGGCTGCATGTCTCTGGGTAAAGCTACTTCAGGTTTCCACCTTGCTCTAACATTGTGAGTCCTCTGAGGAATCACTCCGTGTTTACACAGCCCTTTCCTTTCCTGGCTGATAGAACAGCTTGTTTGCCACAGCAACCCCTGTGGTAACTCTGCTGCTCAGGCACAAGAGCTGGTCACATGAATTTCGGAAATTATTGGTGTTTTAAAGCAAAAGGGATCTGATGTAGTAATGACATGCTAAGCCATGAAAGTAAGGTGTGCTACAAGCTCATTAACCAAGATTCCTGTGCAATCATCTTCGGTAATGCTCTTGTTTCATCTGTTGGTTTTGCTTTCCTATGCTTATGCATGCACTTAGGGGAAAAAAAAAACCCTTGAGAAACAGAAGAATACAGTTGCAGGTGCTGAGTGATATTTTTAGCCTAGAGTTTGACAAAGACATTGCTAATGCTGCCACAAACAACCAAAACCAACCAAATCCATTTTTCCTCTAAGGGAGGCTGCTCCAGACCTGAAGGTTCCTGGACGCTTGTCTGGGCTCATGCTGCTGTGCCACTCACTTTCCTTATGGGAAGAGTAACATTTTGTGACCAAGACAAAGCTTCATAAGAGCAGCAACAGCCAAATTACAAATTACTCTCCTTTCTGACTAGTCCTTTAAAGGAAAATCTCTCAGACCTGACTCCCAGGGGGCTGAAATCAGTGTGGGTGTTAAGCAACATGGTTTGGCTGTTTGGGTAAAATGGCCTAGTTTTGATTAGGTAGGGAATTGGAAGATAAAGGGATTTATTTTTCTCAGAACTGAGCCTAGAATAGCAACATAAAAACCTGGATCAGATAGCTGAAGCCAATATCTTCCCCTTGAGGCTTTCTTTTGGTTCCTTTGTAGCACATCAACTTAAAAGAGACCTAAACTCCAGTTTCTGAAGGTTGCCGAGTGGGAGGGCAAAAAATAAAAAGGGTGTTTGGAGTTCACAGATGCAGCCTCTTAGGAAATTGTGGAATCAACCTGTCATCCTTGGAGTCATGGCTGATAATCCCTATGTGCCTCTTGGTCTTTATCTAAATTATCTGCTGGCACATCTGCAATTTAATGATGCAATGTGACATTGGTACAATGCAGTCTCTTTAACATGTTCCTAACTCTCCTGGTACTTAGGAAGGCAGCATGGACAGGAGGGAAATAGAAGCTTTTCTGCTACATTTTGCCCTGGATGTGTTAATCCTCTCCAGCCTGCTGAGCAGCTCAGGCTGTTGGCTGGGCATTGCTGACCAAGAAGCTGATGCAGACACTCCCACCCACCTGCAGATATTCTGTCCTCTGTGTGTATTCCTAAACTATATTTGGAGTCCGAAGCAGAGAACGGATACATAAGTGCTTATTTTAACAACTCTCCCTGTAAGGAGCTGCTCCTGCTGAGTGGGCATAGGGATGTGTGCTGCTTCTTGTTCCAAACAGAGCCTGGAGGCCCTGGGGGGGGCGGTGACAGGGTGGGTGGACAGAACCCCTGGTGACACAGGGGATGGTGAACCTGCCCCCAGGTAAGGTAGGGGGCCAGCAAAGACCTGACCCTGCACCCACAGAGCTGCCCCCAAGCACCAGCTCTGACTCCAGCTTCTGTCCCAAATCTTACTGGATCTGCAGTAACTTGTTTTAGCCCTTCATCTTGCTTTCCTGGATCTTAATTTGCTTTGCAATACATCTTCTGCCAGGTTGTCTAAAATA
>NW_005054469.1:133600-139390 GCF_000277835.1 Geospiza fortis
AATTCCCTTAAAAGAGAGAAAACAGAGTGAAGGAAGGGGGAGAAGCAATGAAAGAAGAAAGACTTGGATATTTTGTCAGATATATTTGGTTAGGATTTTTTTTCAAAGAGCTTTTTGTTTTAATAGTCTTTGGTTAAAAGGAAAAACTGTTTCATTAAGAATACTGCTTCTACTTATTTTCTGTAAAATTAATATTTGCACAGAAAAAAAATACAGCTTCTACTTTGCATACTAATTTTGACTGCTTATCTTTGCTCCTTTTAATTTTTTAAATGAAATTATACCTGGATCCCTGTAATCCTAAATTCAACATGAAGAAGGAACCTGAATGCTACTACACATCTGCCTGCTGATTTCCAAACCATCTTATACAATTTCCAAAATAGCTTATGCAATATATGACTTGGAGAGAAAGCACATTTTCTTCCAGGAAAGAAAAAGGAAGAAAGGTCAAGCTTTCTGCCTCCCTCTTCCCAGAGGAAAGATGGAATATGGAGGCTCAAGGCCTGCCACTGTGGCTACAACATTTCAACCCTGGAGGGGCAGAAAGAAGCAAGGAGAAACACCCCTCTAAGGTAAGTGTGAAAAATGCTTATTTTATGATTGGCCTTTTGGAAATATTAAAGTGAATATTATATGTGTTATATTAGAAAGTTATGCTGTATTAATTTTCTCAAGTAGTGTGTTAAATATAGTTTTAGGTTATAACATAATGTTAAAATAGAAACTATGCTATGTAAGATACTTTTTTTTAAGAGAGGACTTGCACCAAGATAGCAGCCACAGGACAACTAAATCCTTCAGAGAAAAATAATTTATTGTTCTCTTACCAAGTTCTTCCCACCTTGCTCAGCCCTGAAGATGATGTTAGGATTCAGAGGAAGAAGCTGACACTGGCCAGACAGAATCCTGTGTTTGAATGAAATTTATGCATCATGTACGTGATGTGTGAATATGCAACAGGCTGTTGCTTTTAAGGGTTAATCCTCTGTTAACGTGTGTCCTTTTTCAGGCTTATTTTGCCCAGAAAGAGATACCCAGACTGTCCATAACTCTTTGTTTTTATTGTCTCGTATTGTCCTAATAGTAATTGTCCAAATTTTTATGACTCTATTACTATTTTTATAACCATTTTATTACTATTCAACTTTAAACATTTTAAAAACAAGTGATTGGCGTTTTTCACAGTTAGGGTGAGACGAGCCTCCCTCCCATAGGCCTCTGTGAGTGCATGTTAATGTTTTAAGTTTCATTGGTTTACTGAGTTGATGTCAGCCCTGTTCAGCCCCCTTTTGCCATATTTGTATTCCCCTAGAATGTTCTCCCCTCTCCTGATCCCCATTGGCCCCAGTTTGCCAGAGTGTTCCATCCATGTTATCCCATTGGCTCTCCTAGTTTGCTCCCCCTACCCTGCACCACTTTCCCCTGTTCCCATTGGTCCTTGACCCTCAGATCCACCCCTTTTCCCCCATATTTAACCCTGTGTCCTCCACCTTGCTGTGTCTTTGTCTCTGGATCTGTTTCATGCCAGTGCATGGTTTTAGGATCTCGAAACAAAGACCCATCCCTTGGTTCCTTTGTGAGCTCTTTTAACAAGTGTTCTCTGGGCCCTGAAAGTGTAGGTTGCTCTCTGGGATTTGTTGAAGTGCACTGCTTCAGTGGAACATTCAAAACCTAAAGGCATTAGTAACAGAAGGTGCATAATGAGTAAATTTTAAAAAATCTTACTGTGTTTAAGTAATATCCTGGGCTTTGGCATCTTGTTTCACAATGTGTTGAGTTTTGTTGCTTTGGCAATGAAATGGTTTCTATTCTGGAATTGCACTTTGCTGTGGGGAATGTTGCTACAACAGGAATGGGATTTGCCTCTCCTCTGGGAAAATCTTCCCACAGCTCGTGTCATTATTGTAGGGGATTGCAGGGGTGCCCGCTTCAGCCATGTCCCCACTGTCCCAGGCACTGTTCCAGGATGTTCCCATGACAGCTTGGACATGGCTCCACATTTGCCAAGGAGTTTGTTTTGTTGTGTTTTTCTAGTGGGGCACTGTGTAAGAGGCACCAGGCAACCACTGCCCATCTCCCAGGGTGAGAATTCCCTCCCTGGGGCTCCCTGACCAGGAGGAGCAGTTGGATGTACATCATTTGTGACATTGTGCTTGAATCAAAACCTTGAGACCAGAAGTATGAAGCGGTTTCTGTCCATGCCTTCTTTAGCAGAGAATTTTTCCCTTATTGAACTGCCCCACACCTTTTCAGACCTGTTCTGGCCAGCAGGCTGCTGCTTTCTCATTAGCATGATACATTTTTAAAGAGATGCACTACAACGAGCACAAGGAAGCTCAGAAGCCTTAACCAGAGGCCGTGAAATGTTGTGTTACATCTGGTTTTTTTTTCAATTACTGCATAGAGAGAAATGCATTGAAACTCAAAGCAGCAGTGACAGAATGATCCTGGGTGAACAGGCTGAATCAATGGGTAAGCAGTTCCTGTAAGATTAAAAAAGGTGTTAAACTAGTCAAGCTTTGTGCTGCTTTGAAGCTCACAGGCATGACATTTTTGGTGGTTTTATTACATTTTTTTGTGTGTTTCAGTCAAGTAGACAGCGTCAAATTCTGATAAAGCAAATTACAACATCCTAAAGCCAAATGATGATATAATGTAACATGTACAAACTATGAGCGGGTTTTTTTTTTATTTTCATTCACTCAGAGTATTTTTAATACTGCTAAGAATTTAACCATGTATGTTATTGCAATTTAGAAACAAGCTGAGGTAAGTACGTAGGTATTAACTCAAAATTATTGGAAAAGATGAAGACCACTTGTAATTTCCAAATATCTGTATATGCTAGATGGCCTGTATGTCCATCTGTAGGCATTTTGCTGTAGTATTCTTCATCTTTTCTGCACTTTGATGAAAAAAAAATCAAATTATTTTGATACTCTCTTTTAGGGGAGGAATTGCCTTTTCAGGTAGTGCGGTTTCAGAGTAACTGCCAAATGTAATGTTCTCTCATTGTCTTGCTTAGGGAAATGTCTTCTTGCCTAAATTAGTTCTGTGACACATCATCTGGAAGTATTTCAAAACAAAAAGCTCATCTTGAAGTGTTTGGCTTCTGCACTGTAGATTTCTGAGCTCTCACCACAACAGGATCTGAACCCCTTCCAGCAGCACGTTAAACACCATGACAAGCATCTGCCACGTTTTGTTTGCTTTTGCATCCTCCCCTCTGGGGAAAAGGCAAGTGCAGTGGCATGGCCAATTTTGGTCAGGTTTCTCTCTATGAGACTGGTTTGGGTTTTTTAAGCAAGAGCCATTTTTCTGAACTCCAGTGAGAAAAGGCACGGTGGAAAACACACACGGAGCTCTTGGAGCAGCAGGCAGGAATATTTGTGCAGTGTGGGTGGGTGGTGCTCACCTCCCTCACACTGAGCTGGGGGGATGGCTGATCATACTGAGATTTTTTGGTATGGAGAGAAGCAGAGTTGAGAGCAAAGGGCAGGTGTGCTCACTGCTAGATCACAGGAAATGGAGTGAGAGCTGGCTAGATTCCAGCCTCGAGTCCAGGACTGTCCCTCGGAACGCAGGAGCACCCCTGGCCACAGCAGGGGATGAGCAGAAGAGTCACTTCTGGAAACTGTGGTGTCAGAGCTTTGGGCTTGGGTTCACTCTTGTTCACAGGTTGTCCAAAGTGAGATTTTTCTGGCTGAGAGATGGAAAACACAATGCTATTCTGGGACTGGTGGTCCTTGTGCTAGAAGAACTTCAGCTTTGAGAGAGCCTGGAAATCCAACTCTGATGTGCAATCTTCTGCTGGCTCAGGTCTCAGGAGCTGGACTTCATCTGCATTGCTAACTTATGGTGATCTCATTATAGGATCTGTGTATCCATTGCCAGTGCTGCTGTTCCAAAACAGAACTCATTTGGAGTTGGAATGTAACAGCATCAAACAGACCAGATGGAGGTACAAATAGTTAAATTGTCCTGAAAATCCAATTTGCCAAAGGACAGAGGAGTTTTGATAATTGATATTGAACCACTGTTGGGTATTTGCCTTTGCTCTCCATGAGAGGTGGCCAGGCCTCCAATGGCTGGGAATGGGAAGCCTGGGAAGCCCTGGTTATTCTCACCTCCACCAGTGTGGCACAGGAATCAGTGCTCCAGCCCTCAGGTGTCAGTCAGCCACTGGCTTTGCTGCCCTGTAAAATGGCATAGTGCACAAACTTGTCTGGACTCATTCCTAAATCCAAAGCTGCTTTACAGAATAAACTGGACACAAATTACAAACATCCTTTGTCCTTTTCAAAACCTCACACACAGCTGCTGGTACTCACCAGTCCTGGAATAAATACTCCAGACTTCAGACCAGCATTTTCTGAACAGTTCTATAGAAAAGGCAGTGTACTATGTAAAACAGCTCTTTACTTCCTAAAACTGGGAGATCCCAGCTTCTTAAATTCTCTGTAAAATATCCAAAGCAAATATTGTCTCTGGATCATAAGTTTTATTAACATCTTGAATTTGCTTTATTTTTATTTCTCAAAAAACATGCAATGACTGGAAAGCTGGGGATGATGGGATAGGAAACTGTGTCAGCAACATTTTGAGGAAGAATGCAAATGGTTTGGGATAGAGAAAGGAGGGAGAGATTCCCAAGGGCAGGCAACCTTCAAAGACAGGGAGGAGATAGAGGAGTGAATAAAAGGCTATGCAGGCAAAAGCAAAATCTGAAATCAAACTTAGCATAAGATTAGCAAAGATGTCTGCATTTACATCACCTGGAATGATGGTTGGCAGTTGGCAACAGTTCCTCTCCATGGGGAGCAGGAAAGGTGCCCTCTTGTTTTCTGTCTTCCAGCTCATGGGTCAGCTATATGTTTCCAGGGATGATTTATCATTTCCAGCTGAAAGGCACATGCTGAGCTTTAACTTACTCCTGTGGAGTGACTCCTGCTGCTTCCTAAATGCTTTAGTGTCTATTGCAGAGCTTCCCAGGCTGCTCTATAAACAATAAATGGTTAAAAGCCAGTGAGGAAGGAAATGGTTGGTTAACTAATAATCCTAGTGAAAATTGGCCCTTGATGATGTGCAGACTCTGAGCTGCCTGTGATGGGCACCAAATTTTCTTTCAAACAGTGTGCTTTTTATTTCTGCTGGTGTTGGCTACTGCAGAGTCTGATTCTGCAGTCAGGGCTTTGTCATTAACTGCTGTATGGACAGAATCAGCCTTCAAAAGGTGGTGGTTTATGTTGTTTCTATATTTTCTTTTTTTAATCTTTACTAGTGGCAAAAGAAGCTAAACTTGCAAAATGAAAACAGTGAGAAGAGAATGATGTGTCTGTTGATCATGATTATGCTACGAGAAGCACACTGGCATAATGAAGGGAGAATTGCTAACTATGCTGTGGTCTGTTTTCACATGTTTGTGGCAATTAGGTACAGAAGTGGGCAGATTGTCACTGATTTTAGGCAAAACCCCTGAGCAGGCACGAAGGAGTTGAAATGCTGGCAGGAAACAGTTCATCCTTTGCAGCCCACCTCTGCATTTCCAGCAGGATTAAATTCACCCATCAGCAGCACATGCACAGCGTGGAGCTGCACGAGCAGTGCCCAGTCATTGTAATTTTTCATGGAAGCAAAGGAGGGAAGGCACTGAACTCCCAAGGGCCTCCAACCCAGTAGGGGCCATTATAAGAGCCTGAGTGAGAGATGTGGGACTCCAGGGGCTCTCCAAAATGCAGTTTATTACACCAAGAGGTTACAGCAGCCCAGGGAGGTGGGTGACAGAGC
>NW_005054469.1:139475-142825 GCF_000277835.1 Geospiza fortis
AAAGTTAGTACATTACAGTTTAAGCTAGAAGTTGCTTTTCAGTTTTCTTGCAGTGGAAAATTCTGAGTTTTTTTCTACTTGCAACATTTGCTGACTTGTTTGCCTGTGGTATCTTCCTGCTTGGTAAATAACATTTTCTTGTTTGAGGTGGGTTTATCCTTTGCTCTAAATCATAAAACCCCTTCTAACTAACATATCCTTTGCCTCCTTGGCTATCCAGTAAGACTGGCTCAGCAATTGTCAATTTACACATCTATTATTCTTCTATATCAAAAATTGCTTCCATCTCTATTCCTTCTTCAGATTCTACATTTGAAAGTCTTTCTGCTAAGCATGAATATCTGTGAGACTTCCCTGTCAAACTTTCATCCTTCCTAACATACCCTATCAGAAAGCTTTGTATCAACTTAGCAACCCTTCTGCATGTGCACAGAGTGTGGAATCTTTCACCCAAATTTTGCTTGTCTTTGCTTTGGTTTAATGGTCCCAGGCAGATCAGTAGTTCTTTATCACAAGACCTCCAGTCTGTGGAGGATACAACCTCCTGTGGTCTGTTGGCAGGATATCTTTGAGGGACAGCACTGGGAAGCCATTCTTCCATGGGATAAAAGAGTTCCAGCTCTTTGATGGATATTGAAAGGCAGATCCTTGTGCTGCCACTCAGCCAACTTGAAGGCTGGGGACCTTGAGCCTGCAGCTCCCTGCACAACCAGAGCCTGGTTTCTCACACATGTCAGTCCTGGACAGCCTCCCTTCACTCAGCTTGAAATGCATGTTTTCTCCTTAAAAAACCATCAAGGCTGCCTGTTTTCAGTGATTCATGCATGTACAACCCGTGATCAGTCTTATGGATTTGCTCCAGGTTTTGTTGTGTTAATTGCCATCCCAGGTGGCTGTTAATTAATTAGTTAATTAGCTGCACGTTTCAGGGTGCACCACAGTCATGTATAAACAAATCATTACTGACTAAAGAATGCACAGAAAGGATGTATTTGATGATGTGGCAAAAATACTTTGGTTTGACCAGGACAAGTGAAATCCAAGTATTATTGGTGACCATATGTGGTTCCTTGTATTAATTGTCTTAGTCTAGATTTGGTTTTTGGAGATTTGGGAATGAGGAGTTATCTAAGGATTAGATATTAGGAGGAAATTCACTGTGAGGGTGGTGAAGCACTGAAACAGGTTGCCCAGAGAAGTTGGGAATGCCCTGTCTGTGGAAGTGTTCAAGGCCAGGTTGAATGGAGCTCTGAGCAACCTGGTTTAGTGGAAGATGTCCTTGTCCGTAGCAAAGGGATGGAATGAGGGAATCTTTAGGATCCCTTCTAACCCAGGCCATTCTATGATTCCATTGTTTTAATTTCGTTTTCAGACCAGCCTGTGCTTTGTGAGTTTTGATGATCTTCCCTCTTTCCTTGCCCAAAGGAAACCTGTTTGTGACATCTGGGGAAGATGATACAAAGCCAGCAACATCTCCGGTTGGTAAGGCACCATTGATTGCCTTCTGCTCTTGAGCAGAAATCCAGTGTCTCCCCAGCTGTTTTCTATGTGTCACCGTCGAAGGATGGTGTGATGGTGTTCACAGGGGTCTTAGGATGAGGCAAGAGACGAGGATCTGACTCCATGTTTCAGAAGACTTGATTTATTATTTTATGATATATATTACATTAAAACTATACTAAAATAATAGAAGAAAGGATTTCATCAGAAGGCTAGCTAAGAATAGAATTGGAAAGAATGACAAAGGCTTGTGGCTCGGACAGAGAGCCCGAGCCAGCTGGGCTGTGATTGGCCATTAATTACAAACATCCAAGATGGCCCAATCCCAGATCCACCTGTTGCATTCCACAGCAGCCGATAATCAATGTTGACATTTTGTTCCTGAGGCCTCTCAGCTTCTCAGGAGGAAAAATCCTAAGGAAAGACTTTTTCATAAAAGGTGTCTGCGACAGGATGGAGGAAGGCAGCCAGAGCTCCTGTGGCAGCCAGCCCTGGTGATTGGGGACAGATTGAGGGGTCTAAGCAGGAAGCCAAGCATGTGCTCTTCTCTCCCACCACCAAACCTCCAAGTCCTTTCCCTCTGGGGTGCCTGTCCCCAGCATGGGTATGTCCAGGCCTGAATCTGTTGGTTTTCCATCCCTCTGCTCTTTCCACAGTAAGTCACTTTGCCAGTTTGCATCCTCCCCTTGCAGGGCGGTGCTGCTACCAGGGAGGAAGTGGGATGGGGGTGGCAGAGAGGATCAGCAGGATGTGGCTCTTAGGGACAGTTTGGCATCTTACTACCCATGACACCTACCTCAGTGGGGTCAGGAGATCCCTGTGGATGGGCAGGTGCATCCCACAGCAATTGCATCCATCCCATCCCTGCAGCCAGGCCCCTCTGACTGTAGCCTCACATTTCACTTCCAAAGAACTACAGAGGATTTTCTGCTGTTAAATTCTGTCTTGCTGACATGTTTGTTGAGTCAGTGCCTCACTCAGCCTCAACCTGAAACACAGCTTGGGACTCTTAGCACAGTTCCTAATTTCAGCTGTGCTTACGAGCCTTCAACTTGAGTTTGTTCTCTCACTGGAGTCACCGTTTACTTCGGCATAATTCTTCTAAATTCATACCCATCCTCTCAACACACACAGACCTCACAGAGATTTTCATGCATTTAAATGAAAAAGTCAAATAGTTCCCTTTCCTCATTCACATTATGCAGCATTGCCCTTCTCTGTACCTTGTCTTATTTCAGAACTGTCATGCAAATAAACCCAACTTAAAAAAAAGAAAAAATCATTAAAAAGCATGCATCCTATCAACCTTTTTTCTCCTTCTCATGTTGTATCTGCAGGAAGAAATCCCTTCTCCTTCCTGCCTTGTATTTCAGATGTTTCCACTTCTTTCCTAACTGTGATCCAGTATCTTTATGGTTCCCCAGTTGCCCAGGAAACAAACCCTGACTCCCTTTTCCCTGACGCATAGTAGTCACTATTCCATGAAGTTACTGTTTCCTGAAGTGTTTTATTGTGGGTTTTTTTCCCCTAAACTACTCCAGAAGTGGGAATTCTCCTTTTCAGTCCCTGTACTGGGGCACCCCCTTTCCTTTACCCACCTGTGTCTGTCTGCATGATGCAGTCATTGCATTTTCTACCTCCATCACTGCAGTGTCCGACTGAATTCAGCATTATTTCTTTGAGTGTATGGAACAGTCATCCTTCTGCAAGGCATTCTGCAAGGATTCCCATGGGATTGCCAGTTGGGCACAGAACAGAGATCCTCTTTGGCAGACAGTAAAGGTGGAGAGGGTGGATCCAGCTCTGGGGTTTGTGGTGGGCAGTCCCTGGAGGCAGGGGGTGTCAGCAGG
>NW_005054469.1:142835-150520 GCF_000277835.1 Geospiza fortis
AGGATCACTTGTCCTTCCTCTTGGCTCAAGTGAACAGCACTTGTTATTGGCTCTCCCTTGTTATTGACACCCTCCCAGAAGGAGAAAACCACCAGAAAATGAAAAAAAAAAAAACCAAACAAACAAACAAAAAAAACAAACAAACAAAAAAAAAAAAAAAAAAAAAAAAAAAAAAAAAAAAACAAACCAAAAAACCAAAAAAAAACAATGAACCCTAAAAATTATCCCAGGATACATGATGGGGGAGGGATTTAAACAGTAAAATGCAGGTTGCCCCTGTGGAACGAGGATCCTTTTTCTTGCTGCAGCTGGGACTCTGTGAGGGAATGCAGAATGTAGATGTTGCTGTGGCTGTGGTGGGGAGTTTACACAAATCACAGGTGGAGGGAGAAAGAGACACTGGAGCAGGTATGGAAGAACAGCTCAAGGCTTTTGCCTGCAATCCTCTCATCTCTGATACTCCCTACAGAGACCCCTGATGGCCAAGAGACTGCCTTTTCCAAAATGAAATATGCCCTGGAAAAAGATCCCAGTTTATGGTAAAAATAACTATTACTTCACAGGCCCATGGAAAAGGCACCTGCCTGGGTAGCAGGAGACTGGCAAATCACAGATACAAAAATGGATGTGACACCTTCTGTGCAGAACATCCATTGGTGAAGTTGAGCTGCTCCATCTTCCCTTTTTCCGTGGAAAATTTTGCATTATCTTGATTTTTAGTGACACATGGAAGGTAAAATGGTCTAAATCTTAATGATTCATGGGATGGGGACTGTTTGTCAGCTTCAATAAATCTGTTAGCCTCTTTGACAGTGAGGAGGGAAGAGCTGTTTTGAATTCATGGTATGTTTTAAAAGTTTCTTTCAAAGAGTACTGGGTTTTTTTCTCTCTTCTCATGTTTCTCAGAAGAAACCAGCCTGCCAAACTGCTCCAGGAAGTTCTTCTGAGATAGAGACATCCATCTCTGTGTACGGTCTGTACTTGTGAAGCAGAGCACAAAGCCCTTTTTCCATTTAATCCATATTAATTACCTCTATGCAGCTCCTCTCTAGTTTCCACTCATCCCGGGCACCAGAAACTCATGTGGCTGCATCTCAAACAAACCAGAGCCTTTCACTAACCACCTGGTAAGTCAACACTCTGAAAATAAAAATAAATAGAAAGGTTTACTGCTGAAGGATTGAAGCTTTCCACACTTGAAAGCTGAATGCCGTGGGACTGTGGACTAAGGCGGATATTTTTAGTGCCATCAATATCTCTTGGAGTTGATATCTCCCAAGACAGATGGTTGTTTCCCACAGAACGTTGTCAAATGTTTGCTCAGCCAAGATCAATTTTGTTCCAAGTCCTTTCCCACCTTCTGGTGAAATACATTTCACTTGCCAGACAAAAAATTACAGGAACAGCGCGAAGCCTTGCCACTGTAGAAGGTTCTCGTCCCCGTGGCTCTCCTGTGTCCTTTGGCAGTGTGACTGACATCTCTCTCAGGGCTGAGGGAGAATAATGATGCACTGGTGGTGTGAGCACATCAGGGCTCAGGTCTGCATCAGAGGCTGGTGTCCTGTGACACCTGCACATCACCTCTCAGCCTGTCAAAGGGCCTTTGCTCCTAATCTCCTGGATCCTGAGCTCTTAACCTGCACGCCCCAAATTGATCTTGTAAGAAAACGAGGTGCAAGGGGGAAGGAGGAGCAGAAGTGGCTCTGAGGAGGGGGCACAGAGAGGCTGAGTTTGTGTCCATTGCTCAACAGCTGCAGCTTTTAATTACAAGCCCAAGTGAGCCTGGAGACATGGGAGCCTTTTGTGGTGTCCGGCAGCATGTCACGGACATATTTTATGAAAAATCCTTTCATTAGGATCTTTTCTGAGAAGCTGAGAAGCTTCAGCTTCTCCATGTTTTGCTGCTTTGGAATGTGATTTGGAGAAGTGCTTACCCAGCATGTGAAATTGTTTTTACTTGATGACCAATGACAGCCACCTGTGCCGAGGCTGTGAGCAGTCACAAGATTTTATTGTCATTCTTTTCTATTCCTTGCTAGCCTTCTGATGAAATCCTTTCTTCTATTCTTTTAGTATAGTTTTAATATAGCATTTTCTTTTAATATAATATATATATCATAAAATAATAAATCAGCCTTCTGAAACATGGAGTCAAGATTCTCATCTCTTCCCATGTTGGGGTTGTCTGCAAATTCAACAGGTAGCGTGCATGGCTCTGTGGGCATTTTCAGCTGAAATCAGTGGGGAGCAAAGGACTTTTCAAAGGATGGTGTGGGATGTGTTTGTTTTCTTTTCCTTGCTGGTTGCTATTTTTAGCTGAGCCTGGCTTGTCACAGTGTAAGAGACAGAGCTGGTTCTTTCCAAAGTACAAGTTCCCTTATAATGCCTGATTGTTACAAGTGAGAAATTACAGCAGCAGTGACAGCAGCAGTTTCTGAAATGTTATGATGATTCCTTCCTGCTGCATTTATATCTTGTTGTGGCTCTGTATTTGAAAATTGTTAATACATGGTTGTTTTCTAGCAAGGCCTTGGCAATCCAGGCTCAGTAGAGTATCTCTCATTTTTATTGCTTCATACACAAAAATAATACTGATTTAGTTTTGTAATTCTAAATCCTTTTGAAAATGCTACAAAATCAAATTCATTCTTCTGCACACTGAAGGATCATCCAGAATATTCTTTCCATGCTGATCCATAATCTTTACTATTAGAGATTCAGAGGCGGGTGAGGCTCTCATTGGAAGGGAAATCAATGCTATGATGCCCAAAAATATTTTTCATCCTTAATTTAGTTGTCAGAGTGATCTATTCACACCCCCCTGACATCTTAAACAACCCCTATATCCTCAGCCTGCTTTTGCAGAACAGGATTATAGTTGAAAGAAACGTGCAGGCCTTGGTATTGTTTGGGATTTGCCTGGGATTTATTAATATTTCTCTCCTGCATTTTCCTTAAGATTACAGACCCTTGATCCTTCACTCATGTAGGAGGCATTTTCAGCCTCCTCCTGCCAAATGAGCATCTTCACTGTTATCAAAGTACTGTGGGTGCATAACCATGTATTACATACATATATGCCCAATTTATCACTAAGTTGTTAACCTGCAGAAATCACTTTCTGTCCCCTGGCAAAGTCAAGTGGAAGCCTCAGTGTAAGGCCTTTTCTTATATGGACTTTATTTTCTGTATTTATTTTTTTATTTTTTTCATTATGGCAACCTCACAATGGAAGCAAGGTTTGCAGTGTCATAGAGACTCCTGGGAGGGAGTAGATGTGAGGATAATCAATCGTTTGGCCTGCAGGTGGGTTTGGGACAACCCAATCCCTGTCCTCTTGTACAAAGCTTTCTTGAGCAAAGATAAATAAGGGGAATGCAACAATGCCATATATAAAAATCTGGGAAAGGAAAACCCAAAACATACAGAAACTTTGTGTATGTGTTTGTGTAAGATGGTGTTTTTTATTAAGCCTTATTTTATCTATGTCATAGAATCACAGAATGATTTGGAATGGACCTTAAGGACCAACCAGTTCCAAACCCCCTGCCATGAGCAGGGATACTTTTCACTAGACCAGGTTGCTCCAAGTCCCATCCAGCCTGGCCTTGACACTTCCAGGGATGGGGCAGCCACAGCTTCTCTGGACAACCTGTTCCAGGGCCTCACCATCCCCAGAGGGAATAATTTCTTCCTAATATTTAATCTGACCCTGCCCTCTGATAGTTGAAGCCATTCCCTTTTGTCCTGTCACTACATGCCCTAATTAGGAGCTGGCTTCTCTCCTGCTCTTTTGGGGAGCTTTAAACTGTAAGGAGAAAAAAAAAAACAAACCTTTTCCTTTCTCCTTAAGAATATTCATGTGCAAAGGCCAAGCTCCTGCTCTTACATCTTTGCTTGGGGGTTTGTCTCCCAGATACATTAATTCGTGGAACATTGTCATTGTTAGGATCCAAATTAAGCTGCCTATCCTGTAAAGGATCCCCCCTGCCTGAAGCAAAACAGAACAGTTAATGCATTTTTTATAAACAATGCCATTAAGGATGCATAAAAGGAGTGTTGTAAATATCAAAGCGAGACTATCACTTTTTTTTTTTCTTACTCCATCAAACATAGGAGAAAAATCTACAGGTCAAATTTGTTCTGATGCAAATTAAGCCAGATTGTTTGATTTCAAGAGGTTTGTCCATTTTTTTTACTATAGTATTAGAGTTTCTTCTTGAGCTCTGAAACAGCCCTGCTAGGATGTTTGAAAATGTGGCAAGTTCAATTATAGGACTATGCAATAGTACAGCTATGAAAACACTTGCATGTGAACAGAGCAAGAACAGAGGACATACATGAATATTTCAAGACATGTTGAGGTCTCCTAAACCTGCTCCCTGGCCAAGGCAGGTTTGACACAGAGCTCAGGGCTTTATTTGTGGGACCCCTGTGAGCGATGTTGGCCCAAGGCTGGGTGCATGCATCTCCCTGCTAGGCTGTCTTCCCACCTAGTGACTGCTCTCCCATCCCACAAGGTGATTTTCTTCCAGGATATTGGTGAAGCAAGCCAAGGCTTGATGTATTCCTTCAGTTAGCAGTGGATGTGCTTCCACATTGCTTGGTCAGGTGGTCAAACGTGTGCCCTTGCCTTAACTGTGTTACACCAGGGACAGGTTTCATGTTCACATCATATGAATTTATGCATCAAATACAGATGCCTGTCTAGTACAGCCAGATTTCCAGTATGAGTGCTCTGCATCACTCTTTTTACTTACACAATCACAGAATTTTTTGGGTTGGAAACCCAAGATCTTGGAGCCCAACCATTACCCAGCACGGCCAGCTCGCCACTAACTCATGGCCCCAGGCACAACATCTAAGTGGCTTTTAAATACCTCCAGGGCTGGTGACTCCACCCCTTCCCAATGCTTAACAACCATTTCAGTGAAGACATTTTTCCTATCATCCAATCTAAAGATCCCCTGGTGCAACTTGAAGCCATTTCCTATCACTTGTCACCTGGGAGAAGACACCCGCAACAACCACTCTGTGACTTCCTCTTACTTTGGGCACATGAGATGATGTAAAGAAGTCCCTCTCTGTCCCGACTTGTGGGACCATCTCAAGTTTCCCTAAGTCCCTAACAGCAGGATTGACTTTTATCTTCTCTGCTGTCAATACACAGGTGTGCACAATGTCCCTACTCACTGTCCATCCACTTCCCCATCAGCCCAACACTGGCCTGACTGAAGGCAAATATACAATTTGATTGCCTTCCAAAGAAAGTGGGTTCAAGCCAAACTTTTGAGTTGGAATCACGTGAAAAAAAAAAGTCCTTTTAAATATATTTTGATGACAAGAAGAAAAAAAGATTATTTGCCAAAGCACCGCAAGAAACTTCCCCCAGCTGGACAGGGATAGTATTTATAGTGAGCCTTTGAGAAGGAGTCCACTGTGAAATCCTCCGTTCCTTCCTTCCAGCCCTGCTCTTTGCCCCTCTATTTCTATGCCACATTTTCCTCTGCTTTCCAAATGTTGCTTTTTTGTGAAAATAAGAAAAAAATCTGTCCCCACTTAATTCTTTAAGTCACCGCACTTGTTAAATGCATAACTCACTCTGACTGGAGGGTCCATCTTTTTAAGTTGATTTCTGTACCCAGAAGAACCTCTTCATTCCTTTCATCATCTTTTTTCCCTGGTTTTGATGTCAGTCTTGCTTTGTGGGACTGAAGCACTCAAGAGTAAAGGCAGCTGAAATTGCCAGCACATGATTTAAGAGTGTCTGCTGCTCTCTGCAGAGCAGAGATTTAATAATGAAGGTCACCCCAATAATTTAATGGTTAATCTTTATCTTCTTCTACAGAATAAATGACTCTTCTTCAGAATGTAGAACTATAAGAATTATTTTCATGAGTATTAAAAAAAAATCACATTGTTACAAAACAAAACCATTGTCCTGGCCATCACTTTTACTAAATAAGTCTCAGTATTTAATCTCTTTTTTATTGGAAAAAAAATAATTAATTGCTTCAGCCTACTGGCAATTTTTAGGTGAAAACATTCCCACCTGTGCCAATGTACCAGAACAAAATTTTCCCTAGAAAAGTGAAAAAAGGCCTAGAAAGCTTGACACGTACTTACTTTCTTTTTTCTTTTTCTCTGTTGTACTTTTTTATAGATCTATAATTTGGTGATGAAATGCATTTACCATCAGTACTATACTCAATTTAACAGTCAGCTTTTTCTTGCAGAAATCCTGTAGCTCCTTTCTCCCTGAGCTGCTTGCTGCCTGCAGCTGGGAAAGCTTTTCCCATGGCTCCCAATTAGCTGCCAACCCAAGCTGTCCTTTCCAACTGGATTAGATATCCAAGATTCCCTTCATATGTCCCTCTGCTGTCTGCTGCACTTCCTTTTGCATTTCCAGCAATATCCTTTACAAGTGGTCTGCCATGTGGTTATGCCACAGGAAGGTTTTCTGGATCTGCAATGTAGAAAATGCGTATTTTATGATTGGCTTTTCACAAATATTAAAATTAATATTATATGTGTGTTGTTAGAAAGTTGTGCTGTATTAATTTTCTTAAGTAGTGTGCTAAATATAGTTTTAGGTTATGACATAATGTTAAAATATGCAAGATAAAATGCTATGTAAGATACTTTTTTAAAAGAAAAGAATGAGGTACTCACACCAGGGTAGCAGCCACAGGACACCTAAATCTTTCAGAGAAAAAGAATTTATTGTTCTCTTATCAGGAGAAACGAACTTCTTCCTGCCTCACTCAGCCCTGAAGACTCTGTCAGGATTCAGAGGAAGAAGCTGACACTGACCAGACAGAATCCTGTGTTTGAATGGAATTTATGCATCATGTATGTGTTGTATGAATATGCAACAGGCTGGTTTTTTTAAGGGTTAATTTTTCGGTCTTGTTTTGCCCAGAAAGAGGCACCCGGACTGTCCATAACTCTTTGTTTCTGTTGTCTCGTATTATCCTAATGCTAATTGTCCAAATGTTTATTACTCTAATTATATTACTATTTTTATAACCATTTTATTACTATTAAGCTTTTAAAATTTTAAAAACAAGTGATTGATGTTTTTCAGGTGCAAGCCCACCGCAAGGGTGCAGGGGTGCATTAGTTTTGCATGGCCTGGTTTTTGGGAGTAGGGGGGGCCACAGGGGGTGGCTCCTGTGAGAAGCTGCTGGAGGCTTCCCACCATGTCCAGCAGCACCAATCCCTGATGGCTCTGAAGATGGACCTGCTGCTGGCCAATGCCTCTGTGATTACATATTTGAGAAGAAAATCAAAACAAAGGGCACACAGTTTTTCTTCTAGCCAGAGAAGAGGAGGAGGTAGAATATGTGAGGGAAACAACATGGACACCAAGGTCAGTAGAGAACGAGGGGCAGGAGGTGCTCCAGGTGCCAGAGCTGAGATTCCTCCTGCAGGAGGTGGTGAAATATGATGAAGCATGGTGAGGCATGGTGAAGACCTTGGTGAAGGCCATGGTGAAGCAGCTGAGCCCCTGCAGCTCATGGGGATCCACGGAATGCAGTGATCTACCAACAGCCCATGGGGATCTACAGGGGATACACAGATCCACCTGCAGCCCATGGCAGAGGTGCCCAATCCAGAGCAGGTGGGTGCCTAGAGCAGGCCATGATCCAGTGGCAGACACGGTGGAGAGGGGGGGGCCAGCT
>NW_005054469.1:150914-163451 GCF_000277835.1 Geospiza fortis
GGACTGTGTGCCCATGGAAGGGACTCACATTGCAGCAGGTGAGGTTTGGCTGCTGCTCATGAGAGGGCCCAGGCTGGGGAAGTTCACAGAGAACTGTCTCCTGTGGGAGGGAGCCCACAGCCTTACAGGGGAAGGATTCCTCTCCCAGAGCAGCAGAAGAAATTGTCAGTGATGAACTGGCCAAAATCCCCATGCCCTGTCCCCTGTGCTGTCAGTGGGAAGACAAGAGGGGCTGGGGGGAGAGAAAGTGTTCAAAGGGCTTATTTTACTTCTCATTATCCTCCTCTGATTCTGTTAGTAATAAATCTGCTTTGCAACTTAAGTTGGGTCTGTTTTGCCCCTGTAGTGTTTTCTCCTGGTCCTTATCTCAATTCATGAACCGTTTGTTGATTTTTTCCCCTCTCCACTGCCCAGCTGTGGCAGGGCAAGGTGAGTGAGCAGCTTTTGTGGGTGCCTGGCATTGGGCCAGTGTCAAACCATGACCAAGGGCCAAAGTTTCTCCAACATCCAACTGCTCCAGCTTCTTGTCTCCTGTTTTCCCTGGGCACAGGGATGCTCCTGCAGTCTGTGGATGAGAGGGATTTCCCACAGCACAGGGGTACCTGGTTGCAGTGCTGGGGCCAGGGCACAGCTGAGTGTAGGATTGTCTTCCCCACTGGGCTGCAGGTCAGTGTCAGCACTGGGAAAAAAAAAAATAAGGAAAAAAATTCTTAAATTTCTACTACCACATTTCATAGGTTTTTGTTATTTAAGTCTTGTGGGCAGGCACTCACTACTGAAAACTTATTTCTAGACAAAATCTGGTAATGAGCTCCTACTTAGCTGATGATCAGTTTCTAAAAATAATTGCTCTGAAATTAATGATGCTGGGTGGGGTTTTTTTTTTGTTTAATCATGCTATCTTTATACCAAGTTACACCAGAATTATCAGATCAACTCTAACAGGATCATTTGCTGTAATTTGAGATCATAATTCTCAGACTAAACTGAAAGCATTACCTAAAACCTGCAGCAAAGGGCAGCTTCATGCTCGTTGCATGTGATGCTCCCTGTGTAACAACATTTTTGACCCTGTTATTTTGAAATGTTTGAGCTTTTAAATGTACTTGGAATGCCAAGAAAAAGACCTAAGGAGGAAAATGAGCTTTGCACAGGGTGATTCTGCTGCACGTTTTAAATATTTCCATGGAATTTGGATTGTAAATAAGACAAAGGTGTGGGAAACAACGTTGTGTCTCCAGCTCCTGCAGAATCCAGAACCAAGTCCAAGCTCTTGGCAGTTTGTGAGCTGAGCGCTGGTAAATTGAGCAAACCTCTTTGTCTAATGGGCTGATCAGAGCAGAGAGAATTAGGAGCTTGAAAAATAGAATCCCCTTTAGTCCAGTTCCTCTGGATCTGGTGGCTGTCCCTTGGATGCCTCTGTGGCTGGGACCTGTGGGAATGGCACCGGTCTGAAGTGAGTGCCTGCTCTGGAAGGCAGAGGGGGATTTTTCTTTGCACTCAGGAGTGTCCCGTGCTGTAAAGACTTCATTGGTCTAGTTTCTGTTTAATGTGACTGGTGTATAAAAACGGGGTTTGGTACTGCTTTTAGTGTTTGTTTTTTTTTTCTTAAGGAAAAGGAATTTTCAGTCTCATCCACTTTGCAAGTTCAGGCCAGTGCAGAGTCCAGCTGTCACCCTATCAGTGTTCATTAACAACTAATGAAAACCATTAGGTTCTGAAGTACTCTGCTTCTGTCTTTTGCAGAGATCACTTAGCTGCAGATACCTAGGGAGATGCCGAGAAAAGGAGCAATTACAGGTAATCAATAATCCTCAAATGGCAGCAATTAAAATTCTGAAAAAAATATTAAAAAGAAAGCAGGCAAGGTAATAGCAAATCATCCATCAGCCATTCAGAGAGGTTTTGCAGCTCTCATCTTGAGGAAAGGAGGAGTTTTTAATTAAATCATCAGCAGAGAACGCCATTGATCCTTCATGTGTGACAATTTAGAGTACAAGAAACAGCTTCGAATGGCCATAATCGTAAAAGATGTGTTTGTTTTCCCCAAAAATGAGCCCCTTAGCTGGCTATGCAAAAGAGATTATTTTGCTGAAACAATACAGGAGAGCTGCCTGCTTTTAAATGATCTGATTTCCATCCCCTTTAGCTGACACAATTTAGTGCAGTAACATACGGATTTGTTTCCAAATAGAGATGTCTGTAAACAACATCTTCGGTATAACTCTGTCCCCTGCCCCAAGAAGATAAAACCCGTGGATTATGATTCAGCAGGGCTTGTGATTCCATGAGATGATGAACTCGAGCAGCTTGACTTAGGAATTGCCTTTCCTCAGTTCTAACTAGGGCACAAATTCCATTTTCGGTGATTCTTTCGGAAGCTCAGCCTGTGTCTTGAAGGGGCAGCACAGGTGGGCATCCTTAAAGAGGTCACCTGCTGCTTCCAGAAGCAATGGCTGGTTTGGGGCAGCACCTCCCAAAGCTGCACAAGTGTCTGCTCCCACTCACTGATGAGGAGGAAGAAGAAATAGTGGGGATCCTGAATCACTCAGTAGCTGGCCTAGACTAGGGGAATGCACTTAGGGTTGCCCAATCTGCAGTGGCCTCAGGTTGGGATACCTGTGAGCTTTTCCCCAGGTGGGAGACATTTGGCATCTCTGCAGAGCCTGGAAACTCACCCATGTTGCAGGGAGCAAGCCTGGAGGGGTAAGTGGTTTTGGTTTTTTTTCTTTTTTTTGCTTTTTATTGTGTGAGGTTGTTAAGAGGGGATTTTTTAAGAGTTTTTCCCTTTGAACTAGAGAACATTAACTGCTGTGTCTGGGTCTTGGGAGAATAGGGGTGGTTTGCCAGGAAATGTGATTGCAACCTTCTGTGTGTGAAAAGCAGAAAGACTCAGCTCTGCCAGGGCTTTGTGTAACTAAAAACATTGTGGTGGTTGTGAAAAATGTGTATTTTATGATTGGCTTTTCACAAATATTGAAATGAATATTATGTGTGCTGTGTTAGAAAGTTATAATGTATTAGTTTTCTTAAGTAGTGTGTTAAATATAGTTTTAGGTTATAACAAAATGTTAAAATAGAAGCTATGCTGCATAAGATACTTTCTTTGAGAGAGGGCTGGCACTGAGATAGCAGCCACAGGACACCTGAATCTTTCAGAGAAAAAGAATTTATTGCTTCCTTATCGAGTTCTTCCTGCCTCGCTCAGCCCTGAGGATGCAGTCAGGATTCAGAGGAATAAGTTGACACTGACCAGAATCCTGTGTTTGAATGGAATTTATGCTTCATGGATGAGGTGTATGAATATGCAACAGGCTGTTGTTTTTAAGGGTTAATCCTCTGTTAACGTGTGTCCTTTTTCAGGCTTATTTTGCCCAGAAAGAGGTACCTGGACTGTCCATAACTCTTTGTTTTTATTGTCTCATATTGTCCTAATCCAAATTGTCCAAATTTTTATTCTCTAAGTATATTACTATTTTTATAACTATTTTATTACTATAAAACTTTTAAAAACAAGTGATTGGTGTTTTTCACAGTGGTGATGTTGAGGTTGGTGCCGGCGTTGAGCTGCAGGTGGGGGTGGCTCAGGAGGAGGACTGTGCTCTCTGCCTCCCACCCCCAAGGCCCCTCGGAGGCAGGCAGTGGGTTAAAGATCTTTTCACTTCTTGATTAAAGATCTGCAGTTGTATTGAAGCTGGTGAGTGTGCTCACAGGAGAGAGATTAAGTGTTCATGCAAGCATTTGCAAGGTGAGCTGTTCGACCTTGCTTGGCCTGATTTCCCTGCCCGGCTGTACAGCGGAGCTGAACATGACCCACCTGTGTCAGAAAGGAAGGATATTTGCAGTGTCTGTCTCTCTAGCCAGCTTGGGGTATCAAAGATGGGTGCCTTTTGGGACACAGAGGCCTCTTTTTCTTTGTAACCTGCGCCTGAATTAGGTGTCTGGGGCAGCCTGAAGGAGACATTATGAATTGCCATGGCTGTCCCCTTCTGCTGGCCTAAACTCACAGCTCCCAAGCTTTGCCCAGGGAGCAGGTCTTGCTGCCAAGGCGCAGGCAGGGGGTACAAACCAAGCACCTGCTATTCCTTTCCTTGCCCAGCTGCTAAAGAACTCCAGAAACCTTTTCTGCAGTACCCTTTGTGCTCGGGGCTTGAGCTGTGTGGCTGCCTCAAGGTGCAGCCTTCACACCAAAATCAGCACACCTGAAACACACTTGAGCAGCCCAAAAGCTTTACATTCAATATATGCACTGGGATGGATCCAAATAATGCCTTACTGTTGAATCTCCGCTCCTTTAAACAGAAACCTGCGGATAATTTTTCTAAAAAAATCAGGCATTTAATTATCACCTGCGAGAGGCCAGATAGCTACATAAGAATAAGTTTTTAAAAACAAGTGTTTTTTGTAACAACAGGGCAACAAATGAAACCCTGTAGCCATGTGCAATAGTGGCAGTTTAATAAGAGTTGATAAGGAGGCATCCAGTTGCTTTAGAGTCCTTGCCCTGTAATGGATACCACCACATCTGGGCCGCTGCTTGGTGTCTTGGAAGACATTTGGGCAAGGGAAAGCTCTGCAGTAAGGCCAGGCTGGCTGCTGCCTGAGAGGTGTTGGAGAGGAGCATTCTCCAAGTCCAAATGATTCCCTGAAAAGGAAATCACCCTCATCTTCCCCAAGGTACCCAGCACTGCTCACAGTTTGCAAAACGTTTGTGCTTCTCTGCTTCCTGCTTTGTCAGAGCACAGCTCTTGCCTCTATACAAACACTAAATTGTAAGTAGATGAGTTTTGATTTGCACCTGCCTGAAGTACCATCAAATTGTACTGTTGACTGCCTTGGGGCTTTTCCAAGGTTGATAAGGGGTGAAGAGCAGAATCCAGCTGATGCTGGGTCCCATATAATGCTTGTAGGCAAGAAAATGTCTTCTCTGCAGACCATGACCAACAGTACTTAGAGAAAAAAAAACAGAAGGAAAACAGAAGATACTATTTTTTTTAAATTTTTCTTTTCTATAAGGTTTCCATCAGAGCCTCTGCAGTTGCCAACTATTGAACATTCCAGTGTGTTCTATGATTCCTGTATGTTTGTGAGGAGGAAAAACTGAGCCACTTACAAACTGATGATCAGAGGGGCCTCTCTGTGCAGCTGATGCCCTCATTTTCTAGGTCAGACTGGCAATTAGAGAACAACTTTCTTTGTCTTTCCTTTGACAAAAAAGGTGATGCCAATGTCTACATCCTGAAGTAACAAGAGCAGCTGGTCCTGGTTGGCTCTGAGATTTCAAAACATGTAAATGCATGTTTAGCCTTAAAGAAACACAATTAAATCCCTGAGATTTGGGTGTTTAAATAAGTTACATGTGTGGTTATGAATCACTAACAACAGTGAAACAGGAAGGGTTTGTAAGGCCTGGCTAGATCTCCTCCATGGAATTAGCCTTGTTGGAGAATCCAGATTTGTACTAGAAACTTGGAGACAGTAGTTGTATGCAAAGAGAGGTAAACAAAGCTAAGGAAGCTCTGCTCTGTGAGTCTGATCCAGGAGATCTCTGGTTCTAATCATTTTTTGAGTCCTTTAAATACCAGCTCCTTGAGCCCTTCAGAGCATCACTGCACTCCTTCCCTTGCAGCAGGATGAAAACCAGCTGTTGAGGAGCTGCAGCTTCAATTGTTCCCTCCCTCCCTTGGGGGGAAAAAGAGGATAATTGGCTTCAAGATCATCCAGGGGCTGTAACTTGAATCTCCTGAAGCAGCAGAGCAATTCTGGCTGTATATAGTCCCCACTTGCCCACATTGGCGTTTGCTGCTCCAACATGCCAGCCTAGCTGTGCTCTGGTTTCTCCAGAGAAGCTCAGAAAGACCCAAGCAGTATCAAAAGGATGATGATACTTTCCAGTATGTAAAGCACTTTTCCAGTTTCTTTTTTATTTTTTTTATCATCTTCTCATATTTTTCCAGTTTCTTTTTTTATCATCTCTGGATGAAGCCCAAGATACATTCTCAAATACACCATCAGCAATACCTTTGGGCTTCTCTTCCTTTCTGCCTTGGTGCAAAGGTTAAAGCAAGGACCAGTTTTGCTTCTAACAGGTTTTAAAAGGAGTAGAACTCAAAGGAAGCCTCACCAGCAAGCCTTGCTTTCCCACCCAGCAGGGATGAGCCGTGTGGCAAATTGTTTGTTAAACTGAATCTCGTGTTCTGTGCTCCAGCAGGAGCCAAACAAGAGGTGCTGCAATTACAATTTCATTCCCTGATCACCTGCCTCAGCATGGCAGCAATAAGCATCCACAATTTGTCACTGCATGGCCAATTAATCTTTAAACAGAAGTGGCATCTTAATTGTATCCACTAATAGTCAGCTTCAATCAAAAATCTCTGTGAGTCATTCCAGCCAGACTGGCTGTGGCTCCCAGCTCCTGCTTCTGCTGGTTAAGGGACTCAAATGAGATCATTGTGGTTTTATTTATGAGTACAATCAACAAAAGGGGGAGGAGGGGGGCAGTGTCAGCCACATAAACTCTGGGGCATCTTTATCACTTGGCATTAAGCTGGGGAGACAGGGCAGGTGGGATTTATGGGTTAGTGCGTGCGGCTCCTTTTTATGGCTTTTGCATGATTTAGGCAGAGCTGGGCTTTTGGAGGGAAAAACTGATGGGAGGGAGGGTCTTGGGTTTTAATTTTGCAGTTCCTGTTTATGACAGTAGTCATAAATTTCAAGGTTGTTTTGTGGTGAGGCTGCAGCTTTCAATTATTGGTGTAGAGATGCAAATGTGAGCAAGCAGAGTGAGAGCAAATCCTATTCCAAAACAAATGTTTGGGTGTGAGAGTGTGCAAAAATTGCTTGATGAATTCTGAATCTCTTCCTATTTTGTGGCAGACTCAGATTAAACCTGCAGGTTCTTGGAGCAGAGAACTGAGCAATTTCCTCTTCTCACAAGTCCTGGGGACTTTCCTCTCTTGTGAGTGCTTCTGGCTCCCGAGGTGTAGCCACCCTCTTGGGGCACCTGGACGGGAAATGCTCGTGCAGGGCTTGAGCTGGGGATGGAAGGAATGCAGGATTTGAGGGTGGCATGGAAGCAGGATAGGGCCAGCAGAACCTTGAAGGATGAGGTGAGATTTCCCTAACCTAGAGAGGGACCTGTGCCTGCTTTTCCACCCCATTAAATCACACTGTGGATCGATAGCAGACAAATTATTCTGGTTGCCAGTGGCTAGTTTGTGAGATTTTTCTTCATTACTGCTTCAGCTGCAGTGCTGCTGTGGAGGGAGGAGGATGCAACTGATTTAATTTCTCTCCTGGACAATACTTACCCAGATATGTAAACCCTGCTTGCCAGATGTGCAAACAAGGGCTTTTTGGTTAAGCTCCTCCTATCCGAAGACTTCAGCTCCCCTTGCGAACTCCCAAGTACAGCTCAAAGGCTGTACAAAGGCTTCAGAATTATTGTACCAGTGAAGAGATTTGCACAGTTACTTGAAGAGAGGGTGTGCTGGAAGAGATGTGTCAGTGAGTTAGAACTGCTGAGTGGCACTGGGAGGGACGGGAGGAAATGGCAAGGGGACACAGGAAACCTCAGCAGGAGGTGGACAAATCTCAGCTCCTAAGTCCTGCAGAAACCTCCTGTTTGTCCTTTCATGTTGCAAGTAAGACTTTACCACAGAGCTCTGGAACCCTCTCCCTTATTCCTTGGTGTTGACCTCCAGGATCAGGAAAGGAAAATGTTTCTGTAGTACCCTGAAGGCTCAGGAGAAGCTGCTTCACCCTTCTGTGGGTGTGCAAACACTGATGTGCTCTGCTCGGCCTCTTCCCAGCTGGGGGTTCCTGCTGCTGCTCCTGCACGGCTGGGAAATGAAAAGCACTTCCACCAAATAAATAAATAAATAAATCTGCTCTGAGATGTCCTCCTTCCTCTGCCTGCCAGTATCTCTGAGGACAGGTGATGCTTAATAGCTCTGTTCTCTGCTGTTAACTTCTCCGCTGCTTTTGTGTGGGGTTTTTTGGGGTTTTTTTGTTTTGTTTGGGTGTTTTTGTTGTTGTTGTTTCTTGGGGTTTTTTTGTGTGTGAACTCCATTTTTGCTGTAAGAAACTCCTTTCCTTGCTCCTTGTTGCCCCTTGCATCTCCACTTCCTTAGAACTGAGCACCTGTGTCCTCCCTCCCTGCTTTTTCTTCTTTTCCCTCTACTTCTGAATTGCTTGATGCAGCACTGAGCTCCCTGGCCTGTGTGACCTGTCCTGGCCACGGACCTCAGCCTGTTTCCTGTTAGGTGCCCTATCCCTGGAAACACTCCAGGCCAGGCTGCACAGGGCTCTGTCCAACCTGGTGTAGTGGAAGGTGTTCCGGCTTATTGGAAGGGGGCTGGACTGGAGGGCCTTTAAAGGTCCCTTCCAATCCAAACCATTCTATGATTCTATGGCTGATGGGCCCCAGATACTCAGCCCAGGGGGGTTTTACTTTGAATATCCACAAGTTTTCAGACTTGAGGCTAAGGTTCAACTGCTGGTGCTTTTTCAAAGCCAGCTAGATGAAGGTGTGATGCTACGTAAAAGGCGAAAGAATTCCATTGCCTTATTCACGTGTTTCTGGTGCCAGACACATCAATAGACAGAAGAAATGCTGGATAGAGACCAGAGGAGTTGTAACTAACACATTAAAGAGATCAACTGACTGCAGGATCAAAAGTGGAGTAGGAAGTGAAACCCCCGTGTAATGTGACCCTGGCTGTGCCTCGGTGATTTGATTTATGCTGAGGGTGAAGGCCCATAGGAAGCTGATGCTGCCTTGTAAACTCTTTTTCCTTTCATGTAAACTACTTCATACAGTCTGGCACCAAAAAGATAATTTCCCTCTCCTCCTTGTCTCTTTATAACAGCATAATCTTCATAATCTCATTCCTGCCTTTACCATGTACTTGCTCACTGCTAAACAAACTTCTGTACATGTGCCAGTGTTTTGTTGACAAAAAATCATTTTGTCACTAGAATTATGTGTATGCACCTGATGAAATCCCTTCAACTCACAGAATCCTTTTAGTCACATAAATTTACTCAACTAAATTATATTAGAAGGATTAAACCAAGAATTTAATCAAACTCCTTCCTCTAAGGAAAGAATTTCATTGATCCTCCCTGAAGTTGAAGAGACCTGTGCAGTCAAATGTATTTATTTGATGAACAAGTCTGCCATGGCCTTAAAATTGCTGCAGCAGAGCACAGAGATGCAGGGATGTATTAGATGAGCAAACTGATGTGGTGAGATCAGGACTGAAGTTTCTCTGTGAGATGTAGCACTACATGGAACTTGGTTTTTGAATGTCAGGTCTCTGTGATCATCACCACAAGAAGTGAGCCTTTGGTTCCCATATGACTCTCATAATAGAAAACCTGAGATTGGCAAAAAGTTAATTTTTTCAGATGGGGGAAGGAGAGTGCCAGTATGTAAAAACCAGAATAAGCAAATACTGCAAATGTATTGGTGTTTCTACCTCTTTTTGGAGATTTTCTGCTTCATGATCAGTTCTCCTGAATGTTTTCCTAGGCCAGGCTTGGCTGCTGTTCTGTGAGTAGCTATGCTAAAGCAGGGAAATGCTATCCTTGTCTCTTCTGCAGCACCTTTAACTTTGTGTGTTCATTGGTGGAAGAAGTTGGGTATGGAGGAAAGAAAGAAAAAAACCCATCATTTTTTGTACCAGGAGAGGTCACGGAGACTGAAAATGCTGCTTGCTTTCCTGTATGGTGATGCCTAATGATATGCTGTCATCTCTTCTGCCATAGGAAGCCTTGATTTCCTCTCTTGGGTCTTTCTACAGCTGGATGATGGGTGAAAAGGGATCCCCAGGCACTCATCTCTGCTGGGAGGCTGAGTACAGCTATAATAATTAATAATAATGACCCAAATTATTACTCCTGGCTGTGTTCTGATGAGGCTCTGAAAGCCTTTTGCACAGAGGGATAAGAACTGATCCCCTGTTCAGCCTGAGTCTGTCTCATGCCAGTGTAGAGGCAATTTATTTGGAGCATTATTATGTTGTTTTTTTTCCCAGAGGGCTGGGTTTGGAGAAATCAAGCCATAAGGGTTTTTTATTTTATATGTGTTTTACTCCTTGTGTGGATGCGGAGCTGGGATAAAGCCACCTACAAATTCATCTGGGCATTTACACCCCTTGCAGAAATTTCTGGCTTGTGACTCACTGCTGTTACCTCTAATGAGGTGTTCTTTTTGTAACTGTTTTAGGTTTGGGCTGGGATTCCACACAGATTCTCAGTGTGGCTCTTCCCAGGGGCTCTGCTTCCATGCACGTGTGCCCTCCACGTCCTTCAGTCTGGGAAATGTGCAGGGACTTTGCCCCACCTCTCTTCCCCATGGTGACGGGGCAGGGGATGCACTTCCATGGCCAAGGGCTGGCATGAAATTAACACTGCATTAGTTATCTGTTCCTTCTCTGACCTGCAAGTCAGTATTTTTATAACAAAAACATTAAAAATGCCGCAAGGTATGTCTGTGAAGTCAAAACCCCACTAGTTTTAAGTCTGCTATTGAATAAGGACAAGTGTGTATATGGTGTTGGAGCTGGTGCCGCTTTCTGTTCAGGCGGGGTTTCTTCCCTTTGCCAACTGATTCATCTCTAAAATAAACAACCAGTGTTGAAATTAAAGCACATTAATATAGCTGATTTGTAAATAAAAAGGAGAGTTAGCCAGACAGAGTAGAAACATAAATAGAGACCAAATGTTATAATGTAATGAGAGACGATTCTCCTGCTTAGAAAAATACTTTCCTTCCCCTGCATGCTCATGGTAATAGAGCAGGAGGCACATGGGCTGCTGGTACAGCAGAAATGCCATTGCCTAGTACCGCAAATGTGGAGATAGATCTGTTATTTGAATGTTCATCGATTATAAAAACCATTTTGAAGGTCCACAGCAATTATCCACTCGCGGGGTTTTCCTGGAAACTCTTCTCGGAAAAGTTTACTTTGGTGAATTGCATTGCAAATATCCTGTCAAGCCTGGGAGAAGAGAGGGAGAAAGAAACCCAAACCTCCACTGCTTCCCCTGAAAATTACCCCAGTGTGTGGAGGTGGTTTGGGGGTTTAATAACTTGCAGTAAAGAAACAGAGAGGTCACAGCCACATAATCTGGGGGATGTGGCTGAGTGCTGCTGCTCCCAGGCAAGGACAGCTCGTGGATGGATATGAAGACGGAGATTATTCCGCGCGATGCACCCGAGCTGCATGAGGAAGAATTAATTGACACCTAGATGTATTGGGGGTAGGGACGGTGACAACATATGATAAATGAAACACACAGCAGTGAGAGCAGATGTATGCTGGAAGGACAGCATGATAAATGTACATCTTGATACTTACAGTGCCTGAGAAAACGCTCCCGATCTGATAGCGCTTCAGAAGCTGCAGTCGTGTTTGAGTACAGCGGGTCCTTGATTGATTTAATTAGTTCTCATTAATGGCATTGAAGATAGTTCAGCAACAAGACCTGGAGAGTTGTGCTGAAGCGTTGCATGTTAATTGCTCGATGATTTGTGTTGTGGGACAGCTCTTTTGCATAAGTACAAATTAGGCGGTGAGTTGTTTGGAAACACTGATGCCTATCTTTGCTGGGAGCAGGGTCTGTGCTGCATCGAGCACCTTTCCCATCCTAGCATGGGCTCTCTGTGTCCCAGGAAGGTTTACAGCCTCCAACAAGGCTCTGGCCACAGCCTGCAGGGCTCCTTCCCCTGTCAGCCGCCCTCCCTGCTCACATGAATAGAATGAACCTTAAAAATCAATATTCTCATTAAAGCTTATAAATTATTCTTTTGATCTCCATTGACTCTGAGGAGCTAGCAAGCTGGCCCAGAGAAAATTAAAATAGCCCCTAAGGCTATATCTACTCAAATTTATTTATTTTTTTAACCTTTCTCATAATAGCATTTTCAAATTCAATTTAGTGCTCTTAAATCAACTGCAAAATGATGTTTGGTCAAACAAGCACACTTCCTTCCAATAGTTATTATTTCATGTAAGAAGCAGCTAAGCTTGATATTTCCTGACTCACATGCGAGTTACCTGTCTCTGCACTGGACTTCACTGCTCTTTGTAGCTCTCTATGTCTGACATGGCATTTTCCATGCTGGCTTGGTTTACAAGACAGGTGTCTGCTACGGAAGACAGAAAAAGCCTCCCTTGGAATGGAGAATGTAAACCCCCTCCCTCCAAAGTGTTAGAATCTTGACATTCAGGGGCTCTCAAGCAAAGATATGGGAATAGGAATAACAGTTCTTTATTAGTATGCATAATAAAGCAAACAAACAACAACAATTATGGCATTAACAAAAATCAGAACACAGCCCCAGCCTCTCACGGCTGCGGTGCTTTCCCCTCGGGTGCAGTTCCAGGCACGGCCAGCAGGGGCGCTGCTGGCTCATAGCCGGGCAGGGCGGGTCGGTGATTCCCCCGCGCTCCTGCAGGGGGCGCTGTGGCGCAGGCTCGGCCGCGTCCCCCTCACGCGGCGATGGCGGCTCGGCCGCGTCCCCCTCAC
>NW_005054469.1:163523-166952 GCF_000277835.1 Geospiza fortis
GGAGGGATGGAGGAGAGGCTTCGCCTCACAAACCCCTGGGGGCAGCCAATCTTGGTACCCCTAACAGGATTCTCAGAAGCAGCGGACTGGAAACGGCAGGTATGAGCAGAAATCCCCGGGTAGCGAACGAGAATGTTGCAAAACTCCACGGCAAATTGTTGTAACCTGTGGGGTGTCCTGACAGGGCAGGGGAATGAGGGGCCCAGCAGCAGAAGGAAGGTTCTCCGCTGGGTCACAGTGCGGGTAGGAGAAAGCAGCAGAGATGGAGTCTTGCAGTGGTGGCAAATCCTCTCCACAGTGCCCACAGCCTGTCTCCCCTCCTGTGCCAACAGAGAACTGTCCTCAGCCCCTTTCCCCAGCCTGAATTCCCCGGTATCTCCGCCCCTGCCCCCTGAGAGAAACTCCCAAAAACCAAGAGTTCTCCTTCCCCGCCCATCTCAGGCCTCAGTTCCTATTACAACTCAATGGGAAGAAATTCTCAAGGTTTCCACAGGAAAGAACAGAAAAAAAACCCAACCCAAAACTCAACTCCCAACACATGCCCAAAATCTGCCTGGGGCTGAGCTCTTTGGAGATGACTTTGCTCTTTGGAGGTGGCAGACAGATGCATTTCCAAAGATCAAGACAAGGAGTGAGTACACTCTGTTTTTGTAGTAAACTGATTGTAAGAGTTATTTACTTTACTCCATGGGTGAGGAAGGGAAGCTGGCTGAGGGTGGACACAGAGGATGAAAACATGGGCTGGCCCAGTGCCAGATTGGCTGGACATGGGGAGAGCAGGAGCTGTGTGGTGTTTCCTAATCCTGCTGCACCTGGGGAGGTGAGGGGGGAAAGCTGGGGCAGAGGATGGAACTGGTGGCATGCTTTTACTGGAGTGTAATTACTCAGGAGTGATAAAATTACAAATTACTGCTTTTGAGGAGGTTAAACCCATTTGGGCCAGTCATAATTCTGGTGTTGCATTTGTTTTGTAGACTTTGTTCTGGTAACCTTATGGCTGTTTAAGGAGGTATTGTTTGTGGGTGGTGTTATTTGCTGATAAAAGAAACCTCAACAGGACATTCACTGCAGAAGGAGAATTCCCAAGCAAGGTGTACATCACCAGAGGGCTGCATCTGGGAAATCATCAAGGTTGTGTGCTTGTCCTTTAAAAGAGGGGCATTGTCACAACAGGCCCTGGAGGAGTAATTATTAGCATAGGTTCCCTGTATTTCAGAAGGCTGATCAATCTATCTTTATTAAGAAACCCCTTGCTCTTAGAGATAGTTAGAATATAGGTGGACCCAACTGGTCCTCCAATCCAAACACCATCACCATTGGCTAATTAAGAAACAACCCTTTGGCAAACAAATCTCCATAACACATTCCACGTGTTCACAACAGCAGGTGCAGCAAGTGAAGATAAGAATTGTTTCTCATTCTTTTCTCTGATCTTCTCACAGCCTTTTCCAGGACGATGCCTGGGAAAATTATGTGTTTCTCTTTGTGGCCAGAGAGCAGTTGCCACAGGGGCAGAGCTTTATTCTGGTCTCCAAAATGGTTTAAAAGAATGGGAATTAAGAAATCTGTCTTGTCCGCCATTTCTATGTGAAAACCAACATAACAGGTCTGTGCACGTCATTACACCTCCGTTCTTTATTCAGGAGCCATAATGCTTGATAGCATCGCAGGGAGATCTAATTTGACAAGTGAAAGGCTGCCTTTGACTCCAGTTCTGGCAGCCACAGGCTACAAAACCTCTGTCTGAGGTTTTGAGTCCCTTGATCTGCCTTGCTGTGAGCCAGAGAAGAGCAGAAAGATGTGCCTGCCTCTGCCAGTGCTCCCTGACTGCAGAGGCACTGTGAGATGGTCCTTTCCCAAAGGCCAGAAAGAACCCAAAAATGCTTTTCATGGGTAAGGATTCAGTCCCAGCTGTGAGCACACTGGCAGAAATACATATTCTGGCTGGACTCCTCTGGATGAAGCCCAGAGATGATGTATGCTGGATTTCAGTGCTGAGAGGGGACATACCTTTTGGAAGTATTTAAAGATAACATCCTCCACAACTGTGGTTCCAAGCAGTCCAGCTTTGGGGTATCTGGGAGCTGTTTGCAGGCTGAGTCCAGTGTCCCTTGCTCACACTGGATGTGCTGGATGCTCTCTTTGCCTGCACTGAGTGTGCCCCCCGAGGGACAGAAATAAATCACAGGCAGCTTCTCACCTCCAAGCACAGGGCAGCATCATGTGCACGGATGTGGGAATGGTTTATGTACAAGAATTAACTGTACAGCTGTTCGGGCTCATGAGGGCCACTTCAGAAATTAAAGGCAGTGTTCAGGAGCTGGCTCAGCTGTCTCCTGGCAAATCTGTTTCCAGTGACCAGCGTGTGCTGCTGGATGACTGTGGTAAAATGCAAGCTGTGCTTCCCAAAATAACTGTTTTTCCCCATCTTTGTTCTTTTTTTCTACCTTTCTTCCACACCTAATGCTGTGCTCAGAAGTGATGGGAGAAGCAAGGTGTGTGTACTGTATGCTCTCCATGTTCTTGGCCAGCCAGAGCTTTCTGGACTGGAGGCTACATCATGTTCAAGTCTCAGCTGTTTTGTGTTTTCGCTCCCTACTTTTATCATGGAAAGTGTTTTTTACACTGTGAGAAAGTGGTGTGTGTGGTCACCTTGAAAAAGTTATTAGGGCTAAGCCAGGAATTCTGGGCTGCAGTGACAGATCTGGTGTGGGGCATTTGGCTTGTACCTGCCTGGAGCCAAAGGGACACCTTTGCACAGGGTTTGAGAGGAGTACTGGCTGCTGCCCCCATGGGGCTCAGAGAATCTAGCAGTTTCAGAAGAGACAGAAAACAACATTTGCCTTGGTGGCAGAGAGGAATCAGGTTCTGTATTTATGGATGCAGTCGCATCATCTGTAAGTTATACCTTGTGATTAGACAGGTCACTGAACTCATTTAACCTGTGGCTTTGGCAATGTGATTGCATCAAGAGAGGGCTGAGAAAAGAATTTCTCTCCTTGAAGAAAATCGTAGATGTTGACCTTCTCTTTTGCCCTGGAGGAAGGCAAAGAAAGATGAAAATGAAGAGGTTTTGCAAAGGCAAAACTCACAGTTATTTCAATTTACTGCAGCTCTTTTACTCCATCAGGTCGTTTTGATGTTAAGATTAAATTGACTCCAATGAAATACATTCCACAATTATTTCCCAGAAGTTATTTCTGTTGAGTGCAGTTTTCCAGATGGGAAGCTCATGTGACTGGGAAACTTCCCAGTAGCTCTAGAGACCCACAGGTTTTCTCTGCTGGGAAGGACAGTGAAGCCCCAGCGCTGCCTTGCAGTTTGTCAGTACCTGTGGCTGACATTACAGCCATGCTCAGCAGCATTCCTACACAGCCATGAGCTGGGATCACCTGAGCTCTGGGACAGAGAGGAAAGTTAATCAGCAGG
>NW_005054469.1:166962-179157 GCF_000277835.1 Geospiza fortis
AGCAGGAACAAGAAACCTCTCCCTTCTGAAATAGTAAAAGACTAAATGCTTGGTATTGTTAGGAGCTTTTTGTATGTTTTTCCTAATGGGACTTTTTTGTGCAAAACAGCAGGATTCCTGCACAAATCCACTCTGGAACCAACATGGAACTTTCTGAGTAACACAGCTGAGTTTCCTGAGGTGTAGCCCTTTCTCAAAGAATTATTTTCTAAAGTAAAGTCCCTTGGTTTAGAGATTTGATGAGAAGATAATGTGGTGCAGAAGGCTGCTTTACAGCCCTTGCCCTTTCTATGAATGCTGTGCTTTTCCTGAAATTGTCTCCAGCCCTGTATCAATTCTATAGAGAACTTGTTTTAGTAATAACTAGTCTAAAGAAACAAATTTCATTATCTAAGAATAAAAGGGATCCTGGCTTTTAAAATATACAACCTGCCCATGTGACGCACAGACACCCTCTTTGAGCAGGAAGGGTGGGAATCTTCTACCTCCTGACTTGAAGGTGTGTGAGAAAGACCTTGGCCTTTAATCCTGGTCAAATTCTTGTGTTAAAACCCCTCCCTTGAAGTTCCCAACTTGGCAAAATTCTTTGTTGCTGTTGTGGAGGGGAAGTGTTGCTCATCACTTTGTCAGCTATGTTTTGGGAGTTACTGGCAGTTTTCATTAAACTAGGATTTAGAATAAGCAAGTTGCAGTGGTCCAACCATAAATATCAAAAAGAGGTTGGTTGAGAACTGATACCGTATTTTTGGGCAGGATAGCTGAAATAAATTTATTTCTGAAAGGAGTACTTATAAGTTGATAGAAACTCAGTGTACAAACCAGCCTGGGTGAATGGTGCTTTTTTGACTGAATGAGTAAACCCTTTGGCTGTCTACAGACAAAACCTTAAACAAACCCTGTTTTAGTAAAAATCCTTCATTTCCATTATTATGCAGGAAAACCTCAGGGGACCAAAGGTTTATATGTCTGTCTTGGCCTGCTTTCTACTGTGAATAGGAAGGTCATATCTGCAGCATGATCTATCCTTCAAAAGATGTCAAAACTTTCCCTCCCCTTGGAGGTATCTGGCCTTGTGAGTGAAGGTGACTTCTCCCAGGCTGTCCCTCAGTGCTGAGGCTCCACAGTCTGCTTTTCTCCTCTTCTTTTATGGGATGATGAAAATACAAAATCTAAACTTTCCATAAAATAGCTCATAATTTTATATGCGTGGGTCTGGTTACAGTGAGAACTTTGTCCTGTAGGTTTGATTGGATATTACATTTTTTCCCCTAACACTCTTATTTGGACTTATATATTTCTGTTCTGGTTTGGGTCTGCCTCAAGTTCTAAATATCTGGTTACATTGAGAACTTTGCCCTGTAGGTTTGGCTGGATGTATTTTTTTTTTTCCCTAACACTCTTATTTGGACTTATGTATTTGTGTTTTGGTTTGGGTCTGCCTCAAGTTCTAAATTTAGGTGAGAATGAAGATGTGCTTTTACCATTTCCCACGCGAATGGGTTCCTAGCAGCTTTACAGGGTTGATAATAGCCAAGCATGGAGGCATGTGCTGAGAGCAGCACAGAGGGAGGCCAGTTGGAGCGGGGAGAAAAGCCAAGACCTGCAATTCTACAAAATAGGGTCTCCCTTTACATTGGAACCAATCTTCTTCTTCTTCAGGCAAAGCTTTTCACTTGCTACAGACACAAATCTCAGCTCATTCTTACTGCTGTGCTCCCAGTTTTATTGCTGTGGTAGCACTGATGGAATTGCTCAGCAGTAGGGCATGTGGCTCCCCACCAGTCCCTGTGCCCCAGCCATCAAATCTACTTTTCCCTTCCTCCTGCTGAGCCTTGAGCCACTTTCAAAGGGTCTAAAAGGAATTTGTGTGGTGCTGAGCTTTAGTGGCCCCAGTGTTGATATATTCACCCATTTATTTCCCTTGAGCAAGTGAAAGCTGTTTATGACTGTGGAGCAAGGGCAATTAATTTTCATCAGTCATTCCTAGTTTTAGCCTTTACCTGAGATTTTAGGAATAACCACAGTTTCCCAGCAAGAGTCTGCTGTCTGTAGCACATTGTGTGATGCCCTCATGTCCACACAGCTTCAAGCAACTGAACCTGCTTTGGTGCATCAGTTTTGCTGCAGAGAATGTCTCAAGCTTTAACTGTGGCTCATTAATAGGTTTGGGGAATAAAATATTGCACCCAACTTATTTAACACCTCCTGCTTTTTACTAAGCCTTATTGCAGTGCCCACTGGACACAGATCAGAGCTGCTTGCCCCTGGTTCAGTCTTGCCAGAGAAGTGCTCAATCAATGAGAAAAGTGGCTGGTGTCAGGGATGTTGACAGCTAAAGGCATCACACTGTCATCAGATTTTTGTCTAAGGAAGGACTCTTGCTAGGAGAGCTCTCTGGGAGCACTTAGGCTCTCATTGCCCACTGTCAAGAAGCCAGGTTCTGGATTAAGGAGGTGACAAAAAGCTGGCTGAAAATCACCCCAGGGCTGGGCTCTGGTGGGAGTGTTGGTTGGCGTTTTCTCAATGTAGAGGTGTTTCAGCAGGTGAAAAGGGAAACGGTGTCGGCTCTTGCCATCACAGTGACCTCTTTCCAAGCATGAAAAGCTCGGAGGTAGTTGCAAATAGTGCATGGTTAGCTTGTTGTTACTCTGGTTATGTAAATGTCAGTGCTTCTACCCTCTCTAGTCTTTTCAATTTTGAGAAGGGAAAATGAGACTTACAGATTATTTTCAGTAAAAAACCTTATTGGGGAGGAAGTATTTTATTTGTGTATTTGAGGTGCATGTAGAGGAGGGCTGGGTTTTTTCTGTAAGCAAATGTATGCTTAGATCTGTTTCAAACGAGGAAGTGAAATAGGAATTCAAATAGGAAATTCAAATAGGAATGCTTCACTTTGGTCAGCACTCTGAGGAATTTCTGGCCTTTCTGAAGGTAGCATGGCTTTGTACAGCAGGTGGTTGTTCACAGGTTACATGGAAAAATGGTGGAAAGGAGAGGATTCCATCCACTCTGGCAGAGAAAGCAAAGCAACTCAATGCCAGGGCATGCAGAGGGAGACAGCAAGCATTTTGCACACCCTGAAAAGCTTGGCTCTCAGGATCATGGGAATGCACAGCTTTGGCTCTGCCCATTTGCAGAGGCAGCAGCAAGAAACGTGTGAATCCTGCAGGCTTCAGTGGCCAGCATAATTGAAATCTCTGATAAAATGTAAATTAACAGGGGGTCCTTCCTGTGCCATCCTGAGGAAGTTGCTTCCATTTTTTTCAAGATGACTGTGAAGACTAGACCTGTCTCTTGAATGTCCCTCTCTAATACAAGTCCAGGGTGACACCCATGTAGCCTTGATCCTGTAAACTGTAACCTCTGATATTATGGGGCCAGAAAATGGCCTCATAATGAAAACAGAAGATTTTAATAATTTATATTTGTATGTATGTGTACATTTTAAGAAAATGTTGATAACTGTTGTCACAGAACATACAAAATTTCTCCAGCAAGTGGCTTAAAATATCTGCCTGGCTTTGCTTGTAATTAAGGAGCCCAATGCTGTTAATTGGACAGATAAGTGGTAGGCCCTGACTTGACAGTGCACTGGTGACTCCCAGTGTGTGAGATGTTCCCTTGGCTACAGAAGGATATACAGAAATGCTTTTCTGGAGAGAGGCCATCAGGTGTAGGGACTGGCAGAAGGAAAGCTCTAATAGAGTAGTAAAGTTGCTTTGGGTAATGTTCTTACTGAAAGAAATCCTAATTTCGTGAATAATGATAAGAATGGGGACCAGGATGCTTGCAGCTGAAGGAAAGGAGCTCTGCATGTTTCTCAGCAGAGACACAGGCCCAGGGTGATGGTGTGGATTTTCTGTAATGAATTTTTTTTTAACTTGCTAAATGTCTTAGTTTTATCCTACAAGATTATCTTGCTTAGCCAACTGCTGGTGGGTTCTGTGAGAAAGGTAAGAATTAAGCTTGTTTCAGGATATTTACTTGAACAACAGTAATTTGTATTCTCTTATTCAGTCAGTTGTTTTCTTGTTATGAGACTGAGAGAGGCTGTGAGCACTGTTCAAGAAACAGGCTCTAAGGGGGGATGTCTCAGCTTATTGGTCCCATTTGAAAATTTACATCCCTTCGTCTCCTCCGAAAAAGAGCTGTGATCTCCTCCTGCTCCCACTCATCACTTGCAATATCGCAGCTTTGTGCAGCTTGTAATCACAGTGCCAGAGGAATAATGCTTCTTCCAGACCTGCAGGAGGCCTGCAGCTCCCCAGAAACACAAAGGAACTGCTGGCAGAGTTTTTCCACCTTCTCACCAACGTGCAAAGACGTGGCTGTCTGGAGCCTGGGGGAATCTCAGCCCATCTGTGGAAATAAAGGGACTTCTGAAGGTATTTTTTTTAAACCTTGCAGACTGGAAGAAGTGGCATCCACAGCTAGTTACCCCGTGGGGGTGGTGGAGAAAGCCAAGGAATAGAGACAGGAGTATGTGTCACTAAATTAACGTACCTGCTCTGCTGTGGGACAGCTACATCAGCATCACTGCTGTCACCTGGCATGACCACGGGCATTAAGTGAGAATGAGTCTGTCACACTTCATTTACCAGGCTTTGATGATGGATTTGGCAAAATTGTTGTCTGGGACGATCGACTTTTCTCTTGTATAAATGTCACAGAAGCACTTGATGGCTCTGATTGGCATCAGCGTGGTGGTGCAAAGGCAGCTGTAATGTGTTGGGGGAGGCAGAGCTGAGCAGGAATCCCAGCTTTGGGAAGGGAAGGCTGTTGGAAAGCCTGCAAGCTGCTACAGCAGCTTGGCCCAATGGATGTGTGTTCCCCTGTGGGAATAAACTCCAATAACCAAAGGTCTGCTTCAATATATGCACAGGGGAGCCCTGAGCCCTAGTAGTGCATCTTGTGGGGGCTTCACATTAATATCCTAACTCATCTCTGCTTCCAGGAATAAAGCACAGGCTTTAAAATAGGTATCCAGAGATGTAAATAATGTGAGCTGTTGGTGTTCAGGACAGAACCTGACAGATACATCCTGCAAAATCACAAGGTGTGTAAAGAGGGATGGAGAAGCTGCAGGCCATCTTTTTTATTCCTTTTTTGAAGATTTTCCATGGGTGGATTGTTGTAAGAAGTCCCAGGCTTGCTGAAGTGATAGGGCTTCCTAATCTGACGTCAAAATTGAGCTGGTCTGCAGCCCTTGGGGACAGAGAGTGATTCACTGGGGCTGGCCTGAATGACTGGACTTTGATGCATTTGGATTCCTGGCTTCCCTGGAAATCGATGTCAAATGTACCCTTTGGCATCTGAAATGCTTTTAAAATCTGGCCCTAAATGTATTTATGCTGCAGGAAGTGTTGGAGTTGCAATCAAAATGTGGAATTTATGATAAAATCTGACCTGTGGCAAAGTCTTAATGTTGCTCACCCAGAAACTAACAGTGCATGCAACACTGGTTATACTGCAGAGAGAAGTGGGAAAAAATACATAAGAAATTATTTTTTCTTCCTGAATTAATTAGCAAAGTATCCCAATCTCCATAGAAAGTCTTTCTGGACCATGCTGCCAGTACAATTATATGGGCTCAAATAATCAGTGATCTCTGTTTGAAGAAGCAGCATTTGGTTGGTGTCCCCTCATGGTGGGGCACAGTTACTCCTGTCTGTGCACTCATCTTCCTGGTTCCTCACATCTGATCATCATCCACAGTACCACGAGACCCAGGACAAGCTTTGGATAGTGGCCCATGCTGGCACAGGCAGAGAGGGGCTGGCCAAGCAATGCCCTGGGTGTTGTCCTGTTAAACCTTCCAGCAGCTCCCTGCCTTGGGTGTCCCTTCTTACCCTTCTTGGCCTCCCACTGGAGCCAAGCTGGCCTCTGGAGGAGAGCCCCCTGAGAGAACTGCTCATGTCTCTAGCTGTCACTGTCATATTTTCTGAAAAATCCTCTTTGCCCAGGATTCTTCTCCTGGGAAGCTGAGAAGCCTCAGAGAAAAAAGAAAACAATATTATCTCATTTTTCTCTCCTGTGTTTTGCTGCTTTGGAATGTGGTCTGGAGATTGTTTATCCAACAGGTGGTTGTTTGTTAAGTTTCATGTGAATTGTTTTTACTTAATGACCAATCACAGTCAAGCTGTGTTGGGACTCTGGCGAGTGTCACAGGTTTTTAATTAATATCTTGTTAAGCTTCTGTAAGTATCCTTTCTCTATTCTTCAGTATAGTTTTAGTATAGTATTCTTTAATATAATATAATATTATAAAATAATAAATTAGCCTAAGAACATGGAGTCATATTCATCATTTCCTCCCTCCATCCAGGGGACCCCAAAAATACCACATCTAGCCTCTCTCCATCAATCAGTAGGATGTGCTTTTCCACCTGATTTTTGGAGCAGAGCCAGCTAAAGCAAGGCCATTAAAACTAATTAGATAAATATATATGTATTTCATAATCAGGCAGTTAATTATGGCTTAGGGAGCAGGTGGCAGTCCCTGGCACTTACTCATCTCTTCATGGCTGGTTTAAAGTGAAGTGTATGTATATATATTGCAGCTAATTATGACTCAATAGAAAATATGTAAGTACTTGGGAACTTAGCCCTTGTCTCACTGCATGTTGTTTGTCTGAAGAGCTCGGGTTGTTTTGGGAGGCCTTTAGGAAGGGCCCCTGTGGTAACACTTCTGTCCTCCCCTCTCCATGATTTGGATGACTGTGCCTCTGATTTGTTACTTGAGATCTTTCACAGGGGAGCTCAGGCTCTCTTTTTGCTCTCTTTTTTCAGCTCCTCTTTTATATTTTTTCTTTGAAAGGTTATAAAATGTTAAACTCTGTGTTTTAAAATCCAGATGGGTGATACTGAAATAATGAGAGTCCTATCTCTGCTGGAAAAAATATGGAGATAGGGACTCATCAAAACATCAAAGAAACATTTGGTTTCCTACCAGTGTCATCTGTAAAATTATTTTGCTAACACCTGTGAAATGTTATATCATCTTTTCACACACGCCCCCAAGCTGGAGTTTCTGTTGGAAAGAAATATTTGCAGTAATATAGATTGGGAAAAGCTTTGAAACAAATATGGAAAATGAGGAGGCTGAGTTTTGGCTTCCAACAAGAGTGCACCCTCCATATGCTTCTTTGGGTCTTTTTCTCAGCAGGAGAGAGACATCCTGATCCTGGAGCATTTGTGCTCTCTTCACTTATCAGACTAGGAGACTTTCAGGTCTAATTTAATTTGAGAGTGTGCTGATTTACAAAGGGAGACAGGAATTAAATGTCAGATGAATATCAGCCTATGTGCCTGATGAGCTATTGGTGGGGGTTTTTTTAGCAATTCCAAGGCATTTCATCCCTGCATGAATTACACTTTCAGAAGGGCAGAAGGAAAGCCAGCAATGCATACTGAGGAATATTGTGGCTTCTAACTTAGGTCATAAAACTTGAAAAGACTAAATCCATAGGTGCTTACCCAACTAAAACTTTGGCCACAGCATAAAGCTGATTTTAAAGGAAGAATCAGAAACACAGAATCAACAAGGCTGGAAAAGACCTTGGAGATCATCAAGTCCAACCTAAGAATCTAAATAGGAGGTCAGTGTTGTCTTCAGCTGGTGTGATATGACCTAAAATGATGTGAGATAAATTTTTTGTGGTTTTTTTTTTAAACTGAGTTCAAGGTATATGAGGATAAGTCCACCTATAGATGTTGCAGGTGAAATCCCTTAAACCTTGTAGATGCTGTCACTGAAAAGCTAAAAGGATCCATCACAGAAATGGTCCATGAAGTCCATACTGTTGTTCTGCTGAAATTGTTCAATCTGTATATATCAAGGTAAATGTATTTCTGCCTCCTGTTGCTCACTGTAGTTATTAAATGCTTTGTTTTTCTGAAAATTTTATAACAGCTTACCTAAAATTCTGTGAAAGGCAGGCAATGGCTCTTTCTTTTCTATTTTTATATTGTGACTGAATAAGCAGAATTTTTGTGAATATATAGTCCTTGTACATACAATTGATTAGGTCCATGTGGATGTATTCATATTCTGATGACAGCCTGTCATGTAGATCAGAACAAAAATGGTGTTTTGTCCCATATGTGGTAAATGCTGAGATCTAAAGTGAAACATGATTCAGAAGAGCAAGTTATGTTTGGTTTAGGACTTTATCCTCCAAAGAGCAGTAGTATTACATTTTAAATAAAGAACAAAACAAAACATTTTCAAATCCAGGCTTCAAAAGGAAGCATTTCTTTTGGGTACGCTTGATAGAAAAATAAAAATAATAAAAAATAATTTTTAAAGTAATGGTATTTTCCCCATAGCTTGATATTTCCTGGTGAACCCATTCGATCTGATGGCAAAATTATATTACAGAAAATTTTCATTGTTTCCAGTAAGATGGTAAAAATAGGAGGATCCTGGAGTCTTGCAAGAGCTCCCTTTTACTTTAGGAGCATCTCATGCTGAGCAAAATAAGAAAGTGATTCCTGAAGAAGTGTACTATGTATTGTGTCAAATGATAAAAACGCATTAGTAAAGGAAGTCACCATTGTACTGGGCAAAGACTGCAAAACTAAAAGCATCTTCCTTCAGCATTGCAGTTGCCAGAATTTTAGGAAGACAGATCTTTACAGCCCCCATGCTCCAGAGACCCCTGTGCATGAGCATCCTCTGTTAATTCAAGCTGCTTCTGCTGCTTTTGGAGCTCTACCAGGAGGGTGCTGCTCTCTGATTTTGCACAGCTTTGTCCTTTGTAACCTTCTTGGGAGCATAGAGAAAATCAATTGAATTATGCTTGTTTTGGGGGGATTGGAGAATAATGGAAGCAGCTCTTATGGATGTGGCACACAGACTGCATCCATTCATCCCCGAGGCACGATGAATGGAGGTGAGAATTGATTTTGACTGCACTACCTTGAGAGCCAGGACTTCAGCAGGAACCCTACAAAATAAGACAAATGGCATTCTGTATTGTGTGGAATTATATGCTTTGTTCTTTAAACAGCTCTTATGCTGAATAGCACCCAGGCAAGTTACATGATTAGAGAACTCCTTGGAAATCATGGTAGTTTCTGATGCTCTGGAAGGGCTTCAGGGAAACTGTAGCGTGATGCACACAGTTAAATTTGCCTGCTGGGGAGGTTTAGCAACAATTCCAACGAGGTCAGCCTTCTTAATTTGTTAACTGTGTGGCATAATGTTTCTGTCTTTGTGAGTTATCTTTATTTCTAATTGGCTTTCTTCTTATTAAATCATAATTTAATTTTCATTTGACTGTACCAGAACACTTTTGCCATCACATACAAAAAGAAAACTGACACAAGCATCACTGTGTAACCACACAGTTGTGCTGAAGGCTAGGAGGCAATTCATCTGTACAATGATGCTCTGAATTCTGCTGCAATGATCAGTTCCTTCCTAACTCTGGGATTGACTATTGCGTGTATATTGTAAATATTAGCCTAATTTGACTGAAGTTTTGGCTGGTTTCCATCAATAATTTTATAGTCTGTAACCTATCTCTCTTTTCTCAGAGCTTTATCAACATCATATAGGAACACAAATATATATTGAATTGACTTTTATATTAAGTGCATAGCCCATTTACAAGCATGCATTATCCTCATTTTACTGAAGTGATTGAAAAATACCTGGTTTAAAATATCCAGGATTCCCCAAACTATATCATACCAGAAAGGGGGGAGAAAGCCCAATCCAGAAAAATGTTAATGAGTGTGTATGGAGCCTATTGGAAAGTACATGTAATTTTTTATTAACTTGTTTCATTGAAGAACGACAAAGAAAATCTTACTTTAAAAGTAAAGATTTATTCATTCATCAATTTATTCATCCATAAATTGTTGAGGTGCAACTTTTAGGTCCTTGAAATGACACTTAGTGTGTAACAGTAAGTGCTGAAGTCTTTAATAACCACAGGTGAGCGGAGCTTAGTGAAAGAGTTCACCCACAATGTGTGTGTTCTTTATGTATTTAAAAATATTTCAAGACAATGGAAAGAAAGAGGAGCTAAGGCCCCAAAGTCCTGTGAGCACATCCAGCTCCTAGAAACATATGCACGTTTTAGACAAACACAGCCTTTTCCCCCTCCAGCGAAAACTTAATCCTGCTAATCTAGCACTGGACCTCATAATTTGTTCATTAACTAGAAGTTAATTGCTATCACAGTACAATTACTAATAAAATTGTTCTGTTGTAGCAATCATGTTATAAACTCCAGGAGGAGGAAGCACTTGGAAATGAAGAGCAGTGTATGACCTCACACTAATCAGAATTGCTGTTGCTGAATTTGGTGCATCTGTGGCATCGTTAATAATAAAAGCAAGCGATGGATCCTGCTCTGGCAGGTAATTACACTTGACCACACTGAATTGATTTGCTTTGTGTTCACTTGAGCTGAACAGACATACAAGTAAGTTTATGGCACTCATCCTTGAATAAATGACCTTTTCAGAGATACAGAATTAATTTTCTGAAATGCTTCTGATATTGAAGGAAACTTCCCTATTCACATTAGCTTAGGAAATGGAGGATTTCTTCCCTCGATTAGAAGGCTCAAGGAATACATAAATAATATTTAATATATACTATATACTGAATCTTTGAAAACTTGAATGAATCTTGGAGAAAACCTGTCCTCATAATTGTGATTTGTGAGATACTTTTATTTGTTCTTATCTTTGATATTGAATTTCTCAGTACTTGAATGCTTCCCTCAAGGCTCCTTGATTTGTATCAGTTCACAAAAATTTAAAAACACAGACTTGTTGCTATGATGTGTCTAAACATCCCTTTTATCACCCTCAGCCTCTGGCTGGGAAGGCAATGCTCCCTTCAGTGGCAATCTGTTCAATTCATTTTCCGCCCAAGTGCAGGCAGAGTTTGCTCCTGCTTTCAAGATGGCCCTTGCAAAAGTCAATCATTTGCCAATCATTTCAGGTAGCTTAAATGTATTCACCCAGATCATTTCTATGCTCTGTGTCCAGTGAATGCTTTTAAAAGTTACCCTGTAAGGTTCCAGGGCGTTAGCTGCTCCAGAGGATATCTGTCTATCCTCACTGTGCACACGGTAGATGCTTTGTGCTGTCACATTCCACTAATAAACAAAATCAATATTTAAAGTCCCATCCTGTTATAGTCTTCAAATTCACTCTGTTTAGATGTAATTTTTTTTTTTTTATTTTCTCTGGAGCTAAGAGCAAAGGAAGGAACCTTAGCAATTCTGTAAATGGATTTATATCTTGAAGGATGTGACTTACAGGATAACATATCTTGCCTCTTAGGTTTAATGCTGAAGATATGTGTACACAATCTTTGGGATGGAAGTGACAAAGGCAGCAAGGACAGACTGTCACTGCCATCTTCTCAGTGTGTAAGCAGACAGGGAAGGGGACAGTCCCTTTGGACTCTGTAACAATGCAGCTTTCTGCTGCAATATGGTTTGCTTGCTGCACTGAACAAATCAATAGACACTGAGGATGGAAAGTGGAAAATATTTAGGTATCTTTGGTAGGCAACAATTCATTCAGCTTGTTTCATCATGGCAATCAAAGGAAAGGGTGTAAATGTTTCTAGCTCTTTGTTTTTGGTGCCAGAGATAGCACCAATAGATAGGGGATTATAGTGCCATTGCAAGGAGTGTAGCACTGATTTATTTTCTTTCTTCCTTCCTGTTTTCTTTCTTCCTTCTCTTCCTAACACCACAGTTGTGGTCCATGTGGAGTGAGGAAACTCAATGGGCTGATGGAGTAGTACTCTGGCACAGCAAGGACTGCTATGATTTTTCCTCCATTATAAAAATAATTGAGGAAAAAAAAAAGTGATGCTGGAAAGTGTTATGTTTCTTTGGGAAAAGGTGGACCAGGATGTGGGACACAAAGCTTGGAAAAGTGTGAGCAACAGGCACATCGTCTGCTTGCAACATAGCTCTTTTGGGAGAGTGTCACTATTCTGACAAAATCCATCCTGTCCTGGCCTGGCTGTGTGACTTGAGCTATGTGGGAAATCTCCTCTCTCCTCTCTGATTTCAGAAAAGGTGTTAAAAGCTTCACTAGCAAAGGGCAGTGCTGTCAGGTGCCCATCCATCACTTGCTTGTTCTTGTTCCCCAACCAGAACAAGTTTTCTCCAGACGCTGGCAGAAGTGTCAGAAATATAAATAGTTTTTGCTGCT
>NW_005054469.1:179184-184931 GCF_000277835.1 Geospiza fortis
TCTCCTTAGCCCGCAGCGTGTCCCTTGGGAAGCCTGGGGTGCCCTTGGAGGCTACTGGGGTGTATCTCTCCCGACATGGAGTGGGCGAAGGGATGTGACCCTACCCTGAACATGGTTTGAATTATGAGCTGGATTCCCTCTCCCCCACTCTTTGTTTGCAGTAGGGAGATGGCAATTTCTTTTTCCCCTTTCTTCAAGTGCTTTTGGAATTTTTGAGCATGGTATTGAAAATCCTGATGGTGTAGTTCATGAAAATATAACTTGTGTTTGTAGTTGCAAACACAATACATTATTAAGAACAATGTAATATATTGATTATTCCATATGTCTCCAAGCTTATGTCTTCCTCCAGTTAGTTCTTGATTGCTCTAACTATATAATTAATAACCTATTGTCATATATTGCAGCAACTATCCATTTTAAGGTTACTGAAATTTTCTCAGGGAAGCAATTCAAATAATATTGCAAAGAAATCACCCCTCAGCCTCAAAAAAATTAAAATTTATGTTGAATTCAAAGTAACCTTGGTTGTGTGATTTAACCCTTCTGAGGTGGGAGGCCTGAAAAATGGTTCAGACAAAAATCTGAGGCCTGGATTACCCAAAAGTGCTGCTGTAGCTGTTCCCCCTCACAATCCAAACAAGGCCCTGGGACAATTGTTTTTATCAGCATTAAGCTGATAAAATTGTGTGAACTGGATAATCATTGGGAGGAGAATAATTTAGTAGCAATTTCTAGGAAGCCAGTAGTCCTTGCCTCAATGCCCGTTTCACTTAGCACACTAGGGAGCCTGAAAATATAGACAGTAAAATTCTACTTTCATAATGGATGAATTAATTTAGCCAGCCTAGTTAATTCAAGTGCAAATTATGTGTTGAAAGTGTCCATTATTTATTGCTTCATCTAAGACTGTTTCTCTGTTTCTCTCTTTAATTTCTGAAGTGCAGCAGAGAAGTGCTGAGCCACTAAATGCTCTGTCAGACACCAGCCAATTTCAGTACGCTTTCAAATGATATTTGATTTTTATTCTCTGGCTTAAACCTAATTTTGGGATTGTTTATTTGTTTTGACTCGTTCATGTTTTCCAGCTGTGGCGCATTTCTGCTGCCAAGCGTTTCATTTCAAGCAAGCAGTTGGATACCAGCAGGAGGAATACCTCATCCCAGCTGGATGACCACTGCCAGTTGCATCCTGTATTATCCTTAAGGTTGTGTTGGAAACCAACACGTGGTCCTGTTCTGGGTATTTGCCCATGTATCCATGTGCACATGTCCACATACATGTACTGGCCTGTGCAGGAGTCCTCCTAAATATTTTCCTCTGGCTTGGTGTTACTCCCCCTGCTCCCCCCAGCTAATTTCATAACACAGGAAACTTTAGTGGCTGTATTTTGAGGAAGGACAACCATCACTTGATATTTCTTAGCTTTGAAGAAGGATGATATCCTTTCTTGGGGTCCAGCAACTCATTGGAGACCCAGCAGTCTTTCAGTGCCAGTGCCACAGCGACGTCAGGCACTGTCCATCCCAGACCATCCAGGGTAATAAACATTTATATAAGAAAAACATAAGAAAATGGAGGTAGGGACAGAACAAAAGAAAATAACAGGATATATGGAAGTTGTCTTATTGTGGTATTTCTAGGACTTTGTTTATTAGCATTCAACATCTCATCTCTCTCTGAGAATATTACACCATAATTACAGAATTATGGTTGGAAAATACCTCTGAGATTATTATGTCCAACCATAAACCCAACACTCCCAAACTTACCAAAAAAACACCATGTCAGTGCCACATCTAAATGTCTGTTAAATACCCCCAAGATGATGACAGCCTCTTTCCTGGGCAGCCTGTTCCACTACTTGACTGTAAGAGCTGAAATGGGGGATGTGGGACTCCAGGGGCTCTCCAAAATGCAGTTTACTCCACCCAAGATGTTACAGCAGTCCAGGGTGGTGGGTGACAGAGCTGTGCCTACAGCTGTCAGCTCCAGCTGCAGGCAGGCCTGGAGACCCTGAGTTTAGGTTACAATGCATTATAGACTTTCCTTTGCTGAGCATCTTAATATAGTGGAACCAATCTATACCTTAACTTTTGTCTATAGCCTATCATAACCACTAGAATTACCATATTCATGTTACCATTCTCCAGTCACTAAAAGTCAATACATTACAGTTTAAGCCAGAAGATGTTTTTCAGTTTTCTTGCAGTGGAAAATTCTGAGACCTTTTTTCTGCTTGCCACATCAGCAGGCCTGTTTGCCTGTGCTATCTTCCTGCTTGGTAAAAGCATTTTCTTGTTTGAGGTGGGTTTATCCTTTGCTCTAAGCCATAAAAACCTCTTCTAACTAACACACCCTTTGCCTCCTTGGTTAGCCAGTAAGACTGGCTCAGCAATTCTTTTCTTCTATATCAAAACTTGCTTCCATCTCTATTCCTTCATTAGACTCTACATTTAAAAATCTTTCTGCTAAGCCTGCATATCTGTGAGACTTCCTTGTCAAACTTTCATCCTTCTCAACATTTGGCAATCCTTTCAATGAAGAATTTTTTCCTAACAGCCAATCTAAACATCTTTTGGAACAGCTTGAGGCCATTTCTTATTATTTGGGAGAAAATAATAACTGAATGGAGGGCAGCTGTTGTTTTACCAGTGTCCCACCAGAGCAGAGGTTCCTATTTTTGTCACAGAAAGGTGACATTGTTGGAACCATCAGTCTCAGGGGGAATCCACTGCAGACATCTAACAAGAAATGCTGGAGGACTCCCAACAAATACAGATGGCACCAAGTAGAAAATCAGCTAAAGTCTTGTAGAAACTAGATGATGATTAAAGAGTCTTGTATTTAACAGCAAGAGAAGTCCCTTTCCTTTCCCTTCCATGTAGAAGAAGGAAAATGATGTTATTTTCACCTGGTCAAACAGGTGAAGCTGAAGGGTCAGACACCCTTGCAAGGACTGCCAAATTGTTTCTTTTCATATGACACACACTTTTTGTTAGACATGGCTCTCCATCTACCATTTTCCTTCAACATTCTCCAAAATCTCTGCTTAAAATGGATGAGGGAAGTACCATGATCATTTCCCTCACAAATTTCCCTCACGAATTATTCTTCATTTAAGATCCTGAATAAAACTCCCAGTTTAACTTGTTTTCCTGTCTGGATTTGCCAAATGCCTAAAGACCAACCTGGAGCTACATTATGCTCTGTGAGCTCTACAAAGAGATCTGAAAAAGAGCACCTGAAACAGCATTTATTTTCCTTTGAATGGGGACAGCCTTTCCTTTCAAACAGCATCTTTCTACCCTCTGTACATCATCCAGATTAGATGATGAGGGTCAAGCTGTGGATCCTGCATTGCTCCATGTCCTCTCTAGTCCTTGTCTTGGATCTATTCCACTAGCAAGCATTAGAAAAACTTTCTAGCCTTGAACATGTATCTGAGAGAGCAGGATTTGAAATAAGAACTTTGCTTTGTGCTCTTCAGCTATTCTGAAATTTCCAAATGTCTTGGATGTTGTAAGCTCTTGGAATTTAATTGGAAAAACACCCTTGATAGTAACAGAATTGTTTTCATATTACCTGGTGCTCATTTTCTAATAATTTCTTAAATTGATTGATAGTTGTATTCATACAATGCACATAAAGAAAGGTGATCCCAAATGTTCATAGTATTTTTTATGTATTCCAAATTTTCTTGCTTATAAAAATACGAAGAAAATATTTTTGCTTTTTTAGAAAGGTTTTAATCCAGGTTTAAGATCTCTTATTTAGGCTTTGTGCTGTAATAGCAGCCTTGCATAAGCATTGCAGGTCCATACAAATTTGATAATTATATCAATTTAGCACATTGTTTGCAGCCATGCATCATCTGTTGCTTGCAGACTTGCCTCAGCTGATGGGGCACAAGGCAGGGAGAAGCATTCAGAAAGGAAAGTGCTGTGGATCAGCCATCCTAAGTCTTGTCTGTGCCTGGGGATACTTAGCAAGAGGTATCCCTGAATCCTTCCTTATACACAGATGTCTTGGTTCAGGATAAGGCAAAGAAGCAAATGCTCAGTTTCAATTTGAGCCAAGTTCAGAGGAGCCCTGCCTACAAAATAGATATCCTAATTTAGGTAATATAGCTGCTGCAAATTAAATGTATACGCTGCCTCAAACTGAATTAATTTTCAAGTGTAGACAAGCTTTAAGCACTTGGAGGCTGACTTTTAATTAGTGAAGATCTGACAGCACCACCACAGAGCTGGTTTATCTTAATGACAGAAGATAAACTTCATTAAGTTTTCCAAGCAACATAAGAAAATGCAAATAAGGCAGAACTCCTTAAAGGGCTTATGACTCCTTCTGTCATTTTATTACTGTTGTGATTTTCAGTCATAATCCCATCAGCTCCCCCTCATTATTGTCTGTGTCAGCTGTGTTCCCAGCTTGGCACTGTACTCAGATATTTGGTATGGCAGTGCCTCTCTGTGAGAATGGCTGCTTTGGGGAATGATGTACAGCCACAGCCCCAAGCAGTTCTGTATGGTTTTGCTCCATGTCCATGTGAGATGGCACAGGCAGAGTCTGGCTTTCCTGATTTCTGAGACACAGACCATGCTGTGTAACCACACCCCAAGAAGCACAGGAGCTGCAGCTGGTGTGGCCCCATCCTTCAGAAAACATGTTATTTCCCAAAGATGTGTTACCTTGGGGGGTTTGTGTTGCATTAACACACCACTCTCCCTCTTCTAGGAATACGAGGAAAATTAGTTGGTTTTTGCCTGCAAATGGCAATGTGCTTTCAGAGGCCTCTGCTTTCTGTGTTTATCAGTAATCAGGAGCTGTTTTATTCCACAGCCCAAACGCTGGAGTAGCTGCAGTGACCCAGGAAAGGATGAGGTTGCAAAGCACTCACAGCTGCGGCAAAAGCAGGGCATCACCCCAGCCTGGAGATTAAATGTTGCAGGCAACTTCCTGCAGCTCAGCGACAGCTTTTCTTTTCAATTCCATATCTGGATCTGGGTGGTGACTTAATTCTCTTCTGCTCAGAGAAAGCAGGGTTTGGGTGAAAGAAAACAAGAGAAAAAAGAAAAAAAAAAAACAAGATCCCATCAAGAAATACAGTGACAAATATATTTTGATTTAGTGGGAAGCAGCAGATTCTTCCTGACATTTCCCCACCTTCCCTGTACTCTCAGGACTGCTGTAAAAGCCAACATCAAACTTCTGGACTTGGTCCAGGTCCAAGTAAAACTGGAGCCAAAAGAAAAATCTATTTTGGGGAGTTAGAAGGAAGAATATGGAGAGAATATAAAGTCAGTTTGTTATTAGAAAAAGAAAAGGGGGAGGAGAGTAGAAGGGAATAATGTGTTTGTTTAACAACGATTTTATTACAAATGTGATGTACAGCGACAGTATGTTAAATTTCCTAGTCAACAGGGATCTATACAAAACAATTTGTGGCAAAAGGAAACAGATGCAGTTCTGTCTGCAGCTTCACACATCTGCTCTGCAAGCCACTGCTCTGCCTATAATTCTCTAGGAGGGATGCAATAAAAATGATATAAAATTTTATTGTGTTAGTGGCACTAGTTATTACAGTGAGAAGCCAGAAAACTTATCCAGAGCTGAACTTTTCCCATCTTTCACTGCAGGGTAAATGATGAGACTGTTGCTGGTACCAACAATAATAGTGAGAGACAGGGAAAAATCCTTTTGGAGCATTGATCATGCTGGGTGGATGGGGGGGGAAAAAAATA
>NW_005054469.1:184941-213423 GCF_000277835.1 Geospiza fortis
GAAGCATGGAAATGAAATGTTGAACTGGTGTTTAAAATAAAATTTTACAAGAAAAAAAAATCTGCCCCTGCTCCACTGTTTGAGGCCATCAATTATAATTTGCCATCCTTTTATTCTGCATTTCAATGGCTGTAGCTTGGGAAATGAATTGGAGTTCAATGACATGAAATAAATAACGGTAGCTTTCATTCTGGATCAGAACATATAGAAGAGAATTGAAATAAAACAAAACTGACCTCCCATAAAATCAAAACTTCTCTTTCAGATTAAATCCCACAGATTTCCCTTTGTGGGCAGGCCCAGCCCATTATTCTGTGGTACTCTTGGACTGGATAAGACATCCGTGGAGGGACATGTTTCCTGGCATGCTGGGCCTCAGCAGCTGTTTCTTTCCCATTTTTTTCCTTGTGTTTGTCTAAATTTCAAAGGCCTCCAGGAAATGGCTGCCACCTCCACTCTTGAGACCTCATGGTGCCTTGCCCTCTCCAGAGTCTTCACACCCATTTGGGTCATATTGTCACATGCTACAGCAGCAGGTTTTCTTGATTTTTGTGTGCTGTGGCTTTTTCTAGATTTCAGTAGCTAAGAGTGCCAGGTGATGGCCCCATCAGGCTGGCTGAGTTGTTTGGTGTGGCAGTTTGGAGTGACTGGTGTTATTCCCTCTCCCTGCTTTCCCTGGGTGTTCATGGCACTGAGGTGCTCAACAGAAACTTCTCACACAGTCCAAGCACAGGCTTTAACCGTATCTTTGAACGTGTTCTTTTTATTAGCAGGGTCTCTTATCTGCCAAACTGGAAGTTCAAAGCACTGACAGGATCTCACCTCAGTGAGGGCACAGCAGGGAGACCAACACGTTCATCTTTCTGTCACGTATCTTTCAAGAATTGGAAATAAATACTAGGCTGTGAAGCTTTTGCAGAATACAATGTTATTTAGACACTGGAAGACTCTTGCCAGGTAAAACAATGGGCAGGCTTTTTGTTTCCTGTAATTACAAAATATTACTCTTCATCCCTTAAGTCTTGTTAAAGCCATGTGGAAATGTATTTCAGACAGACAAATTAGCTTACTTTATGTTTAAAGTAGTTTAGTTTATTGGATTATGATAAATATAATCAGATGCTAGAAATCCTAAAAATTTAGAATTTATTTTACTGTGGAAGATTATAAAATAAATAATAATATTGACAATAAATTCACATAAAACGTAACAAAAATTAAATCTGGAACCAAAGTTCAAAGAAACTCTTCAAATCATAATGCCCAAATACAACCCTTCAGGTCTGTAAGCTGAAGTGAGGTAATTTAAACCTTTTCACGTAAAAATTAATTTCTGTTTGCAGAGCCACACTGGAACACTTTATGCTGGCTTATGTTACTGAATCCTTGCAGTGACCTGTAGGAAATTTCTCTGCAGGCTGAGGGGTTTTGTCAGAGAGTTGCATGTTATCACCACAATGATGCTAATATTTTGACTCTGTCTCACAAACCAAATATTGCAGTACCAGATTACTTATCCTGAGGCAAAATATTTTGATCTCACTTCCTAAATGAAATCCAAACATTTTTGAAAGAGCAGAGCTTTTCATTCCAAGAATTTATTTTCCATCATAAGTGTATTTCAGTGGAACAGTCCTGTGCCATTACTACTTCCAGTTACAATTTCAAAAAGCACAATCTTTTGGAATCTCACTTGCTAGATAACACCATACTTTTCTGTGTGTTTTTTTCCCTGAATAAACAAACCATAATTTAGAGCTGTAATGAAGAAAACAAACTTTTCAACATTGGTCTTACACTGGCTGGCTAGAAAATGTTTGAGGAAATGTTTTGCCAGGTAAGTACATTATTGATTATTTTAGAATAAAATGAACCAAGCTGATAACTAGGCAAATAAAATGGGTCAATATTTAAGAGCAGTTTTATGAGTTCTACATAGGAAAAGCCAATAGCAATGAGATGGTGGTGACAAATATGCTTAAATAAATGCGGTGTTTCTGATGATATTCGTGACCCATTCCCTTATCTCCTCAGCATACTGAACAATAAAAGTAAGAAAAACTGCTGGCATGGCTGGGAAGTAGCTGTCTTGACCTGAAGAAACTCAGAACTTAGCTGAGAATGACAGACCAAGGGGCCAAATTCCTTACTGCTTAGGGTTTTGGGACATAAACTAACAAAAAAGGGCCACTGGAATCTTAAATTTGTAAACTTTGCATTTCAGCTCAGCATTCCAGGCATCTTGTGTGTCAGAAACATGGTGACCTGAAACTGGAACTTGGCCTATGCTGACAAAGGATCTGTTTGCTAATCACTGAGGATGATCCGACTGGAGCATTTGGATGCCCTCAGCACACCAGGGTGCACAATCTTTTCAGAAATCTGGAACAGACTTCTAGAAGGCTACAGATTCAGATGAACACAACAGGAATAAATTTCTGGGAGCATAAACTTCTGCAACCCTACCTAAGTGAGAATAATTGAATCCATAGATTATTATGAGATGATGATTGTATGTTTTTACTTTGTGCTAAAAATTAAGCTGGAAAATTGGGTTAATAATTCTGAACTTTTTTTTCCCCTTCAGCTCCCTTTCATTCATTCCTGGCTGAGCAAATGAGCAAATAAAAGGGGCATCTTGCAGAAATACAGTTAGCAGAAAGCAATGTAATGAACAAGCTTGTTGTGGAAACCATGAAGTGCTATCATCCGTAAGAATAATTCTGAATAAACCCTCCGATAGCCTCAAGCCCAGCCTGTTCTTTGTGGACTTGTGGGTAATTGCCATGGTGAAGAACATGCATATATTAAATTACAGGTATGATTTAATTTTTTTTTTTTTTTACTTAGTTAAATGTATTAAATTCCATGCTTGCTTCACTTAATGTCAGCATAAGACTCCAGGCATCCTTGTAATGTAACAACCATTGGTGTCATATGCACAGATGCTGTTCTGTGACAGGTGACAGCACAGCTTTGCATTAATGTGAGGCTATTATTAATAACACTAATATATTCACTTGTAGAGATAGTGCATATTGCAAAGAGGTTATTATTTTTGATTAGTTTAGTCTGACTGTTTTCTGTACTTCATTGAATAATGCCACATTTGGAAATTGGGTGTGTCACCTGTAAAAACAAATACCTTGCATGACTGTATTAAGTTCAAACCTTGTTTTTCTTTGCTCAGGTTCTGAGCCATGGCTGCTACCACAAAACAGATTAATAACCATAGGATTAGGAGAAAATACATCCTCTGTGTGTGTGCTGCAAAGGGTATGGCTGATCCTTAGGACATGACAAAATAAACTCATTTATGCTTCAAGAGAAGCAGAACAGCCTCACAGACCAGCAGAAGTTTCCTTCCTATTTCACAGAAGCATTCTGTAATCAGCATCCTAAATTGTATTATCTATAACATAGGGTCATAATGCAGCAGCCTGGTGGCTTATGTGAACTGCAAATCACTGCCCTGGTAAAAGAGCTTTGCAAAGAGACACCACAGAAGTCACCCAAACTGAGACAAGCATGGGAGAAAGCCATGCTTTTAAATACAGAGCAGCTCATATCACAAGCCAGCTGGCTGAGAATAAATAGTTTGCAGTTCTAAATCAGTGGTAATTTCTAGGTGTTATTTCTCCTTGTATTATGCAGTCAGTATGAGGCAGAAAGCATTAATTCTCAGAATATTTATACATCAATGTTTTACACAAAATATACCGCAGACAAGAAGAGGAGTTTTCAAAAGCAGCAGACTGACATAAGCTACCTCTCAATCACAAGTCTCTTCAGGAGGTTTTGAAAAGTCTCAGCCAAAGGGTTTGGTTTTGTTTTGCTCCGAGTGCAAGCAGGAGCAGGGACCTGCTGGGGTGTGCAGAAGGTGTCTCCTGGAAGTTTTATTGGAGTGGATATCAGAGGGTAGCCAACGTGGCTGCCTGGTTTTGGAAGCAGGGTGTCCTGCCTTGCCAAGAGCTGCAGTTTTTGGTCACTTTGTGTGACCTGGAGGTAGTCCCAGTCCTTGCGTCCCTGTGGCTGATCCATCTGTCCCTGGAATTGGTTCTCAGTCAGTACAGTCATGCCTCTCTGTGGTTATTAGTGTCCACTAGGATGGACATGGAGGCCAACAGAGAGACTGGGGGGCATTTTGTGTAGCACACTGGAGAAGGAGACACAAGCAGCAGGTGCTTCTGGGGGGGTATGGTTTGGAGACAGGACATTTTGTTCGTCCAAACAGTTTGCCAAATGCTTCTTGCAAATCCCATATCTAAAATAGTAAGATCATGTTGAGTTTCTCTAGGATTTATAACAGCCTAATAACCATAATAAATGATTGTATTAGCATGGGGTGATCAATAGAGTTTTCTTGAAGTCGTAGATAAAAATGAACAGCAGAGGAAAGGAAACCCTTCATATTTACACTGTGGGATCTCTTGTATTAATTGGCACATAATCAGGTACAGCTGCTAATAATCAGGCAGCTCTTAAAACTGCCACAGAGTACTGCCAATGCAGCCTGAAGAGCTAGCAAATATGTAAATATTATCTAAAATTCAGGTTTCTGGATTAAAGTCTTGTTTTCTTCTAAGCTTACAGATCGCTGGTCCTGGGTTCTGCTGATGTCAAGATGAGACACTGTGGGATTCCCTCATGCCATAAACCATCTCTTCCCCTACTTGCAGGTCACTGAAAAGTATCTGTCAAAATACACTTTTTTTTTCCTGTGTCTGGTATCTTGATCACACCAGTCTCCAGAGCACTCAGTTTTCTTGATGGGACATTCTGCAGATTCTTTGTGGGATCTTCTTTTTATTTCTTTTATTGTTGTCCTCTGGAGAAATTATGCACCTCAGCTTGCCAGAGCTACCCCAGAGTCACACACAACAGCAGGCAAGTTCAAACAGGAATGTAAACTCAAGAAAGCAAATTGTGTAGCAACAAAGGATTGAGCTCTTGATAACAACCTTGGAAGCACTTATAGGCACAGCAAAAAATCCCCAAACATTTAGGAAACCTGCAGTGACTCTAATAACACCCTCTTGTTCTAGCTGTCACTTAGGATTTTTTCTATCAGCTATCAGTCAAGGGGCCAATTCAACCAACTTTTCCCTGCATGGGGCTGGATTTCTGAGTAGCTTGTCATCCTGGTGTATCCATTAACTTTAATATGCAAGGGCTTTCTTGTTGCTATTGAATGCAAACAAAGCTTAGGGGATGTCTGTTTCTTTGCTCACTTAGGGTCTCCTGCTCCCCTGCAGCCTTGGCGTGGGTGTTGCATGTTCACATAAGCTAATGAGATATCTCTAACATGGAGCATGACAGCTCTGGTTTGTGAATAAGGTTGCTGAAGGGCTGAGCTTTTAGAACATGAGCTGAACTGCATGTAGAAGCCTTTATGTGATGTATTATTAATCCCATGAGTCTGCTTGTGCAACAGTTATGTCCTTGGGCTTCATGACACTTTTACATTGACCATGCAAGTGGCCATGTTGTTACACACATTAGTCATTTCAGAGTTTGTTCTGCCAAATGGAGATATCCCAAGGTTTGTGTTACGTTGCTTTAAGAATGGCTTTTGGAACACATGAAACACCTTTTCTTGCAACCAGTCATAGCTGTGACATCTTTCATGTGTGCCTTTACAAAGCTGCATTTTTTCTTCTCTCCAAAACACCCTTCTCCATCTTGGCCTAGGTGTTCCTTGCATTAATATTCATAAATTTTATATTAATTAAGTGTGAGATGTGGTCTCTTCTATTATCTGAGGTTCTTTCTTCTCTTCATTTCTGCAGTATGCTGATTTTATGATCTTCCCCCCCAAAGAAGTGAAAGGATAAATGAGTAAATACAGACACTTGTGCAAAAGCTGGTGCCACGTGTTGCCTGGTGACTAATAGCTGTCAGATCTAAATTAGCCAACCTGCTCTGGAGACAGGTGATTAACAAATAGGGACCTCTTGAACAGGAAAAAGCACAAAGGGGAGGAGATTAACAGAGTTCACAAGAGGGAGCAAGGGTCAAACCCTTAGAGAGGTGTAGGCTGAAGTCCCTGCAGTAATTATTGTTTTTATTTATTGCTGTCTCTTTTTGCCATTTATTGCTATGTTGATGAAAGAGTTTCTTACCTTTCTGTTTTTTGTAAAAGCCCTTGTTTTCTCCCTGGCCAGACTCTATGGTTTGTTTTTTTCTGATAGAAATGCAAGGGGTTTTATAATTTTATTCCAAATGTGTTATTTTCTTGAGCAGACCTTGCTCTGTTTTGTGCCATTGAAAGGCACAAGCACAATGAATTGTATGCAGAGTGAAATCAAAAGTGATGTAAAGAAGGTCTTGCAGAACCTCACACTGATACTCCTTATCAGTTATGGTCGTCATTATTTTGTGGTTTGGTTTTTGGTTTTGTTTTTTTTACAAGCTCATCAGAGAAAATAGGTACTGGACAAATCCTTACAGCTTGAAAAATTTGCTTGGAAGCATCTTCTGCTTTTTCCAGAACTGGTGTGTACGTTTGGTTCCATTTTTCAATACACTGAGTGTGAAATTTTCTCTTTGAAATACGCAGTAGTTTCTTATGTGTCTACATTGTGAGTCTACAGAATTTATTTACCTTTTTCAATTTTCAAATAAGAAAACAGGAAAATGGCTTTTGATTGAATAAAAAATAAATATGAGGAAAATAATAGAAAGCTGAAGAGAATGAGAATAGAGTGTAAGAGATTTATTGAAAACTTTGAAGAGAGGAGCATATGTGGGAAGCTGTCCTAAATTTGTGGTTACACTTTAAATTCTGCCTCAACAGTACTTCAACTACTCAGTATTAATGAATTGGTTTTGCCTCGATTGTATTTTAAGCTTGTAGATGTTATGTTTATTTATTGGTTTTAAGGAACGCTATGCTAAAGAAATATGAAGTACCAAAAATAGGGCACAAATCCACTCTGGGGTACTGCTGATGATCTCATTTACAGGAAAGCCCAACACTGGGTTATTTTGGATATACCCTGTGTGAATCTCTCTCTTTATTTACTGTGTAGTCAGCATTAAAAATAACATTTCACCATATGTGAAGAACAAGAAGCGATCAATACAAAGTCAGGCTACCTGCCAAGGAGGTTTTGTTTTTAAAACGTGTTTTTGTTTGGGGTTTTTTTTCCAAATATTAAAAACATAAAAACATGAAATAATAATGCTACTAAGAACTTTATTCTATGTTGTTTGAAAAAGAAAAAAAAATCCTTAAATATTATTTTTGTGCTGTTCTGTAATTCACTAGGGTGTAAATCCTGATAGCTTTGGAGCTTTTTGATACTTCTGAAGATGCACATCAAGAGTTGCCATGCCTTTTCTGAAGGTAAGAATAGTTACCATGCTTTCTTTTGGAGTAAAGGGAGAACCAGTAAGCTTTACTTTCCTTAAATCCATAGTTTCTGGGTATCCAAGTTTTCCTATATGAAAAAGTGCTCTAATCAATCAAAAGATTATATTTGATGTCCTCCTGAAGCAAATAGACCTTTTTACCTCCTTCACCTGCAAGAGTGGTTTTGGAAGTGTCTTAATATTGCAGTGATGAAATATACTGCAATTGAAGTAGAACCATTTGGGCAGAGAATGAAAGGGCTTTTTCCCATTAACTTAATGTATTTTTACTTGCTATAATATTGTGCTGTGGTTAAGATATAGACAGTGCTATGGAGGGATGAGCAGTCTGGTGCGTTTAAGATTGTCATGATTCATCTCTCTCAATAGAGAGCTCAGAAATAGAAAGCTTACTGAAGACAGTTAATTCTAGTCCTGCCAGAGGATCTTGGGACAGTAGTATTGAGTATTAAAGCAGCAGATATGAAATAAACCCAAAACTTCATTGGGAACAGTGGAAATAGATGAGTTTGCTCACGATGTTTTTCCTATCAGATATTAGAACAAGTTCCCTGTTGGAATGTGTGTGTCTGTTGGTTAGCCCCCATCCTCCTTGGTATTTCTGGTGTCCTCAATTTCTGGGACTTTAGTAAGCTGTGCTTTGTTTTTCTGGTTAGAAAATGTGTAAATTATACAATAATACAGTGTAATTTGCATAAATTGTACATAATACTTCACTCTGGCTCTTTTGCAAATGTAAAAGCAAAGGTATTGCGTCTATTCATGGACAGTTTGGCTGTTTCATTCTGTCCCTTATGCCTGCAAGGGAAAACTTGAATTATAACACTAGAGATGTTCTCTGGATGATACTGTGGGACAGTTACATTTTTCCTTTAATTTTAAGCCTCCTTAAAATTCTTGATATGGCTTTCCATCCAAAAAGGCTCTTGAAACACACTTTCCTGTGAATCTTTCCATTTATTCTGTCCTCAACTTGCTACTCACAAATTGTATTTCCAATAAAGTTTTGAATCATCACAAGACAGAGATATAAACTAAATGTTTCTTATACCTGTCCATGAAAAATCTCAATATAAGTCCATCTGGGAGGCAAGGGGCAGGGGAGAAGAAAGTCATGTCTCTGTTGCTGCAAGTTCTGGCTCTGATAGCAAGCAGACAAGGTTAGTTGCCATCCTAGAGGTTGTCCTTGCACATGTCCCTCTCCTGTGTCAAGCTGGGCTCATACAGAGGGATGTGAGGGCATGAAGAGCTTGGGGAGAGCCTCAGGTGTCCCAGGGAAACCTGGAGCTGGACTGTGGGCTCACATCAGGTGGGAAGCCGAATGAAATGTCAAGCACTGGAACACTCATTCTAGGAATGAGGTGGTGAAGTAAAACAATGCTGCATGTCACATACTGAGGGGAAAGCTCTTTGCTTCTGCAGCTTCAGGATGGGAATGATGAAATGATGGTGATAAGGGTGCAGTTTCTGGGGAGGACCAAATATGAAGCAGGCTGAAATTAGGCTGCTGGTGAGCCACCTATGCCATATGAAATAAGTATACATGGTTTTACAAGAGCTTCTGAAAGATGTGCTGAGCTAAGCGGCGTTCTTGATGGTATGAAAATGGCAATGCAATTTTCTTCCCTTTGCTTCTTTCTTCTTCTTCTTCTTCTTGTCTCAGTTCCACCTCACTGAACACTTCCCTTTCGTCAATCATGTGAGAAGCACCATTTTCCTAGCACCTACCAGCATATAAGCCTCTCTCACTTTCCACCTGCTTCCTTAAAGATTAGTTTCATGTTATGATCCACCAAAGTAACCCACCTAACACCTTGCTGCAGAGATTGCAGGAGCAGTTTCACATCGCCGACAAAATCCCATCAAAGCCGGAAATTGTTTTCTTTATGTGAGTGGCAAGGCAATTACCGAGCTGAGTGACATGAGTGAAGGAGTGCATTTACACCAGAAGCTATTGCTACAGCAGAAACTACTGGCAGGAAAGCAGTGACTGACATCCCTTGGCTTATTATTATGGGCCTTGTATAAATGGAATAGAAGCAATGACTGTTACTGCATTTCTAATCAACAAAGTGTTATGCCAGTAATTAAGTTTCGACTGACTCGCATCTCCTTTCTAGGCATTAATTGGAGGAAGACATGCAGATTGCTGGTTAATAATAGAATGTTTATAGTTCTATAATAATTTTCTTCATGTTTATCCATTTGTTTGATTGCTTGTGTGGCAAATATTTGATCCTGTATGTGTCTGTTTAGCCATCAGACTGTTTATAAACATCATTGTTTATTGTGGTAGTGACATCTTAAAGCTCTGCAACTTGCAGCACCTAATAGCAGCAAATGTAGAACTTTATTTTGCAAAATAGAGGAAGGCCTTTCAAAGAAAACTCCAGATTGTCCAAACCACATATGGATGTCAGAGATGGGAACAGTGTGAGCTGCATGCTGAACCTATTTTAAACTCCCACTCATGATTTCCAAATGCAGTACTCTGTCAAAGTGTAGGCATAGAGAATTTTGGGTGCTACAGCACTTGTGTAAATAAAGGCTCCAGAAATCTGTGTTGTCAGAAGTGTTAATAATGTTGTTACAGTTTGTGGTGGTGCGACTAAACTGGAACTTAATGTATAGATGCAATTATATTGTGACTAATTGTAGAATATATTTATGATGTTTACTGCCCAAAGAAGCCAAAAAATTGACAGAAGCATTTCCATTGTTTTGTACAGGGTGACAAAGGGCTTTGTGAGAAGAGGAAATACCCATGTATCACATAGTGGCAGACACGTGCTTTATCCGTTGATCCAAAAGCCAAGACCAAATGCATGTTCCCACACCTTTCAGTAGCTGTTGGTACAGGAGAGCAGCTCTGCACCAGCCCAGGTTTCAGTCTGTTCTGCACCCACTCATTTGCAGCTGTCTGGAAACTGCCATCACTGCATAGGAACAAATTTACTGTATTATTGAATTGGGAACCAAACATCCATTCCCTCTGCCTGGGTTTGTCAGTATATCAGCTTTCCATAGATGCAGTCCTGTCCTCAAGAGTTCTCTAAAGTGTGCCCTATTCCCTCTGTTCTAGTAAACCAAAGATAAAGTATTTGGCCAGAGAGACAGCCAACCAGTCATCTTATACAACAATGTTGTTTGGCTTAGCTAAGCTACTTCCTTGCACCTCCTGGGGAAAGAGAAAACTGCTTGGGAACAATCATCTTTTATTTATACTGAAGGGAAATAGTGTTTCTTATAATAGCAGAGTTGAGGTTTTTACATGGAGCCTCTAGACAGTTCTTAATTCACGAGGTGACCATCATGCACAGGAGTTAGCTGGTTTGAAGTTTTGTGTCTTTGGGATTGCACAGGATGGCTGAGTGCTGCCCTCCAGCCTCTTTATCCAGCAGGAAAGAATGAATGTGCTTAATTCTGATTTTCCCCTTGTTGCATCTTTATACAAATGACTCTCCATAAACTTGCAGCTTGTTTTTAATTAGTTTCTGGAAATACTGCTTTGAAAAAGCTATCAAGAAGCTCTGGAGATCAAGTATAAAGCCTTATAGGTGTTTGCTTTTTTCCTACTCCCCATTCCTTTGACATTTTAGCAAACAGATTAATTTTATATTTGAATGGCTGCTGCAATTTGCAGCCTTGGGTAAAGTCTGGGTATACCACGTTAGGCAATGGCTTGGGACTGGTGTCAGAGAAGCGCCTCTTCCTGGAAGACCATCTGCTTGCCAGTAGTTGACAGCTGAATTTACAACCAATGTAAGTGCTTGTGACGCTTCCTTTTGGTGGTACTCAGTGTGGATGGGATGGAAAAGTCTCAGGCAGCTGCCTCTGCACTCACGTGCAGCTTTCAGTCTGGGATTGCATGGGGTCACACAGACATGTGGGTTTTGTGCAGCTATTGCTCCAGGTAAGCACTTGATGGGGGTGGTAAAAGAAAGCAGATGTATGGGAAAAAATCTGAACTACAACCAGTGGCTTAGGCTCCCACAGAGAAGTGTCTAGGCAGGAAACACTGTCAGTATCCTTCAAATACTTGAAAAATACTTTAGAGATGATTTTACTTTTTCAGTCTTGTTTCATCTTTTCTGGAATGAAGAAAAATTATGAGAACCTCCAAACTACCTTTGTAAAGGCCTTCCATTATAGGTCACTCCTCTAAATTTGGTTTGAAATTGCTTCATGCTCTCTAGGAATATTTGATTTCTCAGTATTCTTACTGGAGACAAAGGTTTGAGTTTGTAACTATCTCTCTGAAATCACATCCATGCCACTATAAAAATAGTTTCAGTAAAATAAAAGAGCTAAACTAACAAAAGATCTATGTACTTTTATAGTGGTTGAATAGTGGAAGAATGAGGAAGAAGAATGTGTTTCTGAATGAATTGATAGGAGGAATGTGCTCTTGGACTTTGGACAGGAATATTCTCTGCTGCAATTCAAATCTCTTCCTTCTGTGATCCACCAGTCTGGATTCCTGTCCTATGAATGCTTTGGAAGTACTACCTTTTTTTTCATGAGGGTCATTAATTCCAGTTCTGTAGATTGTGTTTTCTAGGTCTCTGATTGTTTTCTTGACTCTCCTCTACACTCTATCCAATTGAGCTATAGACATCTACACAAACCCACAACTGTGATATTTGAAGTTGAAGCTGCTAAGACACCCTAAGAGATTGTCTGCAAAAAATATTTAAATGAGAATTCTATCTCTGCAGAGGTTTAAATCACTGCAGGAGTAAAACTGATGCATTTGTCTAACAGCTTTCAGTAAGAAGGAGCTACATTTTTCCAGGGTGATCCTACTCAAAAAGATTTCCAAACTAGCACACCTGCAATTAAGCACAGACTTTGATGCAGGTCTTAATGATACTGAATGGTCTTTATAAGGCTTGTTTTCAAAATTATCAACATTACTGTGAGACCATGGGGTCTGGATGTGTTGTGGTCTCTAGAGGTAATATTCTCAAGGATAGGAAAATACTATTATACCCTGGAAGCTGAAGCATCAGCTGCTCATTTAACTTTAAAGATACCAGTCAGTTTCCAGAATTGTCAGGGAAGGGGACCACTACCTTAAAACAGTTTAGCCTATTCTTTATTGCATATAAGGAGCCTTGAAGAATTACAGACCTAGCTGACGTATGCCTGTTGTTATCTTAAAGAAAAATCAAGGAAAAAACAGGGCTTCAGACTCTAATTGCTTCAATCATACACACATCCCTAGCCCAAGTCACAGGACTTTCTTGCTTCCACTTAATCAAAAGGAATTGTGATATAAGCACCACTACATGGTGGTGCCGCATAAAGAAACTATAGAAAATGAAGGGACCATCTACTGTTGAAAGAAAATGAGTGGTTGTTCTGTTGGGTGTTGTGAGGCCTGTTAACCTCAGTGGAGACCAATGTTTTAGGGGAGAAGAAACTGTTAACCTGCTCTCTGGCTAGAGCTGGGAATTTTCATTGTTGTGAAAGGGGCTGTACTGAAAGCACTGGACACAGAATTGCAGCAAATTTAGTGTTAAATAAATAAACAAACAAACAAACTTTGACTGGTAATAGCTGGCCATAACTTTTTGAGCCAACAGACCTGAGCATCTTCTCTGTTTCTTCTTCATCCTTGCCATTAGCAGAAAGCAAAATTTATTTGTCCTGGAGCCAGCCCAACTTAGCATATGTTTAAAAAAGTCATTTTCCCCACTCATCTCCCTGACCCAAGTACAAGCTGCTTGCGCCATGCTCTGGTAGAGGTAGGAAACACCCTCAGGTAGTGCATGTGCAAAGACAGAACAGACTGTTGATTAAAATGCCTGTGATGACTTCAAAATGTTGGCCTGGATATTTCTGGTATCTCCAGAATATGCCAAAACACCTGCACATCCTTCCAGATGCAACATGCTCTGTAAATGTTTAACTGTGTGATTTCTTTATAAATAACTAAAAAGACTTATCCCTCCTTTTCTCATATCTTCAAGCTTTCTACTCTCTTCCTGTTTATCTGGGCTGCTTTCTTCTGCTCCCTGCCACAGTTGTTTGGTGTCATGTAACTTCCTTGCAGTTCAGAAGGAATAAAAAGGATAATTCAAATATTAACACTTCTGCTGAGACCAGATAATATTTTAGCTGAAACAGCAGCATGAAAAAATTATCTTTATAGTGCAAATCTATTTTAATACTAGTTTTTAAAGAAAATAAGCTTTCTTCTACTCTGAGGAAGACCTCAGAACCAGGGGAGGGAAAAATCCCACCCAGACCTTTGCCCTACTTTGCCTTTTGGTGTGCTGAGCTGCAGACACAAATAGATGTGTGAATATGAACCAGTCATTCTTCTTCCAAAATCATACCTTGTTTCAGCAGATAATTGTGGTCTTCTGTTATGTATCATTTGGCATGTGCATATTCTCCTCTCACATTCCTTAGGTATTCCAGGTATGGTTTTGATGGATGATGTGTTTTGGTCTAGACTTCCCCTTTGACTGAAATTGTAATTCTGTTTTATGCCAGCTGCTAAGCATCACGGAAGTAAAATTTTCTGAGTTTGCGTCATCTAAGTAATTTGGAGGGTTTAGCGACTTACAAGACTAATGCAGGGTCTCTGCACAGGCATGAATAGATTTACAGGAAGTGATTTTGTAGGCAAGAGTGCATTTGAAAGGTATTGCTCCTAGACTGGGTATAAGGGTTTCTTGCTCTTTGCTGTATCTGAGTGTTTCATATCTATTTGATGTTTCATCTCTTCAGATCTCTGGACAAAAAGCTGAAATCTCTTGTGGTTTCTCTAGAGAGTAACTCGCTTTTCATGTACACTGAGGAGTTTCCTTAGGCTGTGGGTCAACAGAAATCTGCTTTTCAACTTCAAGACAGCTAAAAATGCCAGGGATTGGGGTGAAGCAAAATATTTCTTAAAAGCAAAGGAGAAAAATTGATTTACCCATTACACTTCTGTCATCTGGTCATTGCCTGAATATCTCTGACTGGAAATCACAAAACAGAGTAATTTTCCTGATACCAAGGGAAAATGCAGTACCAGAGAGCATTATTTTGTGTTTTGCTATTGTTACTTGAGTATAAATATATGGATTGGGATGGAAGGTGGTCAGAAGATTCTCTGTCCATGGCCAAAAGTAGAATCTTAGTTATTGACAGACTGCATTTTGTTGATTCAGGACAGATACATTTCTATAATTTCAAAGAAGTTTAATCCCTTCTGCAAAAGGCTCTTCCCCAGCCTACTCAGTGTCTTCAAGACCTCCAAGGATGAGGCATCCTTCTTTTTTAGGTCCCATAAGTTAATCAAGGAAACTTGCTCTTACAACTTGTTTTTATAAAGGTTTTCATTCCTGTTGTTGAAAAATGTACTGTAGCAGTTTCATCTTTAGTCTGTTTTTCCCTTACATCCCTGAATAACTTTGTCATTCACATTGAAGTTTTGCAAACTCAGTAACTTTTAGAGCATTTACTGTTCTGCCTTGAGAGAGGACACAGATTTCATTCAGCAGAAGTTCAGTAACACCGCCACAAAATGACGTATCAACTTCTAGCTGGCACTTAGTCTTTTTTTATAATACACATTTCTTTTATATCAGATGTGTAAATGCTGACCTTCAGGTTTTGGATAATTTGGGTGTGGGTACTGGTGGGGGTGTGAGGGGGAAGGGGTAGTAAAGTCCAAGGGAATGGTTTCCATTGATGTCAGAAGGCTTTACTTTCATTAACTGTGCTTTCTGTTGAAGCTTTTTTCCCAGAGGGGTGTATGATCTTCTGAGTGCTGCTAAACTGCTGCACTGCAGTGCTAGCTGCCAGGTCTGCCTTCCTTGGGATGGACTGGTTGTGCCCTCAGTGTCAATGCAATGGTTTGTCTCTATTTCCTGGGTGTTCCATGCCATTGTAATACGAAAATGCCTTCAAGGCATCCTAAACTTTGCCAATACTAAGAGAAAAGAGGAAGGAGAATTTTGGTTCCTCTAAATAGAACTACACAGTAAGAGATGTAGATGCTTTTACAGTGTTTCTGTGTTAGTGTTGTCATTCTCTATGTCTAAAGTACCTTCCTGTACTTTAAAGAATAGCAGCACCTGGAATATTTTATCCAGATTTGTAAATCTCCTTACAATTACTTCACTGACTTTTCTTTCCTATTTGATTTACCCATGATTTCCTGACTATATTTTTAGCTTGTTCTCAAGCTCACATTGATGTCTCTATGTGAATTAACTGATTAAAGTTTGTCATTCAGAATAAATATTTGCTTTAGGCTTACCTTTTCCCATCCTGCCAGTTTTCACAAACTGCAGCTTGTGTTTTGTCAGCTAAAGAACATAACTCCAAAAGCAAAAAAAAAAAAAAAAAAAAAAAAAATGGAAATTAAATTAAACCTCCAGTAAAAAAAAAAAAAAAAAAAAAGTTACTACCTAAAGTTCTAGTTATCCTTCTATGTGCCTATTTGCAGTGTGTTTGAGCAGTAGGAAAACCCAAGATCTGCAGATTAGCCAGCAACAGCTGTTTACACCAGCAAGACTGGTTTGTGGTAAGTGTGCTTGTCCTTGGCTGAGAGATGAATCACCACAGAATGGTTTGGGTTGAAAGGAACCTTCAAGATAATCTAATTGTAAACCCTCTAGCTTGGGCAGTGACACCTTGGGTAACACCTTCACTAGAGCAGGTTGCTCAGAGCTCCATCCAGCCTGGCCTTGAACACTTTCAGAGATGGGACAGCCACGTCTCTGGGCACCCAGTGTCAGTTCCTCATCACCCTCATAGAGAAGAATTTTTTCCTAATATCCTACCCAAGCCTGCCCTCTGTCAGTTTAAAGTCATCATCTCTTGCCCTGTCACTGCAGCCTTCTCGTCTCCAGTGGCAGAGGTTCTCCATCCCTCTCATTAATTTGGTGGCCTTCTTTGGACTCACTAAAGCAGATCCATGTCCTTTTTGTGCCGGCACTTGCTGACAAGCTGACTTGTTTCCTCTGGAGTGAATCCCATGCTGCTCACTTATTTCTATGTCCTCCTGATTCCCACTGCCCTTTGTGGTGTCCCGTGTTCAAGAAGAGATTCAGCTGGCTTTGTGGGGTGCACATCAACTCTAATGCATTGAAATACCTTCTGCAGAATGAGACATAAAGGAGGGCAGATTTTGCCTTCTATGACTACACAGTTTATAAACCAGCCTTTTCTGTGGTGAGCTATAAGTAACAACAAAAAACTACTGAATGGAGCTGAAATATATGCAAGACCTTATCTTATCACATTAAGTAAATGGTAGTGAAGTGCAAAAATGTTACATAGCTCCTTGTTTGTCACTAAAGGGTATCCAAAGGAGGCTCTTCTTTGTTTTTCATTCCTTCTCTGATCCCTCATTCCCACTAGGTGTTGAAGAGTCCGAATTAACTCTTCATAAACCTGTTTCCTTGGCCAGATAAAAGTGGCTATGCAGTCAGCAGTCAGGTGGGGAAGGAATGATGTCTGTTCCCCTTTGGAACAGAGATCCTTGATGGTGTACTATCAACTTCCAAGTCTCTTTTGAGTGTGGCTTTTTTCCCTGCAGGGCTTTAAACATTTTCATGTTAGTGGGATTTTTTTTCCTTTCAAGTCCTTGAGCTTGTAACTCACCGATCTGAACAATCTTACCTTTGCCTACAATTTTACTTTTCTTACCTTGGACAGGTCTGCTCGATTTGTTTTTCACAGCTTATTCTCACAACTCAGCAATTTTCTCAGAAGTTGGAGTCAAGGTTACAGAGCTGTGCTGTATCAGCTGGCCTTGGACCACACACAGCTGAACCCTTGAGATTAATGCTAGCAAAATGAAGACAAGAAGTTAATTCAACTTACTTCTAGTAAAAAATCCCAAACAGTTTGGGATGAAGAATCAGGGTGATTGTTTCTTTCCTAGTCATGTAGCATCAAAATTCTAGTCTGATTAGAAGCATCTTTTAATGAATTAGTCCTGAAAAGCAAAAATAGGCCTCAGGTAATTGCTGTCTGATCCTTGATCTAGTGCCTGTTGGTGATGCTTGAAAAAGATTCTCTCCTTGCTCAGAGCTAATGGGGTGCATAGAGTGGGACACAGAAGTGTAATCATGGAGTCATGAGGATCCCACTGTCATGGTTGTTTTCTCTAGGAACAATATCTCTTTAAAGAACTGAAATGGATTATGCTATTCTTTTAAACTCTCAAGCTATTTGATAAATCTAGACTGAGATACAAAGGGACCTGCAGCAATGTTTAGGCACAGACACATCCTCAGATTAATTTACAGAATGTAGCTAATTACAATGACAGCTTTCTTACTTGCTTTTTTTCCTGTAGCTTCTGTTTGCAGTAGCCTATGGCTAATAAAACTGTCAATTTTCTTTTACTTCAATAAAAGGTCACCCACTGACAACAGCCCTGTGCCTCCTAACAGCTACTGCCTTTATTAATATTTAAAATGTACACAGTGATATTTCCAAAAGGTCAGACTTTTAAAAGACATAAAATGTCATCCCTAATTCTTTTCCCTCCCAGCCTAATTCTCTGCCTCCTCTTCCCCATCCACCATTTATATGTTCTATTTTAGGTACAGTATTTAGCATGGCTTGTGTTAAATCAGATAAACATCAAGTGTTTCCCTCTTGCAGTACTACAGAGAGGCAAAGGAGAAATTTGTCACTGATTCACAGTCCAACAAGTCGTGTATGTGGATTCCAATTCTGGCTGTAGCATAGATTCCCTTGAGTTAAATGAGTAATTTGTTCTGTCAGTTCCTGATTTAAGAATGCATTTAAGGCAGTACCTACCTTCAGGCAGGTAGGGTCAAGAGGGCATCAAGGCTTCAGCTGTGAATAAGAGCTTAAACTTTTTCCTCCCTGAGGCTTCTCTTCTTCCCATCTAACAGGCAGTCTACAAAATGGAGAAAGTAATACTTCCTAACCTCAGCTCTCTGTAGATGGCAATCTCTCTATTCAGGGTCAGTTTTTCCAAGTATATTTATCTAAACAGCAGCCTATTCTGCCTGAAAGAGAATTGAGGAGGGAAAGCATGAACTTTGTCTACTGGCCAGGTCAGGAAATGGTCACTTTTTCCATGAGAAATATGATTATTAGGGCTTCAGAATGTCATTTATAGCATCCTCTGCCCAGAGAGAGGATTAAAAAATTATCTCATTCCTGGCAGAAGCTTGATCATGCTGTTACTTTTTAAATTTCTCCAAGGGTAAAGATTGCCTGTTTTGTGGTGAATCATGGATTCTTCACTCATATTGACCAATAGATAAGAAATACCCAGGCTCACAGGAGTCCTGGTGAATGAGTTAGCAGATTCCTTCTGAAATGCTTTCACAGAAGTCTGAACTGCAACTGGATGATCCTAATTAGATGGAGATCCCTATTTTATGGTTGGTTTGTTTTTTTTTTTGTGGAGGTTCTGCTGACACAAACTTTCATCTTCTAGACTGTGACTGGTCATAACATTCACCTATAAGCGCTCAACAAAATTAATCTTCAGAACAAGATGAAACATCAAGGAGCAAGCTCTTGTTTGGTGTTAAGTTAGTTCCTCTGCTTTTTTTCCACGTTAGGATTGCATATGAAGATACTTCAAGAGCTGATCCCTCACCAGTTACATCACATTTATGTCATCACTGTTCCTCATCCTATCACATCCATTTTTTTAAAATTAGGTTTATTTGTCTAGCTGATTATTTTGTCATAATTAACTGTGTCCTGGATCAGACAATCCAAAAATAGAAGTGAAGGGCTGCTAATACAGTCATCAGTCTCTGATAATAAATTATCCAGTGAAGATCTGTCAGTGCAGGTACTGGGGAAAAGTGTGCAATCAACAGAATTCAACTACAAGGAGTAGTTGCTGCTGTTCCTTAATGCCCATGGCTGATTGACAGCAGATTGTTATTCAAGTTCTTCCTTTTTTCAAAGAATATGGTTAATTTTTCATGACAGTATGAGAAAAGTACTTTTGGCCAGTATCCATCAGCCCAATTTTCTATAAGATAATTTTAAGTCCAGCTGAGAGTCAGAAATAAGATTTTGTAAGCCTTCCATTTGGTTTTGGTTTGTTTTGAAGGATTAAGATGATAAAAAAATAAATGCATTGGTTATGATAATGTAGTTTAGTTAAAAAATAGTATTTCCTGCTGTGGTTTGTACCTAACTTTGAAGACTGTAAAAATGCACAGGCATCATGGCTGGGTTAAACATACTGCATTCTAACTAGTCTGATAGCCTCAAAGTTAGCTGTTCCTCTGCCCTGAATGGTGGAATACTGATTTCCATAAGGAGGGGAAAGACTGCTGGGGTAAAGGACAGGCCACCCACCTTGTGTGTAATATCAGATCAGTGCACCTGAGACAATCCTGGATCAATAACCCCTTCAGATGAAGGAGATTCAAACTTACATTTCTTGGTTCCCAGGGGTATGTCCAACTTCAGGTCATAAGCAGGTGGCCAGATGTGGAGATGGAAGGGCTAGCAGTAAACATAGCATTGCTCTCCCAAAATCTGAGTCCAGTGCAGTAAATGCTGCTTAAAAGAGAGAAAGAGCTGTCAGGAGCCATCAGTGCAAAAAGGCTCTGTGGGCCCTTGTCCAACACGTGTCTTCTTCAGGCTACATCCAAGTATAGCAGGCTTGGGGTGTAGGGAGAAAAATGTCATTGAATTGTTAACATTCGCTTCATTTTCAGTTTATTAGAGGGCTTAGGCAGCTCCCAGCAAGCCCTTCCTCCTCCACTGTGCTGACTTATTAATACATTTTTAGGTGTTAAAGTCTTACTGTCCTTTTTACAGGGTAATTCGACACCTAGCTTGAATCATGAGTTTTCCTGGGTGTCCATCATGAGCCTGAGCCAAAGAACTTACGCAGTAGTTCTGGCAGTTCAGTTGTGGGTAGATGTGGTGCAGGTTTACTTTGGAAGCAATACAGAAAATTATTGATCATGATCTAGGGTATTTGGAAGTGATACTTAATGATTGGAAGCTCTGGAGCTTTGAAAATTATTTTGTGTTATCTTTAATAATGGATTACCAGCATAATGTGTGAGAAGAAATGCTTTGTCTATGTGAATTTGGCCTAACAGTACTTGGGACCAAGTGTTAGGGAACTGTTCTTAGTATTCCTTGGGGATGTTATAAATACCAGCGTGAGAATTTCAGGCCCTAAAATCTTCAAAAAAAGGAAGTGATGAATAGTGAGTAATGAGCACAGCTGGAACAAGACTGTTTGAAATCAGGAGCACAGTGATGTTTGATTGTGATTTTGGGGAATGTAATCTATTTGTGAGCTTGGCAATTTTAACTCCCTTGGGTTTTATAGCTCTACTGATTTATCTTTAACTACTTTGCTGGTAGTACGGTTGAAAATATATCTGTAGTGATATGTTCCTAATGAAAGCATAAATAGCTGAGTGACTGTGGCTGGCATGTTCCAAGAAGCAGGAATTTCTGAGCCTGGTGAAAGGTGGCAATGACTAGAACAAAGCACATTAATGATTAGGGATATTTTTAATCAGAACTTCTTAAAGGGCCTAATGTGGCAACAGCAGTGCTTTTAGCAAATGTAATTGTTATTGAACTGGTCTCTATTTTAGGGAAGGAAGCAAGGAAATAGGAGTACATAAATAGTCTCTATAGCCTATGCTTTATTTTTTTCAAAATAATGCTTGAGTTTATTTTAGCTGAACTGGCTTCTTCAAATACTTTCTTTAGCAAAGTAATGAGTTTAGGATTGTAATGAAGTGCTCCATTTAGAACTAATATTTATTTAAGTCTAATTTTGCAAGTTTTACTTTTGCTTATCACTGGAACAGGTTTTGCTTTGTGTTAGGTAAATTGGATTTTGTCTGTCTACCGGTGTTCAGTAAGCTGAAGTGTTTTTTGACTAATCAATTAATTCCTCATTGCAAAACTCTACCCCCTGCTCATCAAAGCCCAGGCATTGTCAGGTAGACTTATGGATCAGTACTGCAAAACTGGTCAGGATTAACAATTAACTGTGATTAATTCTGTAATCATTGTACCATGGAGGTGGCAAACATATTCATGGCACTTCCCAGCCTGATCCAGAGTTACACCTCAGCTTGCCTTTGTCCCAGCTAAATATCTTTTACACTAATGTAGAAGGCCTTTGAGTTTAGCCTAATTGTCTTTCTGATTACACCATCAACTGTGCTAAAGGCTCGCTGAAGCCTTAACCAGTGACAGCTTCACTACACATGCACAGTCTCGATCTTCTAACCCCCTTCTTAATCTTCAGGGGGTCTTTAATTCATAATGTATGGGACAGTAGACTAATGAACACTATCAGAAAAACAGGCATTTGCTTCCTTTTCAATTCTTGGAAGAGTTATATCTGTGTAGGCATCATTTTCTTACTTGGGTTTTTTTCTCCCCATACTTTTAAACAAACAGGCAGCTCACAACAAAAATGCACCATCTTTCAATTAAATCTACCAAGTAATGACCTTAAGTGATGTGATTTTTTATTTGCAAAAATAAAGTTCAGTGAAAGCTAAGGCCACCTGTCTGAATAGAACACCTGAGCCCATTTTACCTGTGGACAGATTTGCTCCTGCCTTTACTATAGACCTCAATGCTGTATTTACTAGTTTGCCTGCAAAGCAAATTTATCTTGCAGCTATGCTCATTGCTATATAATCAAAATTAATGAAAGTAAATACAATTACTGCAGGGGTCCAGCAAAGGAAGGGCATACTCTTCCCCTTTTCCCACTTTTTAATTTTGCACCTACTTATATTTATTAAAAATAAACAGAACTCTTGTCAGCAGAAACAGTTTTCTTATGTGGTTAGGAAAAAAAGAGGGATCTAAGATGAGCAGACCCGAACAGAACTGAACTGATCAATAGAACTGAAAGGTTGCTGAAAGCATATGTGCCCCTGGTTTTGAAATCTAAGTCAAAATTTATTTTAGCCAGTCCATCTCACTTGGTGTACCAGCATGGAAAATGGATGGTGTTTGCTGCTACCTCCCTGAAAGCATCTTCTGAGAAAGCCACTTGGGCAGGCACAGACAGTCACTCAATCCACACTTACACCACAGTTAGGTCAGTGAAAAAAGACAGAAAGGGTCTCCTGTTTAGAGTTCCAGCAAGGTTTATTCTAGAGTCACACTGAAGGGTTCCAGTGACAAAAGACGAGAAAACAATGCAGCACCCTGGGTTAAGTATGTGTGGCCACAGCTCTCTTCACAGAGAGCAGCAGGCACAACCTTCCCAGGATTTCTCCTGGGGAAGGCAGTGAGAAAGCTGAGAGAGAAAGCAATTCTTATCTCCATTTGCTGTGCCTGTTGTTTGGCACAGGTGGAATGTGTTTTGGAGATTGTTTGCCCAAAGTGATTTGTTAATTGGACTCTGGTGATGGTTGTTTGGATTGATTGACCAATTAGGTCAAAGCTGTGTCGTGACTGTCTGTAAGAGGTCAAGGGTTTTTCTTTACATAGTATATAATGTAGTGTAATATAGTATAGCTTAACAAAGCAATTGTTCAGCCTTCTGAAATAGCTGGAGTAATTCCACACTGTTGTTGTTGTTGTTGTTATTGTTGTTGTTATTATTATTATTATTATTATTATTATTATTATTATTATTATTATTATTATTCCCATTTTGGGGCTCCCTGCTACAATAAAGTATGCACTCAGGGGCCAATGGTCTGTGGGCACAGGGGCAGTACAAGGGCAGGGCAAAGGGCAATGACCTATAGAAAACTGAGGTAAATTAACATAGCGCTGCAGAGCACCATGGGAGAAGCCCCTTTGTCTCACCCTAAGCTGGAGCATTCTCATAACCTGTGGTACATTCCTCCAGGGCACTACCCTAGAAGTTCCCCTAATAGTCTCAAAGGCCTCCACGACTTGATGTCTCCTTTCTTTGGAGATTTTTACTAAAATGTTTCATATCATTGTCCTATGTTCTTTTATTCCACTCAGCCATGTTCCTTATAGGAAACTGTGAACAGCTGAGGGCAGAATGTGTGGGAGAATGATCAGACTGTGGTGTGGTGATCAAGGGCTGAGGAAACAGTACTTTAACAAGAAAGAAGCAAAGCCAGAGAATGCTTTTGCAGGGCTCATCCCCGCCCTGGCTTACACAGAACTGGAACTCCAAAAGTCTGTATTATTATTGCTAAGTTGTAATAACCTGACTGAAGCCAATTTGAAGATTTCTCTGGAGAAAAATTCCCTCCCTGCTCTAGTCAAACCTTCTGTGCTGTAAAGGCTGTCAGAAGAAGGAGCTTGCCCCTGTTGGATAAGTGATGTATCACAAACTCCAGTAATGCAGGAAAGTTTACAAAGGGAAAACCAGAGTGAGAGGACTTTGACGACTGCTCATCTAAACAGCAAATACTTGTGCTTTGATTCCCTTTGTATCGCTTGCCTGAAAGTCAGTCTGACTGAAAAATATCTAAAATAATGATCAGATGTATAAGGTTTTGGGTTGGGTTTTTTGGATTTTTTTGTTGTTTGTTTGTTTTTGTTTTTTGTTTCTTTTTACTTTTGGGGCTTTTTCCTTTTTCCTATATTTCCTGATTTTCAAGGTGCTGCCAATTCGTGGATGATGATGAGTTGTGGTTTTATTTATGCAGCTAAACTGGCAGCTCTCTAGGACTAATTCTGTTACTCTGAAATTGAGCTGGGTAGAACTGCAATATGATCCTACAGAGGTCTTTGATGAAAGATATTTGACCCAATTTATGAGATATTACTGTGGCATTTCCTCCATTTATAATACTTTGATTTAGTTATTAACTAATGTCTCATTTTCAGTGATTCAATCTAAATTTTATTGGCAAGAATTACAATGCAGTTGCTAGATTGGGATGCACTTTGCAATAAAGGTAATTACATTCTGTTACAGTATAGTGTCATATATTTTGAATTTCCTAGTACATGTTTATTTTGATTCCTATCAGAATCTTCTATTTTATTGCTGTTCTGCCTCACATTTTCTTATTTCATTTGATATGCTCAACAATTTAGTTGTGTGTCACTGGTTCCCAGATTTACTTTTCTATCCCATGATATATCAGTATACTTACTTTCCTGGTAGGAGTTCAGCTTTGCTCCTTAGTATGTCATGGTAAATCACTGTGAAAGAATGACATTTGAAAGACTTATCCAGTCTATACATACCAAGTAGGATAACAAGACTTCACCAGCTACTCTGCTCCCTTTAGCTTCAAAACCAGTTCACCTTCTTTTCCTTAAATATGATCAGCTTGCATACACGTGCTGTTGAATGATGGAATCTAGCACAGATCAGTCTCCCACTGTCATTTATCACAGATTCCAGTTTCAGGTCAATTAAAAATTTCTTCTAATAGCTGTAGCAGCTTGGTGGAATTCAGATAATATAAGTTTGAGTTCTGTCACAGCCTTAAAATGTTGCTATCTCTACTTCACATTCTTACTTTCCTGCATTTCCCACCTGACTTTCCTCAATTTTTTTTTTGTTGACAAACCTATAGGTTTTAATTTAGTCACAAAGCTGAAAGGTGGAAGAAAAAAAATTGTTCTTTCTCAAAATTCACAGTGCTTTGCATTTTCAAGAGAACTAAAAATTTAACAGGAGAATTGCTATTTATTTGAGGGTGACTAAGCCAATTTATCTGAAAACCAGCCACTGAAATTCAAAATTATAAGAATTTAAATTATATATAAAATTATTTATTTAAATTAAATATTCATATGTAATTTATATTTATAATTTTTATATTATATATTTAAATTATATAATTTAAATTATATATTTCAAAATACTACAAGTCACAATACTGAAAAAGGGTTTTTTTATTACTTTTTTTTTTTCACTTTTCCTATTCACGTCAAGTAGAAATAGCAAGGTGCTTTAGATTAAGAAACCCCGTATTAAGAAACTCCAAATCATTGTTCCCATTAAAAAATATCACATATTTTTTTCCACATGCTTACTGTTCTCCAGTGCCACAACCCACCTTATGTGGTTCACTGTGCTTCTGGTAGGTTACAAGTAACTGAGTTTATGTGGCTGGGAAGTTTGGAAAGTGAGATTGAGCTTGGTGGGTGTTCCTTCTCCTTTTCTTTGTTTTCAGTTAAGCATTTTTAATCATTTGTCCAAGTGTAGTGCTCAGAAAAGTAGTGGATCATCAACTTGTGCTGGAAACTGGCAAAATTAGTTTCATTGTTGTTTCATAATCTGTGTGTAGCTCTGGTGGGGCTTTCACAGGCTGACCTATGAAAACTTTTTCTTCTACCCTGACCTTTTGCAAACAGATGATGTTGGCACACATAAATAATTGCAAACAGTGCAGATGGGCTTGGTTTTTCTTGAATAGACTGAGAGCAACAAGTCTAGTAAGTGGTACCTTGAATTTTGATTTGAAACTGAATCCCCAGGAGTGGGAAAGTTATTTGACTGCTCCAAACCCACTGAAATGCCAGCTTCCTCAAGAAGATTAATTTGATGGAGGAAAAAAAAATCTCAAAAATCTGCTATTATAGCTTGAAGATTGAACTGAGACAGGCTTTGTCATCTGTAGCTGGCTAGGTTTCTTTCACGTTTGAATTTCACTCCTTGAAAATGCTGAATTAGCCCATCTGTTCACATTTAATTTTCCCTTTCTGCTGGGACTTGACTTGGTCTTCTTGTGTGTCACTCAGGCACACTTCCAAAGTGCCTACATGTGAAGTATTCATTGTTTTCTCCTGAAACAGGAAAAATGATGCCTGCTCTGCTTAGCTAACAACAGCCTCCTAGGATACTCTGTAGAACAGAGAACATCTGTCCCTGGAATGTGTGCATGCTTATGTGTGCAATGCCTTTAGTGGTGTTAACTGAATTTTTTCCCCAAGGAATTAACTTTAAACTCTTTTCTGGGCAGTGTTGCTATCCCAGATTTTTTAGTTACACTGAAAATCTTCTCACTGTGTATTTCTTTTAAACAAAGAGCAATAAGGATAATCAACTGGAGCTTCCATGCACCTGAAACTAGGAGAAATTTTAAGCATCTACACTTGCCAATGACACTGCTGAGGTGTCTAGGCCAAGTGTTGTCACAGTCCTGCCTTGTCTTCCTTGGGCTGCTTCCAGCCTGCTTTCAGAACTTGATTTGACTCAATCCCTTTGGTCTTAGGAATATTTAGCCATATGCTTCTCTAGGCTTCCATAGGTTATCTGTGGATAACTCTGTCCCCTCTGTCACCAGCATGCCTTACATCCAGCCTCCCCCAGGAGCAAGTTGACAGCTTCAGTAAGCCAGAACTGACACACACCTGATCAGAAGTTCTTCCACACTTGAGGACAAGTGTGGTATGAAAACTGTGTGTATGTACACTCTGGCACAGTTATTCTGCTATCACATATGTTTCCATGGCAGTATGACAAGGCATGTGTGTTGTTCACTAGGTTAACAAAATAAGCCTGGGCACTCTGTTCACTTAAATAACTGTACCTTTAACTGATCCATGAAAATTTGCACCAGTGTTGCCCTGATTTTTTAAGATTTCTTAAGCTTTTTGATGTTTACATTCTTGTAATGAATTTTCTCATACACTTTTTGTAAATAACTTATTGTTTTGCATTCTTTTATGGAGGAGGAGAAATTTGGACTGTTGGTTTGTCCAGTGTCATTGGAGAGGTGGCACTTTCACCCTCCAATCCACTGTCACTATTGGAAATCTATAAATGTTAGAGTTAGAAAATAAATTTCCCTATTTTTACCTTGAGAACAGCAGTGTGTGCACATTGTGTTATTTCGTGTCCTATAGTGACACACCAGTTCATATCTTACCACATCCTGGATATCAGTATAATACCAGTTCCTGTGACTGGGAATTATCTACCTCTACTACTTTGTTCCTGGTAATTAGAATGACCCCTTGTCAGAGCAAATGCTCTTTTTCTGCTGCTCTTTTTCTGTGCTCAGGCAGACACTTGAAGCCTGGGGACTGTCATCTGGGTTTCCAGAGCTGTGCTGTCAGGAGGCTCTGTGCTGTGCAGCCTCCTGTGCAGCCTGACTGCACATTGGCACTGAACCAAGACCTTCCAGAACTGACAGCCATAGTAGAAGATGATGTATTATACCTACTAATTTCTAGATTACTGCACAGCAGTTTACCTATTTAAATTCTTCTATAGGACTGGGGATTGCCATGGATTTCAAACAGCTGTTCCCAACCATTGACACTTTCAGAAGGTAATAAAGCTGGCTGCAAATTGACCATTGAGTAGCAGGAGGAAAAAAAATGTAGAACATCAGCTGTCATTGTTGCACAGAAGGAAGCCCAGCATCGTCTACCCTTAGTGTGAAGCAACACAAGTTTGATTTCCTTCCTCTTTCTAGTGAGTTTGAATTTCTAAACTTCTCATGGGAGTCCTAAATTGTAAATTGAATTTGAACTTCTTAACTCCAGATCTCCAAATTTGTGAAGCAGAAAAGAACTCTTTAGGCATAGACAAGTTCTCTTTCCTGGCACAAAGCACTATTGAGTAAGTTATAAATAGGAAGCAGAAAAATTTTGCTTTTTAAACCAAAGAACTTACTATCTGGGCTTTAGCTGTGTATTGCTTCCCAATTCCATTGCCATGGACAAAATGGGTCATTAGGCTTCTCTCTGCATTTTTTTCTTCTTTCTCCTGGGAAATTTTTTATTTCTCATTCTACCTTTTTACTCTTTTTACTTACATGACACTAAACAAAGATGTTTGTGCCTTTTCTTTTCTGTATAGCACTGAGGAGAGATGGATTTTGTGTACCTTTTTATATCTTTTGAATAGAGCCTATCCTGCTCATATAAATTGCAAAACTGTTTTGTTGTAGCTTCTGACAAACTCATTAGCTTGTTACCAGAGGCAATTCATTACAAACCTCACAAAAAAAGCAGCCCAAATATCCCTGTGTTGGTGCACCACTGAGAGCTAAAGTAAATTGGAAGAAACTAATCTCCTTAGTTTTTGGGTTTGGTTGGGTTTTTTTTTAAAGTAGGAATTAATGAGATGGTGGAAGAGGTTATATAAGAATTTGAAGAACATATGCACCTTCTGTTCATCCTAGTTCTATACATTATTTTTAGCTGAATCAGTGCGTCCAGTCCTTGAAGACTGCAGGATCTTGTGGC
>NW_005054469.1:213476-262007 GCF_000277835.1 Geospiza fortis
GGGGAAAAAAATGAAGCAAAGGCCTGAGCTGTGTCTTTTAACAGTGCTGTTCCTTTATAAGCCAGTTCTTGAGGAAGCCTTGTTGGTGTGATGAATGGGAGTTTAGAAAACAAGCATGTGCTAATCAAACAGGAGTGTGAGGTGGGTAACTGCCTACTTTTACCAGAAATTGTAAGCAAAACATCCAGTTGGGATTTACTGGAATATTTGGTGAGGGATAAAGTCTATACTGCTGTGCTAAGGTGTTTGTATCCCAGTTCATGGTCTGACACATTTTCTGACAATCTAGCCTAATACTTGCAGTACGTTTACAGGGACATGAGGGAGAAGGTTACAAAAGCAAATTGTACCCTTCTAAAGGTTACATGCCCAAGGCACTCTCTCCATCCCTGCAGAAGGATGCTCCAAATTCCCTCAGTAAGGTTCTGTACAGAGTAATGCAGGACAAGCATCTCCTCCCCTCTCTTCTCTCTCCTTCCACCTGCCCTGGGACAATAGATGAAGCTTAAAGAGATTAACCTTCTTAATTTAAATAGAGCATGGCAAACAGTTCCCAGAACATTAAAGTGACAGAATTGGAAAAAAAAACCTATGAAATCTTCATAAATAATAATGAAAAAGGTGAACTGATAATAAAGGCTTCATGCTTATGACTCTGAAGGCTGCTTTCTGCCCTAATGGGAAAGATAATTTGCAGAAGCTAATTTTCTGGGTCTATTTCCAAAAATAAACCCATAAGAGCACTGATTATTTTTGCTGGTAATCTGTCAAACCACAACTGGAGTGAAATAATTACTTTATTTCATGTAGACCATCAAATAGTTTTCTCCACATTAATTCTCAGCCACCAGTGATGCTGGTTACATCTGAATCACTGACCTGGAAAAGCTCTGAAAGTTGTTGCCAATTCCCCAGAGCCATCCAGATTCCTTCCCAGTGAGAGGCAATTGTATGGGAGACCAATTAAAATAGCATCTGTGAATTAAATAAATCTATAAAAAGCATCTATTTTTCTCTGCAATGTGCATGGAAATTAGCAGAGTATTTTTAAATAAATGCCTGATGAACAAATTAGCCTCTTTGGGGAGGAGGGGAGTAGATAAATTTCCTGTATCAGCTTGGAATAATGAAAGAGTAAATGATTAATTGTTGAAGGTTCCACTTGGTATAATTTGGGATTTTTGTGGTTAAGATTAATTTCTAATTTTTTACATAGTAAAAAATAAAAATCAAAATCATCTGAATGTCTAAAGAACTAAACTGGCTTTTTAAAATGTCCCTGTTAAATACTTTTGGTATAATTTTTGCATTTTCCACTTCAATTTGGAGCATCCAAATTCTGTATCTTTTGAGGAACAAAAATTCCTGTTTCCCCACACAGCATTAGAGATCTTGTCATTACTTCCAGTTAAAAGAATGATGAATGGTGTCATTACTGCTTGATAGTAGTTTAGGATGGATTAACCTGCAGTACTAAATCAAAATTCTTCAGACATCTTCAGAGATATAGATTCTTTCATTTTCTTGAGGTGATGCCTTTTGATTGTTCCTTAGACTGAGAACTTTCCTAGTTTTCATGTAGACTCATAAATACATGGGTTTGATAATTTAGCATAATTTTACTGCTGCTGTATTTTATCATCACTAGCCTTGAGTTTTATAGATTTGATCAACTACTCTCCAGAGGTAGCTTTAATGTATTATTATTGTACCCAAATATTATGTGTTATTGTACCCAAATTATTATGTATTATTATTCTACCCAAAATGAACTGGCACAGAAAAAAAGGGAGCTTTGACAGGAAAACTAAGCCTGTTCATACTCCAGATTGTTTTCAAACTAAAATACGCCTTAATTATGTAAGTACTATTACATAATTAAGTTATACAATTCGACTTTATATCTTGTAGCATATCAGTGATAATACAAGAGCAACAAATGCTCATTATATCAAAGAATAAGCTTTGAATGTTCTGATGCAGAACTGCAGGCATGGAAATGGACAGTTTGTAGTGATTGGCAAGTCAGCTGGTGACCACAGGTGTTTCTGAAGCTCCTGCCTCTCTGTAGTTGTCTTGCAACAGGCATTTGCTAACAAATCCATTTTGATGGTGATCCTCACAACCTCTAATTTTCTTCCCTGATCTCTTGCCATTTGCCAAAGATGCTTGGTCCCTGCTTGCCAAGAGAGAGCAACGCCCTGCAATATGGTCATGTGTGTTATACACCTAGAGCTAAGGCCCAGGCAGGTCTGGAGCAGATTGTCCTACTGCTTTTGGGAACCTCCAAGACCTGCTGTGTGACAGATTTTCTAGGAGTTTGTCAGTGAACAGATTTGCCACCCACAAAAGTACAGGCTGCTTCATGCATGTCAGGTTATTTAATGTCAGATTTTTTGCTAGACAAGATGAAGGATAAATTAATAGGTTTACCTTGAAAACATAGCTTTTCAAATGTGGGAAACATTATTTTTAAACAACATGCATGTTTCTTTAATGTTAGAATGCAGATGTTCTAGATATTCTTGTGCTCTTAAGCAGATAATTGCACTCTACAAACTTGGAAAGTTTCAAGACATGGCACAGGCAACCTGTCCATTTTCAAGCTATTATTTAAGTAACTCCTCTACCCCTTTATTTGATACTGGTTCTGGGAGTATTGTCCACCAGAAAATATCATTCAGCCTTATAGATAAGAACTGTACTTAGACTATCATGTGGCCATTAATCTGCTTATGCTTATCCTTTTGGCAAAATGTGACTTTATCTCTGTTCTTTGCTGTCACATCCCAGTCTATTTGCTTCCATCCAGCTCTTTATGGCACTCTCTAACAAGTTCGTAAATTTAACAGACATTGGGTCTTTTTCATGCATCAGAGCCCAAAAACCTGGCACCTGTTTAGGTACTGATCTGCACTCTTGGAAAGCTTTGCTCAAGAGGAGCACACTGAGCTGCTTGCAGCCTGGCACTGCCGTGGTGCTCTCTGGAGGTGGGTGTTGGACTCCCAAGGTTGGCAGTGTAGACAGGGAACTGCTGTCTCATTCTCTTGGACCTGCATGTGCAAACTTGTGGCTTTCTGTGTGATAAATTGCATCTCTCTCATTCCATCTACCTTGGATGGAATTGTCCATGAAAGGCACAAAAATTTTATGCCTTTCAGGCAGAAGATTACAGTACTCCTGCAGTTGGGGTTAAACATAGAAGAAAAATTAAAATAATAATAAAGTAATAAAGTTCTTTGCTTTCTGGCCCTAAATCACTACAACCCTGTGTCTACAGTGATTATGCTCTGTCGTCAGTGATTATGCTTATGTTGTTGTCCTTGTGTATTTGTACATAGAGAATGCTCGTATCAGCTTCTTGGTTATTCTCTTTTTTTTCCACAAGTTGCAGAGAACTGGAAATGTTCCAATGCTTGCTCCCAACAATAGCACCTTTAACCAGTCTCTATTTGAAGGTTGGCAGTGTAGACAGGGAACTGCTGTGTTACTCTCATGGACTTGCACGTGCAAACCTGTGGCTTTCTGTGTGATAAATTGCATTTCTCTCATTCCATCTACCTTGGATGGAATTATCCATGAAAGGCACAAAAATTTTATGCCTTTCTGGTAGAAGATTATGGTACTCCTGATACGGTTGGGGTTTAACATAGAAGCAAAATTTTAATAAAACTCTTTGCTTTCTGGCCCTAAATCACTACAACCCTGTGTCTGCAGTGAGTTCTGGATCAGGCTCTGTGTTGTTGTCCTTGTGTATTTGTACATAGAGAATATAGTATCCGCTTCTTGGTTATTCTCTTTTTTTTCCACAAGTTGTAGAACGCTGGAAATGTTCCAATGCTTGCTCCCAACAATAGCACCTTTAACCAGTCTCTGTTTGAACAGATTCTATCTCTGGAGTTTATTTGCTTTTTGCAGACATATTCTCAGTTCTTCTCAGCTCTTCATAGCTACCATTTGAGAAAGAGGGGAAAAAAAAAACCCACATTTTGATTACAGCTATTGATCTTTAATCTTTGCTGCTCAGGTACAGGTATGCCTTGCATACTTCTTGACAGACACTGAAGACTTATGGAGCTTGAAAGAATAAACTCTAAATTCAAGCTCTTGATATTTTTTTTCCTCCTCATTTAGGGTTTATTTTGTTATTCAATGGATGTACTAAAACTAGCTCCCTCAAACTAGTTCTTAAGAGCATATGTATAGAAATAGACCTATCATCCTACTAACTCAGGGATGAAATCATATTAACACTAATACTTCATAAGCAAAAACATATTCTATGCATGGGTTATGTTTTAGTTCCCTGAATGAAAGGTAATTTTTTTTTTGTCCCAAGTTTCAGAGCAAATTAAAGCTTGTCCATATTGACTGGTTTTGACTGATAGGAAGCCAATAGATAGATATTTTTATAGTATTTCTGACAGAGTTTTTCATAAAGGATTACATATTCTGTAGGGGTTTGCTACTTTTCCTGCAGTATTGATTGTTATTTCTGACACTTTCTCCACCACATTTTGCAGAGGGGAGAAGAAAAAATCTTGTTTTTTGGAGAGCAGTGAGCAAGCTATGGGTGGTAGCCACGAAGAGGGGAAATGCATTCATTTTGGCCCTACATTCAGCCCTGTCTTTGTCCATTCCCCCTGCATCTTTGGAATCAATAGCAAGGCTCTTGGGTCAGAGCTATCACAAGATATCTACCTTTGTGGAGTCTAAATAAATTAGATTCATGGTGTGTCATTGCCTGGGCAATAGGGACGCCACAGTACTACAAATGACTCCTGTTCATTGAACTGCTATCACCCTGAAAGTGAGTCTTTTCTTCCACTTTATTCCTAGTTCTTCTCATGGGACACAGTGATCACTCACTGTTCAAATAATCCATGCATAAAGTTCAAATCTAGACAGACAGATACCAGTATGGATTCAGCTCTCCAGTAACACAAATACCAATGTGCTTCCAGTAAAATTTCCTGAATAGACAGTCTTCATGAACAATCTTCCCTCCGTGAATCCTTCATGAATTCCTCAACCTTCATTCCTTCTGCCAGTGGAAAAGTCCTTTTTATATAGAGAAGTAGTTAAGATGTGCATGTGTTGTTAGACATCCATGGAGCTTGATTAATTAATTCCCATACTATCTGCCATCTCTTATTCCAGAAATAAATTTCACAATATCAGCTAAAGGACCCCAAAATAGTGAACAAAATGCTGAAAAATGGAGATAAGGAGAATCTTCAATCACAAAACTTGTGCTGTGTCAAGTGGACTGTTGTGAGAAATGTGTGCAGCAATTAAGAATTGGTAGAATGTTATACTGCCCAAAGAAAAATTATTTTAATTAGCATTATTCTCCAGTATTTTTTGAAAAGGGCATATTTGAATATTCCAAAATATTCATACAGTTAAATGCCTAGAGCCCTGACATGTTTAGAACTGATACTACACTCACATGCAATTTAATCTCTTTCATTTCAAATTATCATTGAGGAATGTCATGCTTGTAAAGCCAGCAAAGTATGTCTGCTGTGGCCTGGGGGGTATTGAGAAGAAATGTATATATTTCATAAAAGTCTGTATGTATATATCTATGTGTATGTGTGTGTATGTGTATATATATATGCACATTTCATATATAGATATGTGTGTATATATGTATATATTTTATATTATATTATTATATGAAAGAAATACATAAAATATTTAGCAGAAGGAATAGGAAGCTGGCAGTCACCTTCACAGATGTGGTGACAATAAAAGGTACTAATATTCTTTGCCAGAGGTTGGTGTTTATGACAATGAGAGCAGATACCTTCGTAGAACTTGGAAAATTCCAGATTCAATGCTATTGTTCCTGTCTAAATTGTTGGAAGATATAGGTTTGTATGCTAGTTACATTTTTATCTTTGTCATTCTTTAATAGTTTAGAAATTCCAATCAGTGATTGCTTTTCTGTTTTCAACGTCTGTTTTTTTTAATTAAATCCCAGTATGATTTACAGCTCATTCCTCATCAGCTTGTCCTTCAAACTGTTGTCAAAACCAGGTAATTTGTTGCTCTGTCTAAATAACTAAAAGAGAAGACAAAAAGGCATAAAGCTTTTTTAATGCTGTTTGATATGAACAGGTCTAAAACAAAACAACACTACCAAACCTACAAACACTGGCAGTACTGTCTCTTTGCTTTTGATGGCTCTACATGTCAAACCCGTTGGTTATTCTTCCTGAGCACTGTACCATGTAGGCTTAATTTCCTTGTGTAACCTGAACCATTAATCTAAAAAACATTAAAATATTTCTTGCAAGATCATGTTTGAGTGATAATGTTGGTCAGCAGAAACCCCAACACCCAGTCTGGTTCGTTCCATTTCTTCTCTAAGCCTTTGTGACAGGTTTGAATAGCAAAGGTGTCTTTTCCAGGATAGCAGAGGTAGATAGCCATGCTCCAAAATCACAAAAGGTTTTGTAAAGAAAGTGTACAACTAGCTAGAGTTGAATATATACAAGTATATAGAGAAATGTAGAAATGCTTTGCTTTCAAACACAAAGGCATTTCATCTCTTTGCCTTCTTTAATAGAAATGCTGTGTCTCAGCAAGATAATTTTTCTGTTTGTTTGTTTAACTTCTGCCTGTTGCCAGGCATTTTTTTCAATACCCATTATGTTTGTTTTCAGATTGTATAATATTTCTTTTTGCATTAGGCTGTTCAATTATGGCAGGCACACAACAGCAATACAGGAAAACAATAGAGAGATTTTTACAATGTGGGTAAAATATATGAAAAGAAATACTATTTTTCTTTTTAGCAGTCTTTTATTAAGCCAGAATTTTCCTCCAGGGGACAGACAGAAGAGATCCTCACAGTCTATTGCAATGTGTATTAGCTGGTTTGGTTCATCTTTCATTTTGAACTTGCTGTGGATACAAATTGAAACATTTCCAAGCAGCCTAGAATCTTTCAAGCCTTCCAAGACCTGAGCCTCCATCTGCAGCTAATTTTGCAGATGATTCATCTCTTGTCTTCAAAGATGATATGGGTGCAAATTATAATCACACTAAGTCATCTCAACTTTTTGAGATGTTCAGCTGAATACATATATGCATCTGTTTTCTTTACAACAGAATGAACCAACACTTTAACACTTAATCCCCTGAGCTCTCAGAATACCGGGTGCTCTATAGTTGTGAAAAACAGCCCAGTCATTTCTGTGCTTTTCCATGACTCTTGATGTCTATACTGAGTGCCAAGTCCATCACAGTCACAGTTTGTCCAAGGGTAGAACATTTGAATTGCATGTTCTAATGAAAAAGCGTTTCAACAGATGCCCAAATTACAGCCAGAACTGAATCACAGTTCTGAATAATACTGAGCCTACTCTGTGTGCTAGATGGTGAATCTTTGTCTAACATTGGGGAACAGCTGGCTGTTCCTTTGGACCCAGAGAAAGTTCCTTTCACATGAGGAGGAAAAAGGTGTTTGCAGCTTGGTCTGCAGTACACTGCCTTTCTTAACCTAGCCTTTCTACCACCTTTCCAGATTCCCCTTTGGTATTCAGTGTACCTGCTGCCCCTGTCTCACCTGTGCTCTCAGACATTGGCTAGGCAGAAGTATCAGAACAATGCTTATACAGTTTTAATGCCAAGTTTAGGGTCCATGTCTGCACTTTTAAGCAGGATGAATCTCCACTGATTTACTTCATTGTCGACAGTGCCTGACCAGACCATTTAAAATATTATTTTCATTTTCAGTGTTTACTTGTGTCACCTTTCTGTGTCAACTCTATTACACACCACAGAAGCTCTGAACTCTTACCTCTTCCTTTCATTGTCACTTCTTGCAGAGACTTTTCTCTGCTTTGGAGCTGCTCTTTCCCACAAGCCCTCCTCAAAGGTGTGTCATGGACTGGCTCTCAGGGGATGGACCCACAGGGGATGGGTCACCACCCCAGCCTTCACCAGGACACAGCATGGTGCATCTGACATCTCCCTCTGATTCTCCCAAAGAGTAGCTGCTGGTGGGTCACTTCATATGGCTCTGTTGAGAAACTCTGAGAGGTGTTTAGTTTCTGTTGTAGGATAGCTTTGACGCTTTGTGCTAGCTTTCAGGAGCAGAATGTTTTCAGCTTCTTCTTCCTATGTAATCTTAATTTTACACACTGTTCTTTTTTGAAAATGCTGTGGATTCCTTCTATGTTGTTGGGCTGGTTTTTTCCCCCTTCCTTCTTAGCTTTTCAGCTCCCAAAGATTTCCTTCACCTCAATGCTGCAGACAGCAACATCCCCTTTAGTGGTCATCAGAGAGTTTGTGGTCCCATTAATCAGGGATAGAGACTCCATATCAAACTGCCCTATTGATTTTGTTACCACATCAATGGCAAGATCTCGGGTCATTTAAGCAGTCAGGTTGTTGCCTTATCTTGTTTCAGCTCCCATCTTGAGTGAGCCATTTTTATGCCAGGTTGTTCATTTACAGTAAATCATCAGAAAGTGGTTGGGACAAAAGAGATCTGCATGGAGACTACAGGATCTGGGTTTGAAATTAATATTTTCTGTACAATCACCCCTGCCATGCTGGTAATACCTCAGCTTTAGCACTTTGTTGTCAGCTTCAAATAATCCAAAAATCTTTGCATTTCAATTGTATTTGTGTGTACTTTTGTTTTCATATATGCAGAAATATGTGTTCTATACCTTATGCATGTTAGAGTGCGGCAAAATGATTGTTTCTCTTTTAAAAACATCATACAGAAAGTATAGAAATATACTGATTTCACATATCTTGGTAGTTCTGTATAAAGCTTACAGCCAGAAAGCACTAGCATGTAGCAGTGAAATCAGGATGCAGAACAGAAACATTTTTTATTAACTTGTAGATTAAATTGGTTGCATAGCAAATGTATTGCTTAGCTCTACATCTATTTGTGTTTCTGCAGTATAATATAACTTCTTAATTCACTCTGCCTCTGAGGAATGCCTTGTTCTAGAGAAAAAATGGAGCACTGGATAGTTAGTCTTGAATCTGCTGTTGAGATCATTGACTTAAGGGAGGAGACAAAGGAAAGGAGAGGGACCGAGGTGCTTTGGGAAGGAACAGAAAGGAGAAATAGAAAGGGGGCAAAAGTTACTGATCTATTGCTCATGCAGTTTGTCCTGTATTCTCAGTTATCTCAATTTCTACAGGTCTTGCTGGGTGAGGGGCTCTGTTCTGAGTGCATCGGTGTGTGCAAGGGTGTCTCATGGCCAGGGAGTGGAATTGGACCAGAGAATGAGCTCATGTGTCTGCAATGACAGCAAAAGGACCAACTGTGTGTGCATCTGTGTGTGATTGCTAGTGAGTTTAAGACTGGATTACCAGTATGAGAGGCCTGTGAGCTGGGTATCAAGGCAACTGTGAGCCTGGGTCAGATAGCAGTGAGACCAAGGAGCCTGCAGGTTGGCTCTGGGAGGGTCCCAGAAGCCCACAGCTAGGGAGACTAGAAGATCCCTAAGCTGGGAACAGGGGTCAGCTCAGTGGGATCTATTTGCATGTGAGTGTCTCTTTGTGAAGCAAACAGAGGTTAAAGGATCCAGGGCAAGATGCTGGATAGGCTGAGTCTGTAGCCAGTCACTGGAGGAGCATCTAATGTGCATGGAAGAGTGTTTGTGGGCCAGCAGCTGCAGTGGGGCTGCTGAGGTGCTGCAGCTGGGGAGAACAAGGACTGGGGCAGGCTGGTGGGTAGACTGTCTGAGGCCAGTTAGATACAGATGTGTAAATATGCCTGTTAATGTGTGTGTGTGTATTTTCCATCAACAGACTTTTATCCTATACAGCCAGAGAGGAAAACAAGAGGAAGCTGTTGCTGTTTGTGTGAGTGCTTGGTGTTTCTGTCTGCTGTGAGCTGTGTACCTGGCCATGTGCCTACACATCTATTGGTCATACACCTGTGTTTTATGGGCACCAATTTGGGATAGACACTACCTGTGTTTTATGAGCACCAATTTGGGATAGACACGCAGCCTCACTGCTCGTGGAACCTGGGAACATGGAGTGCAGCAGCCTTGCTCTATCTGGCTAGTGCATTTGACAGCTTCTAACATGTTTGTCACAAATTCTATGAATGCTAAAAAGCAAAAAGGTATTCTATATATATTTTTCTATTCTGACTGCTGAGAAATAACAGTAGGTCTTCACAAAAAAAAAAAAAATTGCATAAATTGCTTCAGACCTCCTGCAGCAATAATTTGCTGCGCTGTTTGGTGATCACTGAAAGGCTAAGCCAGAAAACAATATTCTGTTCTGTACAGACAAGAACAGACTGGATTTTTTTTTTTTTTTTTTTTTTTTTTGTGTCATAACATCCATTCTGTAACAGGCTGGAAAAATCTGCTGGAAAAAAAATTCTGATGAGGAAGAAAAGTTTGTTGGCTGAAAAAATGTTACTGAACAAACACACACTCCATTTTGAAGCAAGTTCTTGTGCAGATGATAGACTGCCCTCAATTGGTACACTTAACTTCGGCTGACAGAAGTCCTGCTGCAACTTGCTTATAAAACATAGTGACAGAAGGCTCAGAACAGTCTTCCATGTTAACCCTAGTGAGTATGGGATGTAGGCCCACCAAACCAGCATGATGTCATTTGTTCTGCATTCTCTATTCATCTGTACCTTAGTTCACACAGAGCTCACTTGAGGGAAAAGCTTCCAGCCTCTTACAAAAATCTAGCCAGCAGCTCTTGAAATATGGCTCTGCATGTACTTTACAGGGCTCCATTCCATTCACTGGCTTTGTTTTTGTGATCTTGTTGTTTGGTTCCCTTTTGAATAAAAAAACAAATTGATATTTCCAAACCACTACAAGGTTTAATCACGCAAAAAAATAATATGTTGCCATCAGAAGATGAACACCTCACAGAGCTCACTTCAGGACTTGACATCTTCTAGACAAGCAGCTGAAACCTTTGAGATGAGCTGCTGTTTATGCCAGATCTGAAGCTCCTCCTCCCTGCTGTCAATCTGATCAAGCATAAGTAATGTTGCATCGTGTCTTCTGCAGGGGGTGAAGGGTCAGAAAATTGGCTCTTCTTGCACTGGAATACATTTGGTTATGATCTGTTTCGAGCCTTACTCATTTTTGGGAATGGGCCATGAGTAGCTGTAGGTTAGGCAATAATTTGCTGACTGGCTGTCAGAATAATCTGTAATTATGGTTTTCTTGGCCTGACTCTGATGTCTCAGCAGCTACTGTCAAGACCAGCCTTAGGTAGACAAATCACTGCTGTTGCACCATTGAAACCATTTCAAGTAACACCACTATTGCACCACAGCCTCCAAATGGTGATACTGAGTGTCAGCAGGGAGGGTGGCTGAGGAGGCAATTTGCATTTAGGAGCATTTGGTTGCTGCTTCTCAGGAGAGTCCATTGCTATACAGACCTAGGCTCCTCCTGGAACCTAAATTCAGTATGTTCACATCAAAATGTTTGTTTAGGAACATTTCAGTGGTCAGATAACAGCAGCTGGGTTTCTCTTCTACATTTCCAGGGTGTTCTCTCATCTGACATTTCTCATAAAAAATCTTTTCCACTCACCCAAATCAAATCTAGATCTAAACACAATCCCCATCTGTCAGAATCTCAAATCCTGGTGTATCCTCCTTACTCCCCCTGTCTTGGAATGGGAAGATCCAACTACATTGTGCCAAAGAATATTTCTCTTTCTTGAGGTGTCCCTTCAGACTGTGATTTATTATTATTATTATTATTATTACTACAACATCTGCAGGCCTGGCTGGGCTTGTAGTAACAAGAGAATTGTAGTAACAAGGGTGGTGGCTCTCATCCTTCTAATCTACTGTCAGAGACAAGATAGAGCACACAGGCAGGAAAAACAAAAGCCTGGGATTAAGGTGGGATGAAGAAGTAAAAATTATGTATTTGACTATGCAGTACTTGGCTGTTTATTTGCTAAGCTTTAATATTTTTAATACTCACCAACATATACATAATGTTATGAAGGCATTGGGTTAAAAAGGAAATTCACTCAACTGTTATATCTATGAATTTTTGGTAATGTTGCAGAACTGTAAGGACTTTGTGGTGATTGATCAGTATTGCCTGAATTTTTTCCAGGTGTCTCTGATAGGCATTTGCTGAATGATTTTTATGATGATGCTTGTATAATTCAGCTCAGCCATATTTTGAGTCTGCTGTTAATCAGATCTGGGGGAAAAAAAAAAAGAGCAGTATTGCTTACTTCTAAAATTAATTTAAAGCTTTCTGAATGCCCAGATCACAAATGTTCCGTATCTAATTACCCAATGCCCTCTTTCAGTGTGTCATTGTATTACCTTTTTCCTCTTTTTAATATTATGGAAATGTAAAATAACTTGACCTTGAATAGATACCTTGTGGGGATTCCTTTAATATATGCAGTGAATTAGATGAACGCCCGTTGATAGCTGAAAGAATTTTAGCTCTTCTATTTCGTAAGAGAGCTTTGCACTTCAGAAGAGCAAAGTTTCTGGTGCTCATTCATTGAATTTTTATTAATTTGTAATATGTCATATGAATAAGTGATCTCTCTTACTTCTGCTGATTAAAAAGTTCCATTAAGAACATAGATTATAAATATATATTATATGAAATGAACTCAGTTATAAATCCAAAATGTAGATGTAATGTAATTAATAAACCCACCTTTTCTTCCAACATCATACTTCATTTTTCTAATGTGTAGACACCTATTGTCAGCTTAATTATTGTAAGGTAAGATCAACCTTAATTAATCAAAGGAGAGTAAGACTGTCTTGGTAATAGTTAATTTTTAAAAAGAAGGGGAATAAATGTATCTATGGTTAACAGAGTACAGATAAATCCAGATATAAGAAGATATACTAATAAACTGAGTCAGAGTAACCAAGGATGTAGTTGGGGTTTGTGCTTCCTTGACACAAAGAGGGATAACTTGCTGTCTTCATCTCAGAAATAAATATCACTGTGTCGGCTGCCAGATGCACCAAGCAGAAAGCTGATTTAATGACTGATGTGCAAGGGAGAAAGAGGAGAGGGATGTATCCAAAGATTTCAGAATAATGGGCAGATGTCAAGTTTATTGCCAATTGTTTGAGTTGTCTAATTCCTGTGTAAAATAATTCTGAAATCATAAGCCAAGCCCAGCCACCATGTTAATCAGTTCAAGCAGTCAGGCATCATCCGGGTGTTAAAAGAAATCCAAAGCTTGCTTTTAAACAGCTCAGGTTTTGTTTTATGTGTGGTGTTTGGGTTATGGTTTTTTCTTTGATGGATTCAGACCATATTGATCCAGGGTCTGTTTCCTGTGAGTGAGCACTTTTAGGATGTCATTAATTAAGCTACAAGCTGAGTTCCATTCCTCCCTGTACAGGCACATTGGCTGCTGCTTTGGCTTTTGTGAGATCCATTGGGATCTGAGGTCTTGCACCCCATGCATTTGAAGTTCCTGCTTATTCCCACATGAATTCTCCACATGGGGAGAAGCAGGATCCACAAACTATGGCAAGCCTTGGAAGAGAAGGCCAGTGCTGGCAGCACCTTTATCCAAAAGCCAAAGGAAGTCCTTTACCTGCTTGATTTGAGAGCCTGGGCAAGGGAAAAGTAAATTCTGCAAAGGGCTCCAGCACTGACTCTGCTCACACCTCATTATTCCCATGTTCTCCTGTCTGGGAGATGAGGTAGGACTGGCAATGTCATGTTTGTGTCCCCCCCTCACTCAAGTGTGGTATGGCATATAAGGACTTTGGAAATGACATTCCACACCTAGAAACAAATCAGTTTAAAATCCAGGATTGGTGGGAAAGATCTAATTTTCCCTTTTTCAGTGTGTGTATGTATATTTGGGGGAAAGGGATGAGGAGAGAGGTAAGTAAATTCAGACCTGAATGTTGTGGGATTTTTGGGTTGCAGGTATTTGTATGTTGGTGGTGCAGCCCTCATTTACTCTCAGCACAAATCTGGCTGATTCTCTTTTCCTCAGAGTGGAGCTTGATTTATTTTATTTATTATTTTTCCACACAGCTTTAGAGCAGTGTTTTTGTGGCAGTTATGCAAATTATATGTCACACCACCACATATTTTCCACATAATTTGATTTGACCTTTAAAACTAATAAGAGAATTATCATTTTTATGGGTAATTTGTGTTTCATGGTACGAGAGAGCAGGACAGGGACTGATGGGAGGAACATCAGAATGCAGGAGTCGTGTTCCAGGATAGTACTGGAGGGCCATAAGTAGGTATCCAATATACAACTGTGGCTGCTGTGAGCTCCTAAAGAGTAGATTAGAAGATACATTGTGGAATAAACTTCCCAGGGGGGAATTTTCTTTCTAATGACCTTCAGTGAGCTCTGGGCTAGCCATTGTTCTTTTGGCTCATAATTGTTTCTAATATGTGCATTGATATCTTGTAAAATATATATATGGATGTGACTATGTATGTATTTCAGGTAATGCAATACAGGATATTAATCTTTCCATACAAATGTTGATGGCTTATATGTCACAATACATGTGCATGTCTGATCCCACTTAATCACAACAATATATTGCTATATTTTCCTTAGTTAATCAATTCTGCTGGTTAATCATACACTGTGTAATTTTTCACTTACTTTTGATGCTGCTATAGTCAACTTTTCTATGCATCCACCTGCTAAACTACTTTGAAAGGCAAAATGCTAAAAGCAAACAGAATTATCTATCTATTGTCTGTAGAACAAGTGTGATTGCTAATAGGCCCATTAGCAGCACTGTAATACTCTCAGCCTCCTCCTCCCTCAGAAAGACCTCTGGAAAGTTCAAAGTGTCAAGAAAATTGTTGCAGAACTGTGATAAGGCATGATGTTCAAGCAGTGAAGACTTCCATAACACTGGCTAAATGCCTTATTAATCTAAGATGTGTCAGTGAGATTTTCTGTGTGTTTGGGATGATGCCTGGCAGGAGTGTAGGATCTTCTGTGTGGGCTGTAGTTTGGGAAGAGGGAGGCAGAGCATTCTTCTCTTGACAGAAATTAGTATTTCATGTGCGCTCAGCTGGGCTGGGAAGTACCTGTATACAGAGCCCTAGGATGTGATGGGAGGGCTCCCAAATGGAATCATGTACACCAGTATTTTGACCACACTTATCACTTCCCAGGTTCTCTCATGACTAACTTTTATATGGTATTTTCTCCTCTTATTGTTTGATTAGTCATCAACAGTTTTGTTGCGTTTTATTCCCTTTTTGCCCTTTCCCTGTTCTTCAGTTCCTCTCTAGACTTCTTGCTAACAGATGTTTGCTTGTACTGCCACATTTTGGGTGGGTGGTTCTGTGTCCCACCACAGCAGAGCCATGTGGAACTTCAAGTTCTTGAACGTGAGGTTCTGCTCTAAGCTTATCAAGCAGTGAAAACCAGCCTCACAGTGTTAGTGTCAGATCAAAAATCAAACTAAAGTAAAAATCACAAGGCATTTTTGGCACAACCTGATTACTTTTGCAGTTACATAAGACCCGTGAGTATCCTGTAAATACTCTTCTCACCTTGAGAAGATTGCACCTGTTCCTCCTCATCTTGCAATGCATTTGGTTCTTTTCCCACGTTCTGCTTCTTTCCTTTTCTGAGCATGCTTTTTCCTTTTCCTTGACACAGCATTATCTTGAGGCTTTTCTTCACATAAGAAATGTAACAAAAAATATGAAAACCATCTGACTGGAACACAGAGGTACCCAGAAACTTCATGCCAAATTCCAGTTTTTTCAAGACAAATTACAAAAATGCTAAAAATCTTGGTAACTATAGCAGCACAAACACCACCACTACAATATGCCGCAACAGATTGTTCATATGTCATTATTTTTCTAAAGTTCCTTGGCAAACGTTTCCATCAGTAAACAAGTCAAGTGAAAGACTTGTAAAATGGCCAGCAAACCCCTCAGATCTTCTCTAGGTAGTGAAATAAAATTCTGCTACTTATCACTATTATTGTGTTCCTCAGCCCCTCTTCTTTCACCTGTGCTGACAGACTGCAGTTGTCTTTGTTTCTGCCTTCCCAATGAGGCTTTTGCCTGTCATGTCACCATCTTCTTTATACTGCAAGTTTATCAAAGCAATGTCATGTCTAAATATTGGGTCACATTCTCACCTGGGGAGAAAACGTACACAGATCCATTAACTTTGTCAGAAAAATGACAAATTGCATGAACTGCTGAGCTGGCACTGCATGTTGTATGTAGCATGGCAAGCATCAATGGAACTGAAAAAAACATTAATAGTGCCAGTTCACTAACAAAATGATGTTTCATTTTTTCCCATTATCTATTTTTCTTTGCTGCTTAATGTGCTGGTATCATCAGAATTTATTGTTGAATGAAATGCCTGGGGTATGGGCCAGTTTATGCTGCGTCTTAATGATGGGCAAATGCTAAAGGTTTGGGAATTCTTAATTGAATATTACTGGAATAATCTCTTGAAGCTGAAAAATATGTATTTCTGCCATGCTAGTACATATGGCATTTGTAAAACTGGAATTGGAATATTGGTGAGTTTATGGAAAAAGTAATCTGATTAACTAACATTTGAAACTGTCCTCCTGGTTAGAAATGGAGGGGGTTTTGCCTGACTTTTATAACTACCTGGAATTTGAATGTTCCTTAAAGCTATATAAATTTACAGTAGATTGCACTGGAACATTTGTCTCTTCATGTATTGAAATAACCTGGAAAACAGTTATATTCACTGAAACCAGCAGAAGCTTTGTCATGAGCTTTGAAAAGAATGAATTTAACTTCCAACTCTTAATGGTCTCGCTTAGCACATAAAATGATGTTCTGGCTGTGCTTTGACTTTGGCATTGTCTGGAGTTCAAAGTGGCAGGGATGAGTGGAAAAAATATTATATAAGAGAAAGAAATATTTCATCAAACACCCAATGGGATTTAAAAACCTGAGAGATAAATGTTTAAATGTATCTTTTACTGATGAAAGGAAAAGGAGATATAAGTGGCCACAGATGCAAAATATCATGAACATATCAATAGCATGTATCTTTAATAATAGAAAAAAATATTTTGAAATGTCAATATTGTGGAGGTCATACAGAAGGAAGGAAGGAGGAATTTTTTTTTTCTAGGCATGTGAGAAAATGAGAAAAGTCCAAGATACTTAGCTATGTTTAATCAAAATGTATAAGCATGACTTAGGACAAGGACTGGAGCACAACAGCCCTTGCTTCCTCTTTATGGCCTCCTCAGTCCTGAATTCTCCTTTCATGCGCCTTCTTGAGATGGGGCAGTGAGTGCCCATGGAGCTGACTGCCAGATGAGAAAAGCTTTTCGATTTGGGAGGGTTGCATCCCTTTCCCTCCCAATCCCAAAGTGGGAATTGATTTAGTGTTCCATTGCTCAGGAGGTGGTCTTTTGGATATACTGCAGCGTTAAAGAAATGGGCAGCTTGCTGAGAAACACATCTTCTTGTGAAGCCCAGCTGTAGTTTGTACAGGGCATGGGTAACTGGGCATTCTCATAAGCCATGATGTATATCAAGCTGTGTGCTAAAAGAAAATGTATTTTCTTTTATTCCCCTTCTCTGAAAGAAATGTTCTTTATTCCAGAGTTGACTTTAGCTCTGCCCCCTGAATTAAAAGAGTGGGGGGCTTGAGGAGGCTCTGTTGTTCCCACTTGGCTGGCCACAATGTTTTATCATAGCAGTAGCATAAGCAAAAGAAATCATTAAGTCCAAGTCATAGGCTGTCCCCTTATCCATTTTTAGCAATTTAATGCATTCTTCACTTGCTTTTATGCCACCATCCTTGACTTAGCATATGTAACAGACTGCTCAGCCAGGCCTTTCCATCAAAGCTTTCAGAAAGCTCCATCCATCCATCCATCCATCCATCCATCCATCCATCCATCCATCCATCCATCCATCCATCCCCTTCTGTGTTTATTTCTCCGAGTGCCCTTTCGCAGGGCTCATTTCTCTCCGTGCAGCATCACAAAAGCTGTGCTGGGTGAGCTGAGCTCTGGGTTGCTTAACTGCTGTCATGACCTGAGACTCCTGCCCTCACTAGCCTGAGTTAATTATGACAACATGAGCAACAGGACTTTAACCCTAACTTTTCTTCAAGGAGCCTTCACAATTCACACATAATTCCCATTGTGAAATAGAGTTGAACAGCCTGGCTTGCCCTCTTTCCTGCATTTATTCCTGTGTATGAAAGCAGCGAGTTCCCAACAGGCTTAAGAAGGCGAGAGTACAATACCAACCCACGTGTGACCTTCTGTTGATTTATTCTCATCACCCACCAGGTGCCTCATACAGAGTTCAAACTAATAAATGCTGAAAGACAAAACTAACAATCTTACAGCGAAATGTTGTCAGGGACAACTTCTAATCCTCTCTGTTTTTATAGCAGTGAAAAGATGAGAGGGGAAAAAAAGAATAGGAAAAAGGAGGGGATGGGAGACAAAGAATAAAATTCTGAAAAAGTTAGTGCCCCAGAGAGCTGCATAATGATTAACAATTCTTTTTGCAAATTGTGATTCCTTTTCAGTTCTGGATGACAATAGAATCATAACTTCATCAAAATTACTTTGAATAGCCTCATTAATGACACACAGCCTTGGTTTGTCCCTGCCTCAATGTCTGATAATATTTTCATACCTCCTATTGAATGTATGTTTAGCTTTGTCCTCCTCATTTGCACAATGCATTCATACATATCAGATAATCTTCGTTTGTTCTTTGATGTTCAACAATTCAATCTGATGTTAGCAATAAAGGGGGGGGGTAAAAAAGGAGGAGGATAAGAAGAAGGTTTCTTTTCAATTCAAGCCAGATAAACTATGGAAAGGAAAGTGTATTATATGTTCTGTAGAAAGCAGCCTAGTTCATCCAACTCTAGCTGCAGAGAGTATTTAGAAAGCACTGGCCTTAAGTATGATTTATTGAAGTACAATATTGCCTTCATTGCACATATTAGAGGCATTTTCTTCTAGAATAGCTGATTAACAGAAGAAGCTCCCTTAAGAACAGCTGCACAGAGTATTCCTGTCAAGCCTCTACCTTGTACAAATATTTTTAATTAATAGATGCCTTCATCAAATACAAGAAAAAATTAAGCACTAACACTCACCAGAGACCCTGCTATTAGAGTGATTATTTTAGATTAATTTCATTTGCAGATGTCATTAATTTATTTTTAATAGATCGCTAATTTAGTGTTGTCTATTTCTTGTTCAGTTTTTTGTAGATATTAGCAGGCTGTGCTTCCTTCAAAGCTTTCCCCTCCCTATTCCTCCAGGCTCTGTACTCTCCACAGTGCATCTGTGTTTAAATTAGCTGGACTGCTGCAGGCTGAGATAGCGATTAATCTGCACATCTGCCACAAGAGAGAAGTTAACAGTCTAGCTGAGGGACTCAAAGCAAAAAACAGCATTACCACTGCAAGTCATCTGTTCTGTTTGGCAAAGCAGTAGTTGTGTCACACAGGAGCAGGCTGCCCTTGAAGTATCTTGTGTTTGAGTGGCAGTGGTATTGTTGTGCAGTACATAAACCTCCTTTTGTCAGCTTGCATTAACCACAGAATTGACTTGTAAGACATTTGTACTTGGGGAGAGAGGGATGAGCAATGTCCTGCCTGTAACAAAGGAAACATCAGTGCCACAGCACAGAGCAGAGATACCAGAGCTGGTTTATTGGAAAACTACAGCAGCCTGTTCAAAATCCTCTATTGCTGCAGCTCAGCTGCTTCTCCTTCACAGGTGTTCAAATTCAGGGTGTCTGTGCAAATGGACAGGATGAGGTGAGTCCCAGAGCAATGTGTCCAGCAGCTGCCTGTTCCCAGGAGCTCATACAACCCTTTCCTTGGTGTCAGTCTCAGCAGTTTTAGGCTTGTGCACACAAGAGCGCTTCATTGCTATGAACAGGCTAAGAAAGTTGGGGCTGTACAGCCTCGAGAAGAGAAAGTTGTGTGGAGACCTCATAAAGTTGCGTGGAGACCTCAGAGTAGCCTTTGAGTGTCTGAAGGAAGTCTACAAATCAGCCAGAGAGTGACTCCACAGGAACTGTAGTGATGGGATAAGGACTAATGGGTTCCAACTGAAAGAGGAGATACAGGTTAGATATATAGAAGAAATTCTTTACTGTAAGGGTGTTGAGATGCTGGAACAGATTTTCAGTGTTCAAGGCCAGGTTGGATGGAGCTCTGAGCCACCTGGCCTAGTGGAAAGTGTCCCTGCTCACAGGAAGGGATTGGAACTAGATGACCTTTAAGGTGCCTTTCAACCTAAACCATTCTATGATTCTATGTTTCTACAAATATGGTGTCAGGATAGTAAGAGATGGAGATAAATATTCTTTACCCCTTTAGACTAATACAAGAAGTGAAGAAATGGAAAGTTTCTTTGCCTTGGTTTTGATCTGACAGCTCTGATACAGAGGGATGCCATGGCTTTTGGTTTTTCTTCACTCACACAGGAAATTTAAGAAAGAGCTACGAGATAAATATAGACCTCCTTTGTCCTAATTCTTTGTTGTTTTATTACACATGAGTGGCATTTCCTAAAGGGCAGTGCCATAGTCTGGTCAGCTCTGCTCCACTGCAGTCAATATCACTTTATCACTGACTTTAGAACAAGCAGAGTACACAGTCAACCACAACAAGACAAGAAACTGCTGACTTTATGTTGATTGAGTGAATAAGCTTCTCCAGCAGTGTATCTCAGTTTCTAGCTGGGGATATCTCTAGATTTAATTTTAATCAGATCTCTTCTAAAAGGAATTAAAGTATGCTGGTTGTAGTGGGAACCATGGAACTTCTATCTTCTGCAAACATTTTTGTTTTACTTCTGTGGGCATAATTTTAACTCTTACCATTCTTAGGTTGAATATGCACCAGCACCTGTTAGATGTGTTTTTCCTTGTCAGTTTTCTGTCTCAGTCAGGAAACTAAGAATGTTCATTCATAAACTTTTTCACTAAGTGACTGCATGGAGACAGGTATTCAGAATCATTTTTAGACATGCTATTAGTAAGCACATCATAGTAAAAAAAGACAAATACTAATGAAAAAGAAGAAGGAATTTATGATTATTGTCTCCAACCTCAAGATAATACTGGAATTTTTTTCTGGTTTGTTTTTTTTTTTATTTCCATACATTTTTCTCTTTTTCTTTTAAGCGTATGAAAGGTTTGGGGTTTTTAATATTAGTATCATTACACAAAGTACGACTTGCTTAAAGAAATCTTTATGAACATACTCCATTTAGAAAAGCAGGATGTTTTCTCCAGCTGTGTTGTTACTTCTGTAAATGGTTCCTCCACAATAAATATTTTTCCTCTCCTGAAGAGTATGAAAGCAGAGATCCAGAATGGTTCCCCTGTTTAAGGAAGGATAAGTGTTTTATGAGATTAACCTAACTGGGTGTAGATCTGTGGGATCTTCCTGCAGCTCTGAATTACCTCTTTCCTATGACAGTTGTTATTATCTCTTTCACACAGACCCTCTGCTACACAATTCCTGTAGTAACCTATGCAATCTTCATCCATTTAGGTATTGCCAAAGATCTACTAGATTGTGGCACCATGAGAATCTTCCAAGACCATTTTTTTTAATCTAGGAATGAGATTCCTGTGGTTTGCCAGTTAATCTGAAATAACCAAGCATAAGTACATCTAGAGAAAAATCTACTCATTGCAACCTAATCTTACCAACACTCCTAAAATGAGCATAGGGATAAGTGTGCAGACATGAAGCCAAAGCATAGTTGCCCCTTTTGTGTCTTTTAAGTCAGCTCCAGTGACATTGGGAGGTCGATTGTGAAGCTAAATCATGATGAGAAGGTCAAGGAATGCAGTCTGTGCATCCCCTACATCAGCAACAGTGAAAGATTTCCCAATAGAAAGCTTATTCCTGGGCAGGGCTGTGAGTGACTGCAGAAACTCAGGAGCTCTGGGTGTGAGGAGCACTGTCTTAAAGCACTTTTGATAGAGGATGAGATGTTCAGTCCATATCTAGCAATGTGGTGCTAGTCTGCCCACTTGCAGGCCCCCAGGTCTCACTAGCTTCAACTCAGAAACATAAAAAGTTACAATATTCTGAAGCAGATGGGAATTTAGCAAAAAGGGATGGAGACTCCAGGGAAGAATTGCAAGTTCTAGTTAAAGTGATACGAAAGCACATTAAAGTAAGAAGAAGAGATTTGACAGCTCCATTATGAATGCATTAGCTGTAAATATGAAATGCAGCCTGCTTAGAAGAAGCTGTGGATAGTGTACATCAAGGCTGGAATGGAAAGGTACTAATATGGATAGGGATTTTGGGAATATTTCACAGTGACCTTTCCAATACACTTACAGGGAAGGATGTTACTTTTCTCTAGCGCTAATGCCACAAGTTATTTTTGGCTGCTAAGGATTTTAAGTTTCATCTAGACGCCAAGGTAACCTTGGAGTGTGTTAAGGAGATGTGGGTGTAGCTGTTCCTCTGTGGGTGATAACTCAGCTTCTGAGGAGACACTGTCAGTCTCTCTATCAGCCCCATGTGGAGATGAGTGTCTGTGAAGAAGTTGTGCAGCTTCAGCAGAACCCAGCAATCTGGACAATTCCCATCATCCTGGCTGTGGAAAACTCTTCTGTTTAAATAAATAAGGTCCTACAAGAAAGATCACGTTGTATGCAAGATAATCTATCTCCTGTATGGAAGATAATGAGACCATAGATTTTAAGAGTTGCTGAGAGTCTGAAAAGAACTTGGTTCTTAGCAGAGAGGGTATTGGTGTTTGCTTGGTGAGTCCCCCCTGTGTAAACAATAAAATTTGCCTGAAGCTGCAAGCTGTGTCAAGTACTAGGCCAGGAACAATTTACCTGTGGTTGTTCACCTCACAGATATACTGCTCTTTAATACATTCTGCTGTCATATAAATGTGGGCTACATATTTTTCCAGAAAAAAACCCTGGTCATTGTTTTCCTGTACAAAAATACTTGCCCTTTGATTACTGCAGATTACTAACCTGCTCACAAAAAATATACCACAGTAAACACAAGATTGTATGCATTTGCAGAAGAAATGTGAGTTTCTTATTCCCTGTCCTGTGTCCAAGTGTTGTTGCAGGATGGAGTGTCAGGGTGGATGGAACCAAAAAGACCTCAGGAGTATTGTGAATGTAATCAGTGTCACATCCCTGCTGTTCTGCCTGTTCTTGCTCTCCAGCATGTGAGTGTACTCATCATCCTCCTCATAGTCTTTGGCAAGTTTGGGAGGTTGGAGTCTGGTGAGACTCCACACAAAGACGTTCTACAAAATCATCATCTGTCTCCTCCTCTGATTCTGAACTCATGCTCATGTTTGACCTCTACCGTGTCAAAAAATAACCCTTCCCAACACTGAGGGAAAAGACAAGATGAGGATTTGATACCATGTGAACTCTCTCCAAAGTAAGTAATCGTAGATTTTTATTTTCTATCTTAACAGAACCTTTTGCTTAACCATCATTGCTCTCTTTCCCCTGGAAGCCCAGTTTTGTAAGCCTAGCAACTACAGAATGAAAAATAGCGTGTTAATGGAAGTAGGGAACAGCAGAAAATGTATTTGATACATTTAACTTTTCCTTTCTCTTTTGACTTTAGCAGTGGTGTTTTGCCAAGCATATTTGTTTAGAATGATTACCTGGGCAACTCTGAGCTATAAATTCCTTTCAACATCTGTTCAGAAGAGTTAATAATTTATTTAATGTGTTAGTTGTGTGAAAGTGTTTCTGTTCTTTTAATGGCTGAGCCATAAACATTTTTATCAGGATTCTTGATTTTATCCTAGAATAGTTAATATGAAACTATTTTTCTATGTAGATTGGGAATTTCATTCTGATAATGCTGATTTATTGTAAATCTTTAAGTCCATTATAGACTAGAAGTGTTCAAAATTATTCTTGATGAACTATTGAACTAATTTTTTTTCTTCTGTTCCTGAACTGATCAGCTTTTCTATGAATGCCTTAATTGCTCAAAAATTCTAATATTTCCCACTTAAGAAAAAAAGGAATTGTTATAAAGGCTTTTTATAAATCCCCTGCTACTGGTTCTTTACATATCTAGTAATTTTTTCAGGCATTTGACTTGTCTGCTTACTCAAGTCTTCTGTTTCTACACTATGATTAGATAATTTAGTCTTCAAATGAGAAAATCACCAAAAATATCTAACCCATAATGACTTGCAATATTACTTTTCAACATGAATAATTATTCACTGACTGTTTGCAAAGTGTTTAGGATTCATAAACATCTTCAGGGCATAAAAACATTTGTCATGCAGATACGCATATGCAGTCGTTAATAATAAGCCACAAGTAATAACTGAAAGAGCTGACAGTGCTTATGACAAAATTATTCACTATTTTTTGTGGTATTCAGCCAAGTCTGCTAGGCTTTATAAATAACTGCTGACTTAGAGATTCTGAAGGCCAGGCAGAACTACTGGGTCATTTTTTTTATTTCCTAGGTAATATTGATCAGGCATTCTTCCCTAGTTGTGCTGGATGATGATTGTATCCGTGTGCATTTATTGTTTTCATTCTGCTGAATATAGATAGACTGAAAAGTGTTAAATTAAATTTTATATAAATAATCTGGCATAGTAGTTGATGAGGCCTAATAAGAAAAAAGGAATGTTTAGTACAGCAGACACATATATAAATACCGCAGCTCAAGTCATAGTTAAAATATTTTCCATATACAAGGCTGAATGGTTTAGAGACTTTCTTATTCCTTCTTTTTGCAAAATCGTGTAGAATCCTGATGGGAAATAGATTGCAGAGAGCAGTGACAGTCATTTCTCTGCAGCAAATGTAGTTGTTAATGGAAAGAAATGCAAGACAGCCATCTGTTGGCTCGTGCAGAAACCTGTTTGGCTCCCAGTCCCAGGGCAGGCTGCCTGCAGCCCGGGCAGGAACGAGAACGGTGCTCCCTGTGAGGGCAGGTGGTGTTTGTGCACAGCTTCAATTCAGGCTGAGCACCAGTGCACTGAGAGGGAAATGTATGCCTGTGAAAATGGGTCCTGGGAGTGCTGCAGACACCTGGGACACAGGCAGGGCTCTGCCATCAGCACCTTACTGGTTGGACAGAGCGTTTCTGCATCTTTTCCCTGATATATGGTCTCTTCCAGCCATGTCTTATAAGCTCTTGGAGATTTATATCACACTCAAGATAGCTCAGCCACCTTTGAAGGCATAAAATCAGCAGGATGGCTTCTGTGGTAGTGTTGGAAACAGAAAAGTTTTAATAAAAAGCAAAATAACAAAACTCTTTACAGAGAAAAACTGAGCCAGGTGCAAGAAGTTTTTGCCCTTGGTAAAACATCTCACAAAAGCCATTAGTTTCTTTGTTCTCTTCTTTTTCTAATAAATTGCTTAAGCAAGACTTTTTAGCTCCCGTCCAATTAGCTATCCTTAAGTTTAAAGTGAAGTCCCCCAAACCCTGTGAAGTGTCTTTTTACCTAATTAAAAAAAAAAAAAAAAAAAAAAAAACTTCTAAGCTTTTTTCCTTTTTAAAAAGACAAAAGATAGTTTTGTCACTCCATCAACAAAAAGCACATTCCTGTGTTTCCCAAGCAGCAGCTCTGTGCTGCAGGACTATGCAGCCAGGTGCTATCAAGGGTGATGGACTCAGCACTGATGCACTTCCTGGGGAGAGCAAATGCACAGCTGATCTCTAAATGTGTGGCAGTGTAGAACAGGACATTTGCTCATCCCTGGGCTTGTGTGACACCTTCAGATCTACATTCTAAAGAGCACACAAGTGAAGGTAATAATTTATCTTTAAATACTCGGGGTTATGGTAAAGTTTGAATTAAGTATCTTGGATCTTTATGGTTTGTAGGCTACTGGCTTTTATTAAAAACCTTTTTCATCATACAGATCATTAAATGAAACAGTTAATAACTGGGTCTTTGATTGTCCCAGATCTCCTGACTCAGATTTACACAGATAAACAAGACTAGTCTCGTATCATTGCCATTTGTGCTGAGGGGCTGACCAGCACATCGTCTTTCCCATCTGAGATACTTTCCCAGGCTTCTATTTTGAACTATTCCAGGATCTGGGACCATTTAGGTACGTTCAATTACCAATAAAAAAGAGATAACTTTACTCTGCTGTCTGTCTCCAGACTTTTTATTAGATACAGATAAAATAGCGGCTATACTGGCTCTCCCTCTTACCACAGTGTAATGATTGAGCAGGTTATATCTCTTTCAGTGACAATAACATGAAGGAGTGCTCTTGATATGGTACTGTGGTGCTGTGTGTTTGGGCAGGGATTTTGTGAGCCTCTCACATATTGCTGCTGTCAATAGCCAATACAGCTGCATGCTGGTACTCAGGATTAAGCTCCAAATCACAGCAATTTCAATGGAAATTTTATCAGTGTTCTTATCTGGCACAAACTACAATTTTCTAGAGGTCTCTGGCTTTGCTTTTTTTTTTTTTTTTTTTTTTTTTTTTTTTTTTGATCCCTGCTGTGGCCAATTACAGTTAAAGCTGGGAAAAATTGAGCCACTGTTGAAAATCACACCCTATACATTTCTGACCACATAGATTGAATTTCAATAAAAGTTAGAGAAAATTAGAGTGAAATAAATGGCCCCTTGTTAATTCGAATGCATTTTTAAATGGGTGTAAATTAATTTTGGGGATTTTTCTCTAAGTTCTTCACATATCCTTTTGTACATCAGTGAAATCATAAGAAGGGAGTACAACCCTTCTTGTGATCACCACCCATTGATGTGGCAATATACACTCAATGCACAGAAATGTTCTCAATATGTACAGGAGGTAAATCTTGTGGTCTGAGTCCCAGCTCAATGGACAATTCAGCTGGAAAGGCATTCCAGACTATGTGTATGCAACTATTAGAATAGGAATATTCCTCACATCCTCACATTGCTGATAGAGTCCTCTTAGCTGAGCACAAGGCCCCTGAAAGAATGGAAGGAAAAGGTTTATATAATTTCAGGGGAGATGCCTGACAGATTGTGTGCTGGATTTGAGAAGCTGGCATTTCTGCTAGGTAAGGTTTTACTCTTGCTTCATCAGCAAATTGTAACAAAAAAGGTCTAGACTGGTTCTGATTTTGTTATATTTAATATGAATTTCATGTCTTTGCCTCCATTTTAATCTATAAAGTCTGGATTTTTCCCTTTAATTTAAGTGACCTGGTTTTGAAATTGCTGACTGCAGGTCTCTGGGGATATTCACTTCCAGAAGCTTCTGGGGAAGAAGGACTGATCCTTAATGCCAGAGGAAGGTACAACTTTTATCCTGCGTGATTAACTTCATTCTCAGAGCAACTTGGAGTGGGGTGTGGGAATTGATACTTTGTGTTTGTGTTGATGGCAAGGGAAAGGTAAGACAGCTTTGACAGACATGGTGATGGGGGCTTTATGTTTACTGAAAGCTAAAGAAAAACTCTTAGAAATTTTGGAACAAAACCAAACCAATTTGTTTAATAGAATAGAATGGTTTCCCAGGAATTCTGAATATGTTTGATTCTATTAATAACCTTATCCGTGGTTTGCCTTTGACCCCAAAACCAAGATAAGAAGAAGGTTTTGTTGCTCAAGACAGATGAGCTTGTTAGAGCAAGCTAACAGGTGTGGATTATGTCACTACAAATACAGAAGGGGAAGGTGACACTTGAGGTGTTTGCCTCTGGCTAGGTGTGTGAGGCCAGTGCTGTATTCCTGTCCAGGCATAGCCTTTCTGCTTATCTTACAATAAATTAAACTGACTACTTGTCACCAGGGCTGAAGCAGCTTTTTTTTTTTCCTCTTTCTTCCTTTCTTTTACCTCAGGGTAACTAATACACCTTTGTTTTCCTGTGGTAAAGCATAGTGAAAGCAAGACACTTCTGTTTATAAGATCCATGCCATGCATCTGCCTAAAGCTGACATGTCTCCCAGTGAAACTGAAGTATTCTGATATTGCTGGTTTTTTTGTTTGTTTGTTTTGTTTAAAAAAAATCAAAACAACCCTACAACTCTAGTGTGTGCTAATTACAGCATCTTGACTAATGAATGCATTGTTTTAGGTGCAGAATTCCTAATATATGGTCGTGTGGAGGTTCCAGTGCTGACAGTAGAATTTCTGTCTTGGAAGTAGTCAATCTCCTCCCATAGGCAGGCAGTGTTCTTCATTTCCTGGCTGTTACTCACTTGTGTATCTCAATTTGATTCACTCACCTGGCATTCTGCTCTTCTCTTTCCCAGAGGTACCTGCTCAGATTTAGTCATTTTTAAAGTGCTTGTCCAGCTGTGAGCTTCCAGTTTCACTGTCACCTGCTCTCCACTGAAACAGATACGATTAACTTAGGACCAGCATTTGCTATCTCTGCACAATTTATCCTTCCACCTCAGAGTGGCAGCCTGAGATTTGCTGGTTTCCTGCATTTAAATAGACAAACTCCATTTCCCATGATTCTTATTTAATTGTTTCTCTTCTCTGAATTAATAGGTGAGATTTTAACCCTATTCCTGTGCCACTCAGCTTCTTCATTTCACTGTACAAAGGAAAAAAGTCTGTATATCAATGTAAAATAAAAAAAAGTTCTTAATTCCCACTGCACTCAGAATTTCATGACTATACTCTTAAAGAAGTTATACTGGATTATTTTAGATACTTTCTAGCACGTAGTCTCACTCTTGAAAGTTGCTGCCCATAAGGCTCTGTTAAAGGAGAGGTACAGGGCTCTAGAAATTCTCAGAGTTTGCATCAGGGACGAACACAAGGGAAAAATCTTGTCAGAATGAAGTCAGCTTCTCCCTTGCCCCCTACCCTTTTTGGTGGCCCAGGTTGGTCCATTCCAATAATCACAAAGTAGTTTCTACCATGCTGGCAGTGATTTAAGTACAATATTTCTCCTGACTTAGCAGCCCTAGCAACCGGATCATCTCTAGTGTATTGTGAGCTCAGCAGCCGTGGAAATTGTGACAGTAATTTTTTTTTCATGCTCTTGTGTTTTTGTTTTCTGCCTTATGAAATCATCTATAAAGAAAAAATAAGGTGGAAAATTGTTTTAAGAAAACATTATTGGGAAATTTCCAAACACGTGAGACAGAAAACCCAACTTCCCACTGAAAATAACTTCTTTTTTTTGCAAACACTTGATAATACATATTCACCATGCTTTCAAAAGAGAATGGTGATGCAAGCAAAAAAAATCCCAGGACTCCCTTATAAATGATTTAGTTTCCACCTCAAAAATGCTTCCTGCTTGTTGTGTCAACATTACTTTAATTAGAGCACTGAAGCTCCTAAGGAAGCACAAATAATTGCAGGACCATGTTTCATGCACATCCCCAGCCATCAGAGGTCAGCACAAGTTCGTTCATCCAAGCAGCTTTAAGGTCCTTTATTCCTCCAGTTTTGCACAGCAGGTTTTTTGCTAATCACACAAATGACCCTTCACATCTCTAACACCTTACTGGGTAGGAAGGTTCTTGGGAACAGAAGCTGATGAACACAAAATAAATGCTTAGGCAAATATCTGGGCTCCATGCAGTGTCCTAGGAAAAGCACCACTTCATGTTTGTTCTAGTTTTGGATGTCTAACTCAGCAGTTGACAAAGGACTGGAATGGGTGGGACAGCTACACCCAGTGCTCTTCCAGGTTTTGCTTAATTCTTGTGCCTCACTGAGCTCTGTTTGACATTAATCCTGCTGGTTATGAAGCTTAAGGTGCTACGAGTGGCCCCAGGACAGCTACAGGCAAGAGCCCACACCTTGCCATGTATTACTTCAGTGGCTCATTGGAGTCCAGTACTAATGGATTACAGTGAAGTGCACTTCAAAAAAAAATCTGAATAGTCTTCAGCTAAAGAACATAAAGGTTCAAAGGCCACCTTCTGTGGATTTATAAGTGATTTTAAAATATATTTATTTTAAAATTAAAAAAATGAGTCCAGTACTAATGGATTACAGTGAAGTGCACTTCAAAAAAAAATCTGAATAGTCTTCAGCTAAAGAACATAAAGGTTCAAAGGCCACCTTCTGTGGATTTATAAGTGATTTTAAAATATATTTATTTTAAAATTAAAAAAAAAGCTATGAACTGCTAAAAATTGGAAAGCTCTGAGGTAAAAAAATATTGAGGAAGTTTTGAATTTATTTTCCCAAATTAGTGCTTATTTCTGTACTCTTCTGCATCTGTTGCACTGAAAGATTTTCCCTAAGGGAACGTGAATAAAATTTTATTTGGCTGTAGGGGTGGAGAGTGAAAGTAAGCAGTGAATTTGGTAGTTTAAGTCCCTGGTGCAGAAAGGAGCTGAGAATCTCTGTTATGAATCTGGCAGAGAATGAATTTGAACTTCTCTCTCTCACTATGAAAATGATCTATCAGTTAAGGGATCTTTGCCCTCTAGAGACAAATTGAAAAGGTAAAAAAGAAAAAAAAAAGGCAACTAGAGTGGGTTTAAGTGTTTAGGAAAAACTTGCTAAACAATTTTGGGTTTGACCCAAAAGAAATATTGAAAGATAGGAAAAAATTTATGAAATATGATTATTCATTCCCTGGGCAGCAGAAATAATAATGTGAACTGCTTCTTATCTCTAACTAAAGTCTGAAAATGAAATTCAAGTATAGAAGGTCAGTTGAAAATTAAAATTGCAGTTTATTAACTTGATTTTGTTGGAACACTGATACTCAGTCTCGAAGGATAATAAAAATTACAAAATGCTGCACAGCCAGAATTACCAAGGCTTCAGGTTCAACATGGGTCTCACTATATTGATTGTTTATTTTGAAGCCTAGTTCCCACAGCTATTTATCATCTCAGCTTTCATTAAGATACCATGATTTTATCTTTCTGCCTGTAGAGGACCATATGAAATAGAAAAAGCACTGAGCTGAAGTCAGTTTAAAAGAAAAAAAAGTGCTACTAAAGTAATTAAAAGTCATTTTAAAAGAAAAAAAACAAAAGGGCTCTACTCTCACAAAGTTCCATTGCTTCAGGAGCTGGATCTACCAGAAAAAAAAATGTTAGATCCTGTTAGACTATTGATAAAGCTGTACCAGTTGAATGCTGAGTATGGGAAGAGAATTTTCTCCCAGTATCTAGCTCAAATGTGAGTCCAGTAAATGCATGCTAAGAGAACCAGCTTTGAACTGACTAGAAAGCCTTCCCAACCCTGCTGAATGATTTGGGACATACCAAAATTCTGTATCTGATAAAATACAGCTCAAACATTACCATGTATGCTGTGAGATTGGAAGAGAGACAGCATGGCAGTATCCTGATTTTCACTGCCACATTAGCTCTGTTAACCCAAAAGTCTTTGCTTTTTGCTGGTGTTCATTCAGTAGTAATTACCTGTCTCATACCTTTAGGAGATTGCAAAATAACTTGTGTTTTACTGACAGTGATGCTGAGCAGCAGAGGTACAACATGAGATCCTAGGAAGGTCATGGCAATGCTGGAAAGAAAATCCCTTAGAATCCAAACTGTAACCACGTTTAATAGTCATGATCTGAGGAATGTCATGAGAAGGGGCAGGAATTTTGTTGCAATTTATAAACAATTCTTTTCAGCCTTAACTTTACATTGTGAACAGCTATATTGATTTGATTGGAAGTGTCAAAAGTATGTATGGAACTGTAGGAAGGCAAAGATGTCTGCAGGAAAAGCCTTGGTGTTCTGGGAGTGACTGGTTTGGTAAAAAGACTTAAGTTAAAGGTGGTCTGTGTTATCTAAAGGTCATGATAGTGAGCAGTGGTTTGAATTCTTGTGAAACCCACTGTCAGTTCTGTTTAAGCTTATGTTGGAAGGAGCAAATGTGTGGATGACTATCTTCCTGTTCTATAGCATATAAAATCTGGGATTTGTCTTTAATTACTTCCTGAAGTTAATGAAAGTATTTCCCTAAGCATCATGTATAAGGCGAGTTTGGTCTGAGGCTTGTTGTGCTTGGTGTCAGGGTTGATATGTAAGTTTCTTATCAAGTTCAGTAAGATAGTGCATTAAATAGCAAGAATATAAGCGAACATAAACTAGGCCTAGATAGACCCAGGTATAAATCTTTATCTGGACAGAGTGCCTGAAGTGAGCAAAGCCCTGTAGAGGCACATGTGTCTTCTTAAGGAGAAGGCCATGACTCACTGCAAGAGTGATTAGAGGACTTTTTTGTTTCCTCTCTAGATTTTGTTTTTATACAGAACTAATGATTTTGTGTGTGTGTTTGTTCATTTGTCTTAAACATCAAAATCTGGTCCTGGGTAATTTTGAACATGTTGCAAACATGTTACATTTCCCACTGTTGAGCAATTCTAGTTACACCAGAGAATTTTCCTGAGAGATCCTTTAGTCAAACTCAGATCACTGATAGAGCCCCAGGCTTTGATCTAGAAGAGTGCTACACTGAGTAAAATCAAAATCTGGTCCTGGGTAATTTTGAACATGTTGCAAACATGTTACATTTCCCACTGTTGAGCAATTCTAGTTACACCAGAGAATTTTCCTGAGAGATCCTTTAGTCAAACTCAGATCACTGATAGAGCCCCAGGCTTTGATCTAGAAGAGTGCTACACTGAGTAAAACTGTCCTAATCTTGAATTTAATTATTCTAATCTTGAATCTAATGATTGTCGGTGTCTCCTGGCCTCAGAAATCCAGTGATAAAGATGTAATTAATTGTCACACTGCTTTAAAAGGCTAAAAACAGTATCATAATTCTGAAATTCTTCCATGACAATGAATGGCACATCCTATAGGCACATCTTGATGTCAGTTGGCTCCCAGGGCTGCAGAAATTGGTCCCCATGAGCAAAAGCTCCAGCCAGATCTGTCCCACCACTGCCTTACATGAAGAGAGCAGTCCAAGGGCCATGGCTCAGCTGTCTGCATCACCATGACCAGAAATCTTCTGAGCTAACCTGGCTGCTAGGACTGGCAAAGGTTGCAGTTTGAAGCATGGCAGATGCTGTGGGAAGGAAGGAAGGGAGGAGTAAGGGCTTTTCCCTGGCATTTCTTTCACAAAAGTACAATAGTAAACCTCAATCTGGATGATTTCTCCTGACAGTTCTCAAACCCTGCTCTATTCCTTCCCTCTATGCACCTGTTTTCAATGACAACAGTCTATTAAACCTTCCCCCACCCTGCTGGGAGTGATGCTGGTCCATCCTGCACAGACTGGCAGGAGTACCACAGCCAGACCCCATGGTGAAGGGCATGAGCTGAAGCTCTGAACCATCAACTGGGTGAAGACCTTGCAGCAGCACTGCTTTGCCACAGTGAATGCATGGCACTGTGGAGAGGCTGGGGTGGGGGATCCAGCCAGGTCCCCCATGGTTGTGGCACAGTCCAAGGGGCTGAGGTGGTACCAGGAATACATCTATCCCATGGATGAACATAAGCAGGGAACCAGTTCAGGCAGTGGAAACCCTAGCAGAGCCTTTAGTGCTGAGTATTTCATTTTTGCCTGTCTCAGTCATGAGTCATGAGTCACCTCTGTTCCATTTTTAGCAGATAAAAAGAAGAGGAGGAAACCTTATGCAAAGAAACTGTAATGATGCAGTAACTCTATGACATCAGCTGCTGTTTGCATAGCAGGTGAGGAGAGGAGCTACTCCAGGTAAGAGACAGTTTCAGATGTCTGTTAGCCACAGTGAGAGTGCAGGAGCTGGAGGACATGCACTGCTCTCAGAGCAAGCTGTAGCTGATCACTTGATGGCTTGAAATTTTAGCAGCATTGAAAAAGCAGCTCAGGACCTCCATCCTCTATCAAAGATTGCTTTGAAAGCCACTGCAAGCAATAGGCTGCTAAATGTGGCTGTGATAGTTGCAACAGTTCCCTCCCCAGCTCAGGGATGAAGGGCTGGATAGTGGAATGACACCTGTCTAGAAGATCTCTAAGGCTCAGCTTGCCCAACTCTTCTCCAATGATATGAAATATGCTTTGTTTGAATAGGGATTTGTTTCAAAAGAGAACTGCAGAGACTGGAAAATAGTAACATTTGATTCCAATTCTTTACTGAGGTCTGACAAGTTTACTGTGCATAATATTAAAATTAGAGATTACATGGAATATAAAAACAAACAGATATCACAGGAAAGAAACTTTAGTTTTCTAATGTCTTGGCAGGAGAGCTAAAAGACTCCAATAAACTTGAGAGGGTTTAATGAAAATCTTTTGTGACTGAAGTTGTGTTGAATAGGACCTGCTGCTCTGGGAAACTTTCAATTGATTTTATTTCCTGTTATATCTACCAGCTTTGAACTGAACTCTTGGATTGTAGCTCCTGAAACATGGCAGTGCTTCTGGAATACCAGACTGTGCTCCTAAAGATTCTGTAACAAATGTAGGGTTTTTCACATTTCTGCACTGAACCTTTAATACAAAGAACTTCAAGTAAGGAATAACATTTAATCTTGTTGTTAAAATGAGAAATATAAATATAAGTCTTAAACCAGCTTCAAAAAACACCTTTCTCAGAACTCATGGATTTAAAAAAACTCTCGAGATAATATTGGACTGTTGCCCTTCCTGTATTTGGTAACAACTTCTAGAATGAATTTCTCAATTCTCATTCCCCCTTTTAGTCTCCCATCTGACACTTGGTGCCTCTTCAGAGCTCCATTGACTTCAGTGAGGCATGAAATTGAGAAAGAATTGCAGTGAAGTCTGCTTAAAACAGAATTGCAACTGTTTGTGCCAAGCCATAGGGAGACCAAACTCTCAGTAGTCAAAAGAAATTCTCCACAAGTGAAAATAGAAAAAACTTGATCTGAAAAAGCTTTTGAAAGTTTGACTGTTTATAGTTAAGTAGGTAAAGTGAACAGTATTTTGGTTTCTTCCATGTGTTTGACAGTGTAGGGTAAAAATATCTAATGTCAACCATAATAAAGTATCATGAGACAACTGAACAAAAAATATAAAGTTTTTATAAGGCAACACAGCTACCACCTCTTTACCATAATTGGCAAACACAGGTTTTGGAGTTTTGTTTGGATTTTTTCTCTCTCAACCTGCACTTCCCTAAGAGATAGGATGAACAAAACTGAAATGGTGAATAACAGAACTGTAGGCAGTGACAAGAGGAAATAAGTCTCCAGAGAGCCCATGTATGGAGTCACATTTAACACAAAAATCTAATTCTGTGGCATGTCTTGAAATGATTTGTTCACTGGCAATGGGGAAGGCAAATAATCTACTGTATCATATCAATAAGTTTAGTAATGCTAATAAAAAGGTTTTGAAGCATAACTACTACTTGCATGGGTAGGGCTATTGACCTCACTGGGTCTAATTCAATGAAGTGCTTCAGTGAATGAGTAAGAATTGCAAAACAGAGCCACTTGTTAGATTAAAAAATGGGGTATTTTGCAATGCTACTTTTTATTTTTTTCCCAACTGAGTAGCATCACAAATTCTCATCTGGGCCTGCATACATCTCAGGCTTCTGGAAGCACTGAAAATTTATATTACAAGAACAATAAGCAATAACTTTTAACTTTTGTGTGAAATGACTTCATAATTTCCTGTTCAGAGGCTGACATTTCATCATTAAACATAGGTTAAAGCTATGTCTGTTTTGTTCAGTTTTATTAGTAATAATAATAATAATAATGAGATTTGTCTACCTGGTTAAGTATCAGTTGTCTTAATGTTCCAGATGTTTGTGGTGGAGAATGCCTTGTCTGAATCAACGTGGTGATGACACAGAGGAGGAACAGATGGCACAGAGCTGCCCCTGCTCCATTCATCATGTCCAGTGGAAACAATGACAATACCATGCTGGTTCTCAGCAAATGGCAGAGCTCAACAAATTCATCAGCCTGACTGGCAGAGGTCTTGGAAAAGTAAACTGAAATCTGCCTTGCATGGCTCTAGAGGTTGCATGGCTATGGATCATATTGCTGCTGAAAGAAGTCAGTAGAGAAATGTCCCATGAAAGAGATTTTGCCTCTACCTAGTGCTTGTAAACTGTTTTTTTAGCCTTTGGCTTGGCTGAGCAGTTCTATTGGCATCAGTGGGTCTAGCTATCTAAGCTATTTTATTAAAGGAGTAAGAATTGCAGGTTCAACTTTATAAGAAATTTCCACATAAGAGTGTAGTAATGGCATCGGCCTTGTAACTGCAAGAAGATAGAGCAGAAGGCACACTGGGCTCTCTTGCACTTGCTGCTGGATTTTTGCAGCAGGCTCTTAGCTGCTATATGGGGGGGGGTTTGTCCTGGTGTGATTTTTTTTGAATTTATGTTGGTTTTATCTGATTATGACATTCTAGTCAGATTTATTTTATTTTTGTATCAGAAGATAAGGACAGAACTGTATCAATTGTGCAATTTATGAAGACTTAATCCTTGAAAGGAGATAAAGGTCACAAGTTCTACAACTGTCCTTGGGTTAAGTACGAATTCCTTACCAGATTTGTGTATCATATATCAATCAGACCCTTGTATCAGACAGAAAATCCCAACAATTTCCTGCTGCTAGGAGTACTCAAAGCTTGTTGTCACCCAGATGCAGCCAGAAAACTGGTTCTGGTAATATTGCCTAAGAAACCAGGCTGACGGCATCTTTAAATGCTAAAGGTTTTCAAGCATTGTCTTGTCATCTTACTGTGGCCCATGAAGAGCAAGGAGGTGCAGAGGTGTCAAGAAGCAGCTGTGCCAGCCCCAGGGCTCTGCAGGGACTGTGTGGACCTGCCAGACACAGAGGAGCCCTGCCTGTTGTACCATGCCCTGCCCTGTTGCAACACTGGTTGCGTGTGTCCACCTGTGCCATGGCTCTGAGTTGCTCCAGATTATTCTCTGACCAATATCAAACTATTCTTGTATCCTTCAAGCTGTACAGGGGCACTTGAAGGCATCTCTCAGTATCAGTTTTATTTCCAGGTGTAGTGGCATATCCCTACTCAATCCCACGTGTGTATTGCTAGATAGGGTGTAAAGAAACAAACACAGATGGGGGGGTTCTTCCATGTAAGGATTTAGTGATTTTAGTCTATAGCTGGTGCTGGTGAAATGTGGATGACTTAAAAGACACCCTGGGGGTGACTGACCAGCTGGTGGCTGGTACTTGCTCTTGCTTTGTTGTTGTGGTGTCTCCCTGTTTGTTCATGAAGTCTTCTACACATCCAAGGCAGGAATTGCCTCCAACATCCATGTGTCCACATACATAAATTTTAAGTATAGGTCATCAGTGGTACACAGAATTTATGAGATGGATTTCTGTTTTAAGGGAAAGGAGTGTGAGAACAAAAAAGGTGGTTTTTACTGTGTCCTTCATTACTGTCATGCTCTGCTGCCAATTTAAACACTCCTAGAATCTTGGATTTTGACAGAAGAATAGATTTGGATTCTGGGTTTCTTCAGCTCTTCTTTGACATGGGTATTTGTCCACTGAAAACAAGCATAAACCTGGTGTCTTTGTTTGGACCCTTGTTGTTTCATGTAGTATGTAATTGGGAATCTGTCATGAACTGAAATTATCAAGGTCCTGCCGTGAGATTGCAAGACCATTTCACAACACTGCTGTAAGTAACTGTACTCTGGAATGAGCAGGAATCCTACGAAATCCTTCCAGCTTATGACATGACAGTTTTCTGGGACGAGCTCTCATGCTTTCTTGCAACTTTTTTTTTTTTTAATTGGTAGGTAATGCAGTACTGCTATTGTAAATGGGGACACTGTAAATCCAGTATTGTTATTTTAAATGGGGACATTGTGACCACTACAATGACACTGCATGTCTGACTGGGCCAGAATCTAATAGAATGTTTTGTCCCTGTTTCTTGAGTGCACCAGCAGAGTCCAGCCTTTTAACCTGTCCTATGTAACACTGGAATTTTTATCACAAAAGTGTTTTTCATCAAACACTGAGAGACTACTTAGAGCCCTACCCCTCTCTGTTCTCTCTGCTCTCTTGTGAAACCTTGGCTAATTAAACTGCATATATTTTACTTCACTTTTTCACCATACTCCTCAGCAATTTGTCTCAGAGCATTTCAAAAGGACTTTTTTCCTAATTTCAGTGTGACTTAGCAAAAATGCAATGGTGTTAACAGGATGATGACAAAGGAAGGAATAAAAACTAGAACCTGGGGATTCATAACCTAGAACCTGGGAATCCATTGATGGTTTTCCTACATATTTATAGTAATTGTAGTCATATCTTGGAAACTTTACTAGCATTTTTGTAGAACATGGTGTGTGTCTGCTTGTAGTCTTAGAAATTCACCATCTTCTTGTCAAAGTATGAAGAATGACCAGTAGCCAAGCCACTAAAGAGAAGTGCACGTACAATCTTAGTAGGATTGGTGTCCCCTGCAGTTAAATACATGCAGTTCTTGTACAGTCAACAGAGCAGATGATTTCCTTCCACTTCCCAGAACAATAAAAATAGGGTATTGCTAGTGGTGGTTTTGGTGTTGCAAAGCAGACAATTACTGAGTCCTTCCCCCAGTGTCCAGCACAGATCCTCATACATCTAAGTAATAGATTTAGATGCAGGTAACAGGTAACATGACAGATATGTATGTAGAAGCCTGAGTAATAGATGAGATGGCTTTGAGTAAGATAGAGTTCTGAAGGGCACAATGATTTTTGTTGTTGTTGTGTTTTTTTTTTTTTTCTGGTTTGATTTGGGTTTTTTGTTTGGTTGGTTTTTTGGCTTTTTTTCTGCTTATTTTTTGGTTTGGGTTGTTGTGGAGTTTTTTCTTTGTTTGTTTAGGTTTTGGGAGAGCTTGAGAAGGTTTCTTGTGAGGGGGGATGTTGTTGTTGGGGGTTTTTTTTGTTTGTTTGGATTTTTTTTTCCTCACAAGAAATACCACATTCAGTTTACAGATAATTTTTGCGTATTTGGTCAGACTCATCCCTTCTATAAATCTTCTCCTCTGAATAGGATCAGGGTAGGAATTTTAGTCAGCTTCTAGTGGTATTTGTTTTGTGAGCCCTGGCTTTTAGGTCATAGTTAACAGATATCCAAATGGGCAGCTCTTCTCTGAGTTTATTTTTTTAATTGCTTATTTAAATGGGGTATTTTTTAAAGTTCTATTTGTTTGTTATCTTAAACAATATAGACATTGAAAACTAAAATTCCCATAACACATTTAACTTGCTATTTTATTCATGTAAGGACCCTGGTAATTTCATGTGTCTTGAAACAGATAACAAGGACAAACCTAGAGCCAGGAACTAGCAACAGAATTTGCATTATCTGAACTGTTGTTTTAACTGGAGGTTCCACTTCCCTCATGAACTTAATTGGGGAGGAAAAATAAACACATATGAGATGTTAATTTTATTGCTTTGTGCCTTGAAAGGTGCAGAGCCTGTTGGGAAGAGCAGAAGTGCTAGCTGGGACATGGGAAGCTGCTAAGGGGAGCAGCCCTACTCTGGTGAGTGTCCTTGTCTTTATCACACCAGGGGGAAGATGATCAGTGACTGACTGAGCAGATGGCATGGTTTAAAGGAATTTGGCTTGCTGTGACAATCAAGGACACAATTCCCAAATGAAGAAAGCTCCTGGATGGGTGAGGCTTGCCAGGTGCAGAGAGAATAATGCCTTGCATGACCTTGTTCCATTTATCAGCAGCCCACAGGGGGTAGGTGTGCAGGAGATATTACCAAACACTTTTCCTGCAGGCTTATCCTCACCTCAGTCTTCTTTTTTCTTTGCAAATATGAACTCTTAGCCACTTAAGACCAACAATCCATTTTGCCACTATAATTGACATGATTATATTCACAATTCATATGTCAGTGAGCTGTACTTACAGATGCCTTAATGAAACCTAAACATAACTAATTCATACAGAAATGAGGTATTCTTGCCTAGGAAAAGCACCAAAAAGATAAAACTTTCAAAAATCTGATTTCTAATGGTGAATCTTGTAAAACTGTGAGGCAAAACATTTTGGTGTTTTACTGCTTCTGTGTCATTTTAATCAGTTAAGAGGTTATTTTCTTCCCCCAAAATACTACAGTCTTATTAATTTAAGTTTAGATCACTCTAAAGCAGGACCCAAAAGTTTTCTAGTACATTGATGATATCTCACTTTGCAAATTACTTCAAAGAAGAAAATATATTTTGGCAACTTAATATGTGTCTAAGATAAGTTTTCAAAACCAACACAGTGTGTTTCCCTGTGTATTTTCACAGTGGTTTGTTTAACATTTCGTCTCCTGCATTCCACATACTCAAGTTCTAGGCTGCTCTTTCTGTATATAACTTACATTTCATTGCCAGGATGCCATAGCAATTTTTTCTAATTAAAGAACTTCATGTATTTTTATTCTGCCAGCCTTTCCTCCTAACTGTTTGTCAAAATTGGTATTATAGTACAGCTTTCCTGTAAGCTATCTCCACACTAATTTGAATTATTTTGGGAGGAAGAGATTCTATTAAATGCTACCAGAGAGGTTTCTACTTTTACTTTTTGTCACTAAAATCTGAAGCATGAGAATTTTAGTCATGCATTTTTACAATTAAAAACCTTTTTTTCATAAAAGAAAGGATGTATGTTAGTTGTCCTAGTAGTTTCACATGTGATTAAAGACTGACTTGTTTTAAAACTAAATTAATCGGCTTTATAAAAATCTGTTTCCCGTTCATTGTAACAGCATGCCATTTATCCTACTACTGCCAAACTGAGTTTAAAGGGACAGTTCACTCTAGTGAATACTTGGGCATGTGTCTGTAGTATCTAGCTCCAGATAAATTTTCATTTTATTACTAAAATGCTTTCCATTTCTTTGCAGGTATAATGCCTGTCATGCTACTCATATACGAAGAGATTAAAAGAAATTTTTTGACGTTTTTCTCTGCTTTACTCAGGGCAATACTACTGGTTTTCAGCTAAAATACTCTTGAGATGAACCATGTAATTTTACAGATTACACTGTTAAAATTTTCAAAACATGCTGGCAGTTTTTACGGAGTGACCTCACTCTACGCGGAGTGTAATTCGGAGAAAAGAAACGAAGTTTCTCCCTTGGAGGTATTTAAGAGGTAATGTATCTTTAAGTGTCTCCGCCTCTGAATCCACCCACTTCTTGATAGCTGCAGCAGCCTTGTTGACTCACAGGAGCCGTGTTCATGCAAGAGCCAGCAAGGAGCAGTAATTTCCAGAGATTTTAACAGCACACCTCCTGCCATGTATTTCACATTCTAGCTTGCTGGGGCTGAAGCTGTATGAAAGAAAGTTTTATGTTTTGAAGAGATTGCAAAAGATAGTTCCTCCTCTCATCCTGGAAAATCCTGACAGACCAGTTGGATACCTTTCAGGCCTTAACCAAGAACTTTATCTTCTCATCCCACTGTCTTTTTTACAGTAGAAAGACCCGAGACACCCTTAAGAACTGAGAATCTGACTAATTTAAACAGATGGCTAATCCCAGTGCTGTGTGCAATGGACATCTACATCATCATCATCATCAGAAACAGAATAACCTCTTAAAAAGTGGAATATCTAAGAAAAATGGAATCACTAAAGGAACTAAGGTAAGGTTTAATTGTTTACCCTAATTGCCTCAATATTGAAAACAAATAGGTAGTTGCAACATTACTTATTAAGCCATTTTTATGATCATCTTAGTGTCCATTGAACAGCTTGTATGGATTAGGCTTGTGTGTGAATTTGTAATCTTGGGACTTAGCACTGCTTTTGTCTCTCCTGAACTGTAGAGAGAGTTGGGAATGCTCATGCAAATGCTGTTGATCCCATGGACTGACTTAGTGTCTAGTTCATATCAAACACAACAAACACAACAAACAAAGTAGTAACTTCCTTCTAAAGCTTAACCGGTGGTGGACTTGACTTTGCAATGGATTAATCACTAGTGGAAAGCTGTTTTGTCAGCTTCAAGTGTGTGTAATTTTTAAAGTGTGATTTGTTGCTGTACAACTATAACAACAGAAGTACGTAGGCAGGCAAAGCTGCCTTTTCATGATGTTTACATTTATGCAGGGATGGCGTAGCTGATCCCCACACTTTACTGATGCCTGCTATCCAGCCTTGGACTGCTTAAAATCCAAGCCAGTTTACTTTCTGTTTTCTTAGGCTGTTCTCTTTGAAGCAGCACTTCTCACATACATGAATGTTTTGTAGAACTGTTGGCATGTAACATCCTGAAGAATGAACAAATCTAAAAGTACACTTTTACAAAAAGAACCCAAATCTTAAAGGTTGTCTCTCTGTGATACCTGTTCTGACTGGGAGCTTGCTGTCTGTCTTGGAATGTCCTAATTCTGGATCTTGATGTGATCATTAGGAGAAAGTCTTGTAGTGACTATAAGAGGGCTGGCTTTACAGCACGGTGTGGTAGTGACAGGGGGGATGGAGAAGAGTGCTGGTGGAGCCTGTGCACTCACCTAACCATCCCTATTGGGTTAGGAAGCTTTGGACAAGGACTGTGGCGAGGGCTCTGCTGTTTTACAAATAAACTGCTATCTTTTATCTTTCTCTAAATGGGGCTCTCACACGCCTTAGCACTCTAATGAGGGCACGCCCAGTGTCATGCTTAATGGTTGTCTGGCTTTAGGTGTCTCCCCTGGTATGAGTATTTCCCAATCACTGGCTTGCGTTGGATGAGGAAAGCAAAAAAGTCTTGCACAATGATTGAAAAAGACCTTTCTTGGATTTGCTTCCAGAAACATAATTCAGTATCCTCTTGTATATCTCATACACCTCCTTGTCATTTTGTACATTAGCTATTTGCCACAATGGGGTTCTAAGTCTTTGCTTTCCGCTTGTGACAGATTTCAAGGACTAAGTTTTGCCATTCAGTTACTGCTAACCTGCTGCAAATAAGTAATTTTGAAATCCCAGAAGGGCATTAATTAGGATTTCCTCCTTAATAAAAAAAGGGTAGTAAACAGGCAGAGAAGTAATGACTAATATTACTGAGCATGAGCAAACAAAAGGAAATAAATATTGGTCTGAAAGGGGTGGCAAAGAAATGAAGGACATTAGATGCACCTACAAGATTAGTGAAGTCTTACAAGCACCACATGGTCGGAGGAGAAAGTGTTTTACCCTGCTGTGTGACACCTGACAGCAGCACTGAGCCACTTGTAAATGCCATCCATGGCTGAGGGAAGCGGTGAAGAAGTGAAGGCTTAGAAAGTTCAGGAGGCTTGTCAAAGGCAGATTTGGTAAGTCTAGGTCGAGCCCTGTGCTCACAATTACATATCATTTCCCCTTTCTTCCTGCTCCAAACACAGAAAGAAGGAAACAATAACATACAAGAGTCCTGAATGAACCAGGAATCTCACTCCTGGCAGGAATCTCCCCATTCCTGTCTGGTCTGTTTCCCCGCCCCAGCTGCCTCACCCTGTTCAGTGCTTATGCTTGATGCTATTTTACAGGAGCAGATTCTGTTCCTTCCTCCCTGTGTGTTTAGGAGCCTCACTGCTGGAGCTGTGCACACACTCCTCCGTGCACTCACACTGGCCCCTCCTCGCTGGGGTGTGCTTCCCACTTTAGAAACTGGGATCTGAGAGACAGGGAATGTGGCAGCTTGGTGCACAAGGAAGCCTCCACAAGGCTTCCAGGTTTCTCTTAATTCCAGTCATTCTTCCTTCTTTCTCTTTTGTTCTTCAGCCACCTTGCCCCCATTGCCCCTAACACTCTGATACACACATTTATGTACTTTACTGCCCATGCAGTAAATTAATTGACCATTAAACACCTTATATAGCAGAAATATAGTGCTAGCATATTCAGGGGATGTGGCTGGTGATGCTGTTCCGAGACTTGTGATCGTTCCAAAACTTTTGGGCTTAGTTACAGCTGTGCTACTTTGCAAGGAGGGGAGGAGGGTGAGATGCTGTGGTTTGAGAGAGATTTGAGATAGTGCAGAGATTGCAGCGAGTGAATGGCACAGTGAAGGTTTCTAGGCCTGTACAATTGTCTGACTGGAACATCAGGCTTTGCAGCAATCAGCTCTATAAACCCTTTTTTTCCAAGGAAGCCCCCAGGAAGCACTGGCTTCAGGAAATGCTGGCTTTGGAAACATTGTTTTTGAAAATACTTGCTCAGGAACAATGTCTTTTGCATCATAATGATGTAAGAACATTTTGTGTGTCTTTGCGTGCTTAATAGAAATAGAGAAGCAATTCTGATACCACAAAACCCCCTGGGTTTCTAAAGAAAGGATTTTGTTTAAGGGTTGGGAAAGGTAATTAGGGATGATCAAACATGGGGGAGCAGGGAGGCTCTCTTTGCTTCTAGCAATCTGTGGCCCGCCAAGGAGAGAAAGGAGGTAGCTGAGTGATAAAGAAGCAGTGAAGCATCCTACCAGAAGAGAAGCTGTTGCTTTTGGGGAAGTGCTAGAGTGCTTTGGGATGGGACTGCTCGTTCAGATAGCTTCTATGATTTTTTTAGGTCAGGTTCACTCAATTCTAGCTGACAGCACAGACTCTCCATGTACTAATGGATATCAGGCTTAACCATGTCCCCACAGCCATGCTGCATCCTGGTATTCTTTGGAATCTAGGCCATAGTAAGACCTAAACTTTGGGAGATGGGTTGTGGACCATGTCTTCCACTTTGTTCATGCTTTTAACAGAGGCAAATGCTTTGTGTTCTTCCAGAATCCATAGTCTGGGCTTGCCTTTGCCCAAAGCACAATTCAGTAGCTAACCTATTTTTTTATGTAACTGTATTGGCCAGGAGAAGGTATTTTCCTAGTGATGGTTTCTTTGCTGTTATATTGCTGTTGATTTGGTACCGATAATAGGGGACATTGTATTTTTAAAACAGTAAATATGTTTATCTAGTGGGAACTTTTTTCCCTATAAAACACATGCAACAGTTCAATTTCTTCGATAGATTATTTTCTTGGATGCTTTAGCCTCCAAGACATTATAAAGCTATTTGTAAACTCTTTTTTTTTTTATGTTCTGCACTGAAAATGGCAGAGCTTGGAAAAAACGTGTAGTCAATAAGACTATAGGCTTTTCCAAGGATTTCAAGCTCCTGTGTGAAAGCAAAAAAGAACCTGGGATGAGATCCAACACAGTAACATCTGGCCCACTTATCTGATGGCCCAAAAATGTGATAGTCTCCAATATTTGGAGGGTCCAAAATTCAGAAATTGTTTAACTTCTGTCCTGTTACATCTGAATCTCTTCCTAGCTGTTCTACTTAGCTATTTGGTTCAATATTCCAGCATCCAGTCTCAGTCCTTTCCATGCTCCTGGCACCCTAGTTTCTTACATCTCTTTTCTGCTTTCCAATGTCATTTATTACCTAATGACCATCTCAAAGAAAACACTGATTGTTTAGAAAGAGAATCATGAGAGGAATGTGCCATGCAACTGTTCTCATGGCAGTAAGTTTCTTGTATGTTGTAAAGGCCTCCTGTAATTTCTTTGCTCTCTCTTCACAAATGCGGGCAGCACTTCAAGTGTTTTTGCAAACCTGGTGTAAGTGGAGCATTTGAGATGCATACTCAATGTAAATGTTAAAGAGTATGGTAGGAACAGAAATAAACTAATTCCCACAATCAGAGTCAAGCAATAAGGGTTGTTATTAATAAGAGAAGAGCAAGGAGAGAGGGTTAAGGCTGATCAGGCCTTTCCAGCTGTTTGCAGCTTCAGTTGTGCAGCCATAATGATCTACCAACATAATAGGATTTTTTCTGAAATATCTTCATATTTTGATATTGGTTTGGGTAAAAACAAATTGAAAGGGAACTTCATTGAGTCCAGCCTGTTTCATTTGGAGCAGGTCAGCATTTTGGGCATTTTTCATTGTGCATGTGTTCATGGAAAGTGCAATTGCAATTTTCCCTCAGGAAAAAGTTGAGATTTGGTTTTTAGTCAAATTCTCTGCCAATTGCTGTACATGTTGCTTCAGCTGCACCATAGATATGATCTCCTCATCCTCAGCTCCTGCCTTCTTTTCTTCTTGGTTTCAAGCCTGAGAAATGTGTTGCTCTGCACCTGCCCTCTCAGATGATAATCACAGGTCTCGGATCCACGCCCTTGTTTCTGTCATCTGCCCTGCTATGTGATGAGCTCAATGCATTGGAAGCAGGAAACACTGGGCACATCTTTCTGCAGCCGAGGTGTCACCACTGTGTGGGCACATGTAACAGTCTCTGACTCTTGTAGCAATGCTTTGAGCGTGTTGCATGAGACTTTACATGCAAGGCTGAGATTTTTCACATAGCTCAATATATAAGGTTGGTCTGAAGTCATTACCCTCTTAACACCTGGAAACCTCTAAATGCAGGTAATTAAATTTTGGAAGGTAAAGCCTTTACAGAAATAGCAGACAGTAATTTACTTTGGCTTGAAAGGTTCAGCATGTTGGGTCTTTAAGGTCAGCCTCCTCTTAGCACAGTAACACCTCACCCTTCTACTCATGAAAGCAATAAATATGTTGGGAGACTGGCTTAGCTACACACACATAACTCATGGCTGAGCTCCAGTGCAAAAATAAGCAGTATACAAGAGATAGAAACAAGAATGGCCTTTGAAAGAGAAATTTTGAAATGTTCTGGGGGCATCTTTGGTAAGCCAAAGATCTTCTGGAGTCAACAATTGCAAGGAATATCAAAGGAAGCAAGAACAGATCTCACTGCTACATTAGTAGTAGATGAATGAACAAGGAAAACGTGTCCCATCAACAAATGGGGTGAGTGATTTAGTGACCACAGATGCAGGTAAGATGTACTCTGTGCTTTCTTTGACTCAGTTTTCACAATCAAAGTCGTCCAAGCCTCTGTGTTGTCAAACTACCAGCAGTGAAAGAAGGTTGATCCAAGGATCTCTTGGAAATGGCAACCCATACAAGGGTGTGGGATCAGGAGGGAAGCACTCGTGTGGTAGGTGACATCAGAGTGATCTCACACACTTTCAGCTTTAGAAGCTCCCAGGTGTCAAAGATCCCTGATAACTTAGGAGAAATGTCCCACCTGTCTTCAAAAGGCAGATCATTTCTAGCAGAGGTTGCTTCTGGGAGCATAGAGAGAAAGGTCATTTGGAACAGCAAGCATAGATGTACCAGAGATAAATAATATTTGACTGACTTTGTCCTCTCTGCTGAGATGACTAGATTTTTCTATGAGAGGTAAGTGATAGATGTAACCTACCTTGACATTGGCCACACCACCCTCATGTGCTACTTGGGGCATTACGGTCTCGATGGGCAGACTGTGTGTGGGTAATAACTGGCTGGATCATCAGGCTCAGAGTGGTGGTTAATGGTTCATACTTGGCCTGCAGGCTGGAGGGGTTTCACATGTGGGGAGAGGGAGGGGGAATCAAGATATGGGTAACAGCAATGGGACATATGGAGCCTTTCAGGGCTCAGCTGGGCAAAACCCTGAGCGCTCTGCTGGGAATTTGATGTTGACCTGCCTTTTAAATATGCAGATGAAACAGAGGCCATCCAGTCACAGTGAGTCTGTGACCTTTCAGTGCAAGGAGGCAGCATTTCTGTGGTGAGTCAGCAGTAGTGATCCAAAAATGGATGGAATTGATGCAGATCCTCAGTTGGGCTTCTATGAATATTTGTCTGGCAAGCAGCTTCTTCGTGCTCAATAGAGGTAACTGGTAATAGAAAGCCATGGTGTGGCTACTGCTATTGCCTGCCTGTTTACATCCCTTCAGCATGAGAATTAATTACCTTTGCAAGCTTTTAAGTTGCAGTCTGGCTTTCAGAAATGAGAAAGGTGAAATGGATCTTCTACCTGCGATGTCAGTGAGGGATGTGGCTGGATGTGTTCCATTGCAGAAGCAAGTCCATGAATAATAATAAGCTGAATGATAAGATAATGGTTGCTTAGGGCCTGTTTGGGTCTCTGTGTGAGCTGGCATATACAGGACCCAGGGATGACCACAGAACACTGATTGAAATGAAAACAGTAAATTCATTTCCATTGCCTTGTCAAACTAGGGATCCCCAAAGCAGCACCTAGGCAGAGCCACATGAGCAGGGACACCAGAGAACTCAGTTCTTGCTCAGTCCTTGCTAGAGGATCTCTGAACCTGCTGTTTTCACCTGTATTTCAGGGGCTGTCACAGGTATAGATTACCTCCTTGCTGTGATCTTTTCCACAGCAGGGAAGGAATCTCAAGCTTGTTTGAGTGCCTGTAAGTCTATCTCATGCCTCTTATTGAAACACAGACATTGAACTTAGCCAACAAACAAAGCTGAGCAACAATTGGTATATGTGTTTTTCTACACCTCAGCTGCAGATCACTTCAGCATGTTTATAATTCTCCTCAACAATCTTCTGGTATGTTCCCACAGTTTCTATAAAATCTGACCAGATTTCACCAGAAAAGCGTTTAGCATCATGCTGTCCCTCTCACAGCTTGCTCTTTGCATGTGTGCAGTGGTGTTTCAAAACCTGGTTTATAGGGTACAAGACAACTGTAAAGATCCTAATTCATCATGATATGCAGGTCTGTTTCTTCTGCCAATAGACATATGAACTCTCTCGTGGATTTTTGGTTTTTTACTTTCCTTTTAAGGAAAAGTGATTTTTGTTGTGGCTGGGACTGTGGCATTAACCAGCAAAGCAGGAAATTAAATTTCC
>NW_005054469.1:262017-263285 GCF_000277835.1 Geospiza fortis
ATTTTTCCACAGAAAATACTTTGAGAAAGCAACCCAGCCAGGAATTCTGCGAGGCTATTGTCTGAGAGTTGTCACTGTGGGATGGATATGGAATTATGGGATGGAATATGGAAGAAAAACACCAGTTAAGGAGAATAGCAGGCAGCAGGACCAGCATGTTTTGTGCCAGACTGAAGAGAAACTGAAGTGTTTTGCACTTAAAGATACATAAATTCAGATAGATGACCAGAACATTCTGTGAGATACCTTTAGTATAAAACTGTGAGGTGAAGAGCTGAATTTCCAGGGTAGATGCCATCTATATACACCCCTGTCTTCAGAACAAAGTAATATTTAACCCATCCTGGCCAGGTGTCTTTCTCCCACCTGAGGTATTTTGAATTTCTAGAACATCCAGTGTAGATGTAATATAGTAATACCTTATCTGTTCTACTGATCATCTCAGGGGTTTTTTGGAAGTTATTCAGCTGTATCCTTGCCTTCATTCCTTTGATCAAGCACAGGCATGTGCTCGGTCATTTCCCCCTCTTCCAAAAAATTTGGTCTTCTCCATCAGCCTACCAAGTCATGAGGGTTTATCCACCTAAAAAAGAAATCTAGAAAGACAAATTTGAGATGCAGAGCTGAGACTTGTAGCCATTTCAGCTGCCATGATGCTGCACTCTGCTTCCTCCAGGAATTTCCATTTGAGTTTCTGCTTCCCTGCTGCTGCTGCTGATTCATACAGCCTAAAGAGTTGCCACACATCTCTCTATGTGACTCACATGTAGCTAGCTGAGACTTCAGCCTGGCTAATCTCACAGCCCAAAGCTGTCAGCTTACACCTGGTATCACAGCAGCCAATTTGTATGTTCTTGAGCTTCCCGGGCCTGTTCTGCAGGAGAATGCCTCAATCTAGCTTAGAATTTCCATTTCCTGCCCATTTGTTGTGTTTCCACAAAACTTTGACACTGTGTTCTGAAAGGAACACTTCTGCCCCTGTCATCACCAGGCTGCATTTCCTGCAGGTAAAGGTAAGCTGCAGTCAAGTTCTTATGCACAGTGTTGTGGAGGAGATCTGTCAAGATCAGCCCCACTGCTGCCTGGAGAGGGCAGGACACAGATGGTTCCACCCAGTCCCAGCAGCCATATGTCAGTGACAAGTGATTTACATGAGACCTTGGAGGTCAGGAAATACAACCTGAGAAATAAATTTAGGACCACCTATGGCTGTCACATTGTACCTCATTGTCAGCCATTCCCTGAAAAAATCCCAGCCCTGTGATCTG
>NW_005054469.1:263326-269600 GCF_000277835.1 Geospiza fortis
AACACCAAACTACAAAACAATTCAAAGTGAACAAGATTTTTTGAAGGCATTTCATGATCCAGGACAGCATTCTGAAAAATCATGTTTCCTCTGCTTTTTGAGATCATACTCATGCAAGTTTCTGAGTTTGAGCTTTTGAACTTCAAACAATCCAACAATCTCTTGACATCAGTTATCTTCAGAGGGAATGTTTTATTTTGTCTCTGGCACAAAATGTGTGTTTGCAAGTCTCTTGAAGTCATCTCTTTTTTGTAAAAGGGTCTTAATAAATTGCTCCCCTGTGCAATATTTTCCTCACATCACTGTTATATAAACAGCTTGTCTGTTTGCATATGTGGGTGGTAAAAGTGTCTGGGAGGTTCTAGCAGATATAAGGGTGTGTTAATCTTGAAGGGGGGAATCTTCTCGGCTTTTGATTGTTCTATTTTGAACAGAAACGAAACAAAACTCTTCATCAAACTGCTTTGATGCAATCTCCACCCCTTTTCCTCTCTTCTAATCACAATCATCCACCCCTGTGAGCCTTATCCTTGGTTTCTTTCCACTTGCTTTAGGTTACAAAAAAAACTCTTGGTGAAATAAGCCTTTAAGTATTGGATTGGTGCATCTGTGGGTAAATAAGTAGTAAGGGGTGTTCCAAAGCAGATTCTCATTTCTCTCTGTGTAAAACCCAATTTTATCCCAAGTAAGAAATTACTTTATCAAATTATCTGGGAAGAATCCCATGTGGCCAAGACTTGTCTGTTGTTACTTTTTGGCTCTCAATACATATTTTAACAATGTCTTTTCAGGTTGAAGTCAGAACCTTTGCTTCTTAAATCTGCCTCTTACCCATAACCAAGCAGGAAGTACAGATTCCAAAACAAAAAATCTGTGTTTGCCAAAATCTACAACTTTTAAAGAAAAAAGTTGGTATTTTTGTTTTTCATTCTGAGATAAGTATGATGTTGATACATGCCAAGTCTAATTGCTTTTTTCTTAAAATCTGTTTTCAAGTGTTAGAAAATGTACCAATTCCATAATTTGTGTCTATTTTCAGCTGTGTATTAATGGTGTGCATAGTGGGAAATGTGGGATGTGCTATGAGCACTAGCAAGTTAGCAAAATAATTCTGAGGTTGTGTCTAAAGACAGGAGACTTGTGCTTTGGGAATGGAGGTGCAGCTTTAATAAAATCTGGTTTCACCTTGGGCTGAACCTATTGGCCAAGAAGAGGTGTAATTTATTACCTCCCTGAAGAGGAATTAATTGACCTCCTTGCATCTCTTACTCACCAGTGAAAGGTAAAAAATAAAATTGTGCACACTATGACTGTCTTGAGCCAAAGATATTCATGATCAAGAAGGGCTTCGGGGATGCTGTCGTTTTTCCACATGTCTATTGTAAGGATGGGGAGCTGAACAGACTGGCCCCTTGGTGCTCTAGCAGAGGATTTGTTGTTACAGCAGCAGTTTTCAGCATAAAGTAATGTCTACAAGATCATTCTACCTCCCTGCCTGTACAATGTCTTCCAAAGCACTCAAGCTCACCTGTCCCTTTCCAACAAAATGTTCTCTGCACTTCATTAGCATCTTGGCTCTTAATAAATTTCTGTTGAGGTGAGAGAAATCTTTTCCTTTTATTGTCTTCCTCATCACCTCTATGATTTGGTAAAGAAATCACAGTAGGTTTTGCACCAGAGATACATCTCTGGAGCTGATGCAAGAATTAAAGTCAACAGACACTCTACTAGTATAGTAGGACAGTATAGTATGATCAAGCATGACAGATCAAAAACAGTAATAGTAGGACAGTATGATCAAGCATGACAGATCAAAAATGGACCTCTTTTAACTTCCATCTCATCCCCAACCCAAAGTATCCATTCATTTACACTTTTGAAAATCTTGTATTAACTTCCTCATGCTTCCACCACAGCATAATCAAGCAAGTCAGAAAGTAAAAATTAGCTTTACCTATCAACAGGTACAAAATATCTTAAATTTGCAGAAATAAGGGGTAACATTAGGAGGTTTTTATATCTGTGATTCAATATAACCAAAGACCTTCAGAATTCTTGCGTGTGGGCTGAGAATCACAGGGATTTATTTAAGTAAATTGAAGCATGATTTCAATCTGCTTTTTTGGGATCATTATCAGAGACTTGGGCTTTTTATACTGTTTCAATGTATGCCTGCTGAGAACAGTATTGTAAACTTGTGATTTTGTTATAAAAATATTAACATCTATAGGAAACAAAGTTTCAATCAATGGCAAGTTATGCAGATTCTTAAAACCTCAGGTAGGCATATTTGGTTTTATTCCCCACTGAAGGGGGAATATGTATGTGAAATGTATGTGATCAGGGAGAGGAGAGTTATATGAAAGGAAAAACCCCACCTACATAGTTTGAGCTTTCAACATGGCAGCATTATAACATCTTGGCTGGTTTCCTAAAGAAACAAAATTTATATAGTGATGCTATCTGTCTGTCGGCTCCTTAGCAGCTTGTGAACTCCTGAGCCATTTTCATATCATCCACTCTGCTTTAAGCAGGCTTTTGGACACATGAGAAAGGCCCAGCACCTTCCTTTTCTGAAATAAATAGAAGCTGCAGTGTGAACTCATTCCTCCAGTGCCCTGGGCAGTCTGCAGCAGGGAAGGAGATCTGACCTATGCTCCAAATAAGAAAGAAGCTTCTGTCAGAGTGTTCCTTTATTTTACATGAAAGCCAACATGAGACACACATAAAAGCCCCCAGAATTTATTATTCCCAGAGCTCACACTGCTCTGTTTACTTCTGCTCCAACTCATTTCTGCATGGTGTGTGTCTTAGTGTTGCATTTCTCAGGAATTCCTTTAGTCCACAAACTTTCTGAGATAAAGACACTTTATTTTGTTTTCTGCTTGTGAAATACTTGGTACACAAGGGATGAGTGTCTATTAAGGGTACCTTTATTCACAGGGATTTCTATCCAAGTGTATCACTTTTTCAAATATCAGTGATTTGTCACCAGTATTGTGTAAAGTGATTGCCCTGTCTCATGTTCTAGCTGATGCTACTAAGTGAGAATGAAGTGTGTTTTGGTGTCATTTCTCATGGAACATTTCTGTTCTACCAGTCTATCTAAGAGATGAAACTTGAGTTCATGGTAAACATTATTGTTTTTCCATAATTCACTTCTAACCCAGTCAGGCATCAGTTCTTCATCTTTAGAGCAGTCTGATCCAAATCCAGAGGGGATCAGACTTGGAGCTTTGCAGTTCCAAACCCATTGTTGTTGTCTGGCTGGTGTTTCTCCTGTTCACAAGGGCTGTGTGATTTCAGTTCACCTCCTGTTGATCAAGTCTCTCACCTGCTCAGCAGCACCATCCTCATTGGAGCTGTGTTCCAGGACACCAGTTTAAAGACAGAAATGCAGACCTCTCACTCTGTGACAGGTAATTTGTGTGAACTCAGGCTGGAGGCTGATGGACAGGCATTTTAGAGGTCTTTGAGTACTTCAAGCTTGAAATTAACATGACCATGATAAGAATATTTTATTTTTCAGGGCTATACACAGAATTACTTGAATAGTGCGGAAAGACTTTTAGCCTTTAACCAGATATCCAAGAAGGCTTGTGCCTTTAAAATACAGCTTAAAGAGACTGACCAAGGATAGTTCTCAAACTATCTCCACTTTTCTTTTTTTATTGAGTGATTTTTTGCTGGAGAAGCTAATCAAAACATCTCTGCACTTTGATGCTTCTCAATAAGTAACCACCATGGTTGACTGACAATAATTTGTTCTCAGACTCCACTGTTTGCTGCTTATTCCTATATTTCTTTTTTCTAGCCCTGGACATCTTCCTGATTTATGGCTACATTTCAAGGCTGCATTTATCACTACTGCACAGTGTGTGGCATGCTTAGCTGTGCTACATCCCCACTCAGATGCATGGCCAAAAAAAAACCAAAAAGACATTTTCCACAGGAAAATGTGGAAGGAAATTGCAGGGTTTGCAATGCAATATTTCAGCAGAGGTAACAGAGATGGGCATCAATCATCTGGAACAAATTATATTTGCCAACTGCACCTTGTTGGAGTAAGAAACAGCTTTATCTATGAGATTATGGTGATAAAAATATTTACCAAGTTTGATGATAAATCTTCTGACACCATTTCCTGAAATTGTGGTAGAGGCAAATAAACCAGTGTTACTTTCTATGCTATTGGATAAAGGAATATTTTTCTTAACTTGAAGCAGATGCTGGAGTCTTGTTTCTTTATTAGCTTCATTTAGCCATGGTTAAAACAAGCTGACACACCTGTGCTTTATCTATTCACATTTGCAAAATTGAATAGGAGTTCGTGATTTTGGAGGGTTTTTGCAGTCGATATTGTTCAACATGTAAGGTTTGGCAGAGCTCATAAACAACAATGTTTTTACAGTTGAGTAGGTAAAAACATTAGCAGTGCTAATTGAAACACTCTGAGTTTTGAAAAGAGAATTCGGTTGGGTGGGGGAGATGGGAGGAATATAAAAGTGCATACACATGCAAGGCTTGAAAGGGAACGATGTCTTGAACACTGACAGAAACAGGTCTTTATGTATGCATACTGGTCACTTTTGCCTTAGAAAATTAATTCTCAAGCTACTTGATATCTAATTTACGTTATAATGGTTAGTTTCACATGAAGGGTGATCATCAGCTGGATACAAAGCTGCTTATGTCATAAGCATGTTACAACTATAAGCAAACACTTTGGTTTAGGTCCCACTTTCACGCCTGAGAAAGACATACTTGGAAATGAGACACTCATGTCTGCAGCAATTTGTAATTATTTTACAAATTATTCAGTATTTATTTATGTGAAAAATGCCAATCACTTGGGTTTCAAATTTTAAAAGTTTAATAGTAATAAAATGGTTATAAAATAGTAATATAATTAGAGTAATAAAAATGTGGACAATTAGGATTTAGGACAATACAAGACAATAAAAACAAAGAGTTTTTTTGGGGTTTTTTTTGTTTTACCAGACGGACAGTCTGGGTACGTCTTTCTGGGCAAAATAAGCCTGAAAAGGACCCACGTTAACAGAGGATTAACCCTTAAAAGCAACAGCCTGTTGCATATTTGTACACCTCACACATGATGCATAAATTCTATGCAAACAAAGGATTCTGTCTGGTCAGGGTCAACCTCTTCCTCTGAATCCTGCTATCTCAGTGTGAGTACCTCATTCCTCTTTTTAAAAAAAGTATCTTACATAGCATAGTTTCTATTTTAATATTATGTTATAACCTAAAACTAGGTTATAACATAATATTATTTATGTTTATTTATATTTATTATTTATTTATTTATATTTAACACACTAAAGAAAATAATATTTATATTTAACACACTAAATAATATTAATACACTAATATTATTTATATTTAACACTAATATTATTTAATAACACTAATATTATTTATATTTAACACACTAAAGAAAATTAACACAGCATAACTTTCTAACACAACACATATAATATTCATTTTAATATATGTGAAAATCCAATCATAAAATACGCATTTTTCACAATTTTTAATATAATATTTATTTAATATTTAATTATTCAGGCGTCAATAGCGGGGACAAGGAATCGCAGTTGAACTGCTGTAACTTGTGAGGTACTCACACCGAGACAGCAGCCCCAGGACACCTAAATCTTTCAGAGAAAAAGAATTTATTGCTCTCTTATCAGGAGAAATGAACTTCTTCCCACCTTGCTCAGCCCTGAAGACGCTGTCAGGATTCAGAGGAAGAAGCTGACACTGACCAGACAGAATCCTGTGTTTGAATGGAATTTATGCATCATGTGTGAGGTGTATGAATATGCAACAGGCTGTTGTTTTTAAGGGTTAATCCTCTGTTAACGTGGGTCCTTTTTCGGGCTTATTTTGCCCAGAAAGAGGTACCCAGACTGTCCGTAACTCTTTGTTTTTATTGTCTTGTATTGTCCTAATCCTAATTGTCCAAATTTTTATTACTCTAATTATATTACTATTTATAACCATTTTATTACTATAAAACTTTTAAAATTTGAAACCCAAGCGATTGGCGTTTTTCACAAGCTCCTCCTCATTTCCAAGCCCGGCTCAGCGCAATCTGCGTTCGCGAAGGGCCAAGGAGCTCTCTCCAGGTGCCAGCGGGCCAGGCCGGGTGGAAATGAGGGACTCAGATAGAGCAGCGGCCGGACCGGCGAGTCCGGCCGGCTGGGTTGAGCCGAGCTGCTGTCAGCAGCGCTCGCAGGGCGGCGGGGCT
>NW_005054469.1:269611-271132 GCF_000277835.1 Geospiza fortis
CGCCGCAGGGAGCGAAATGCGCTGTGAGAAGTGGGGCAGGGGCGTGCCGGCTGCGCTGGGGGTGCCCGCGTAGCCCCGGGCGCTGGGGAAAGGCAGGAGGAGGTGAAAGGTGGCCGGGCTGAGTGTGCGGCCGGTGAGCTCAGCCGGGGTGACGGCGAGGAAGCGCGGGGAGGAGTGAGTGGTTCAAGGAGGGGAAGATGGAGATCTGCAAGCAGCTGCAGTCTTGAAGGGAATTGTGAAAAATGCGTATTTTATGATTGGCTTTTCGCAAATATTAAAATAAATATTATATGTGTTATGTTCGAAACTTAGGCTGTATTAATTCTATTAAGTAGTGTGTTAAATATAGTTTTAGGTTATAACATAAAGTTAAAATAGAAACTACGCTATGTAAGATGCCTTTTTTAAAAGAGAGGACTCGCACTGAGATAGCAGCCACAGGACACCTGAATCTTTCAGAGAAAAAGAATTTATTGCTCCATTATCAGAAGAAACAAACTTCTTCCTGCCTCAATCAGCCCTGAAGATGCCGTAAGGATTCAGAGGAAGAAGCTGACACTGACCAGACAGAATCCTGTGTTTGAATGGAATTTATGCATCATGGATGAGATGTATGAATATGCAACAGGCTGTTGCTTTTAAGGGTTAATCCTCTGTTAACGTGGGTCCTTTTTCGGGCTTATTTTGCCCAGAAAGAGATACCCAGACTGTCCATAACTCTTTGTTTTTATTATCTCATATTGTTCTAATCCTACTTGTCCAAATATTTATTACTCTCATTATAACCCTTTTATTACTATAAAACTTTTAAAACTTTAAAAACAAGTGATTGGCATTTTTCATAGCAATTGATTTGCTTTTTGTTTTTCGTTCTTCATAAATAGCAAAGAAATAAGACTGTGAAGTGTGTAGCTGCAGAATCACAAATAATTTCACAGCTAGCATGTGTATTGACTATGGTGTAGTACTCAAAAATGAAATACTTTAGTGTTGACTGAAGGTTTAGTTAAAACTGAGCAGCTGCTACTGCCAGCTCTGTTCTGTACTCCCATTAGGAAAATTCTAGCTCTTTTGTAACTTCTTGCAATACTTTTCTTCACTTTTTCTGAGTCTGTAAAAGTGCTTTAATCCATTTTGTCATACATTCCTCAAAGATATACTTCTTAAAAATTTTCTTTCTAGCTCCAAAATAGTAGTATTTCTGGGGAAATGTGGTGTCCTCTGCAGCATGCCTTGTAAGATAGCAAAAGCAGATTTGAGGGCTGTGTGGGACTGAGATGGATCTTAGGAAATGAGGATAGAATTGTAGTGTAGGAATGCCAGGCTTCCACATTATTCTACTGAGATTTGTAACACAGGAAAAAGTTGTTAGCACTTAACTCAAGCTCACTACAGAGACAAAGGAACATATATGGAATTTCAAAATAATTCCACTCAGCTTTGCAAACTAAGTTGTCAGGTTCTTGGAATGGCTCCCACAGAAAAGAATTTCAAAATTCTGTGGTCTGTGATCCTCTCTCT
>NW_005054469.1:271147-343015 GCF_000277835.1 Geospiza fortis
CTGCCGTGGATTTATTTCCCCAGAGGTTATGTTCTGTTTTAATGTAAATAATCTACATGGTGTGAGAGAAGATACTTTAAAGATTTTACATTCCATTCTAGTCAAGACCCATGTAATAATCTGAACCTTAAGCATAATTATCTTTTCTTCCTGTATCTTCCTGTATGTCTTCACTGCAATGTCTGTTGCATTTTCAGTTCTCTTGGTGTAGGAGCCAACCTTACTCCTTGGCTGATAGAATCCCAATTTGGATACTACTCCATTGGTCAGGGTTTTTAAAATGAAATTCTGATCTGTTTTGTTCATTAACAAATAACAGAGGATGCTGGATTTTACCCCACGCTTTGGCTGTCTGGGATTCTGTCAGAATAAAGCAGAAATGCATTGGTCAAGGCAGGCCTTCAAGTAAAGTACTTAAAGGTACTTTAAGAATCTATGTTTTAGGATATTTCATATGAAGTGATATCATCTCTTGGCATGCTTTTGTCTGGCTCTTCCAAATTTGGCATGACTTTTTGCTGGTACCTTTCAAGGTCTCTTGGGGAAGCCATTGCATTTCACTGGACATTTCTGTATCATTTTCACACAACAGCTCCAAACAGCTCCATGGATTGGCTGTACTGAGCACTGGGCTTAGTCTGAGCTGCCTTCATCCAAAAGGGGAAACCTTTCCTTCACTTCTCTCTTGACCTAAAGCTACAGCTCATAGAGCACTTCAGGGATTAGGCTGGAACTGTTTTTCTGGAAGCAAGATTCATCATTTTTCAAAGTTTCTCTAGGGCCTTGTTCTGGTGCCCCCAGCTGTGCTTCCTGAGTACCAAGTCATGCTTTTTTGGGAGCTCAGGCTGCCTTAGCTGCATTCCCCACTGGGAGATGTGGATTTGCCTCATCCCCTGCTGAGGAGCAGCTCTACCTGAGCTTTGTTCAAGGGCTTCCACTGTCTTCCTCCTAAGCAGAATGCAGGCAAAAAATTATGGTATAGGAAGTGCAGATAGTGTTTTACTATATTACTATCTTCCAGCAGCTTTAAGAGATTAGCTTTGATCCGTGAAAATAAATAAAAAGGAGGGATGGAAAAAGAGATGATGCTATCTAGTATGAATTTGGTACTTAGGGGGAATATTCTTGAATTATGATGGTTGTTCTACATGTCCTGCTTGCCATTCTTGATTTTGTATCAACTGATGTTTTTTGCACAGGCTGATGTTATTCCATTGGTCCATAAGGGAGCTGTCAGGATGGGCACATTCAATTTCTTAATTATTATTAATTTCATATTGAGTATAAGGGGAGTGCCCAGCTTTCCCCATGGACTGGGAAAGAACACAAACTCAGGAGTTATCAGAGTATCCTAATATTGTTTCAGAATTCACTGTAATGCATTATGTCTGAAATCTCTAAAGACTTCCCTACAGGAGTGTCTCCTTGAACAGATTTTGCTAAGAGCTTCTGTCATGTCAGGTAGTTTGTTGGGGTTTTTTCCCTATTGTAGCTCAACTTTATTCATTCTTAATTAACTGATTTCTGCCATGGAACACACTACTGGGATCATATGTTGTCATTTTTCACAAGTAAATTATATTTTTCTCTGCTGGATGGTAGGCTGTAGTTCATCTCTCAGGGGAGTTCTGGATGAACTAAAGTTGTTGGAACAAATTTGAGACCTCTCTCCACTGCAGTTGAGAGAGAAAACTGGGACCTTTTGCCATTGCTCATTATTTGACTCTTTGCAGAAATACGTTTGTAGCAGTCATTATAGAAGGGTGCAATATTTCTCTTATGCTCAGATTTGTATTTTGGGGGTTTGTTTTTGTTTTTGTTTGCAAATGTGAAAGGGTAGAGGTAAAACATGAAGTCTTCTGAAAAAAGTTTCTTTATCTTCTGTGTGAACTTTTACTGTTATTTGCTTATCATGTATAAGTTTCAACAGTAACTTCTTTCTTTCAGAAGTAAGAGACTACTAGTATTTTAAAATCTTTGCATTTAATTGGGCTTTAAAACCACGTTCCATTTACATGAGCCTTCCTTTTGGATTATGTTGACAAGAACTCAGATTGATGTCTAGGCATTTTCTGTTGCTCTTGAAACATATCTGGTAGCTCAAGAGAGTGTGTTCTTGATCAGAGCTCCTAGATCCTTCTAGATGACCCTGCCAGTCTTTGCTTTGCCAACTATTGTTGCTGTATCTCTGAACTTCCCAAATTTGATTGATAAATTTAATTTTAAGCAGAAACTCTGTATACCTATCTCCTTCTTCCAGCATCTGTGAATCAGAGGTTCTTTCTATCTGCTTCCATTTCACCCTCTGAAAAGATGTACCAGCTGTTTTTGCAGTTCTCAGTCATTTCTGTTTCACATTTCATGTCATAGTGAGCTTTAGGAACATGAGGTAAGTAGGAAAATAGGACATGAGGCTTAAAAGTATTTTGAGATGTTATCTAGTCCATTTCTGCAAATCACTTTAATCCAGGGCTGGTTTTCTGTTGCAATATCTTGAAGGCTCTTCTGGAGCCTCTTACCTCATAAGATGTGTCACTGTGTCTTGGGGTTTTGTTAACACTGACAGCACTGCTTTCTTCTGTCTTCTGATAGACAATATCAGCTTTGACTTTTCATAAAATGTCCCTGCTAGAGTTTTATATCCATCTTAAACACCTCCATTGCTCTAGATTCACATTTAACTGATTTTATCAGTACAAAGTTCTTTCTAATTTCTGATTTAGATCACTTTGGGTGCAATTTAAACATATTGATGCTTAACAGAGCAGAGATTACTGTCTTTCTTTTCCAGTTATCTTTTACATGTTTGAAGACTCTTAGGCTGCCAGTCATTAGGGTTTTCTCTTCTCTTTAAACCAGACAATTCAGATTTGTTCATTCTTTCCTCTTAACTCATAACTTGACGAGACTTTATGCTTCTTTTCCCAGTTTTGTCCACCTGGTTCACCTCTTCTTTCTCAAAAAGCAGTGTCTGAAGCTGGATGGACACTTCAGCTGAGACCTTCATTAGTACTGCTTAGTAACTCTAGAATAGTTTGTCGTTCTGAGAACCCTTAACACGAGTTTCTTTCTTAAGAGATGGCTGTTTTTTCTCTAACTCCTTTTAATGTTGCTTCCTATAGCAATACTTGCTACTTCTGGGTACAGTTATGCTCTCCTGAAAACTGTGATTCTGCTGTTCCATTTCCTGCTTTTCCTAAGTGCCTTGATTTCTACCATTTTATGATCAGTATAAATGAAAACTTCAAGGTAAAGCACCATTAATGTCTCCTGAAATTACTTCCAAAGTGCAGCAATGTTTTGAGTATTGTCTTCCAATTTGCCCCATGGCAGTATGGGAAGAAATAATAATGGGGGTAAGGAGAAGACTTGTGAAATGCCTGTAAGCATATTTTTCTACAAGCAGTGATTTCATGTTGTTACATATCCAGCATCTTCCACCACCCTGGAACATCCCAGCTTGCCTACCACATCCTTTCTTTCCAGAGGGGAAAGAGGCAGAATGTGCTGAACCTTGTTCAGAGCTAAAGAGATGCTGGTTCATGGGTTATTGCAATTGTGCTTCTGTAATCCACTCCAAGAATGGCTAAAGAGCCAAGTTATTGCTGTCTGTCCTTCAGTTCAGGGACTTGGATCTCTTTGCATTGTCAAGGTCACACTTTCCTGAAGCTTTTAGAAGAGTTGATATCATGAAGGCCTAATCAGATTTGATTGAAATTGCTCTGTGAGCTCAAAAGCTTTAGTAGATGGGTACTTGCAGACTGAGAGGTAACATGAGGGAGAAGGCTATTGCTTTCTTAAAAAAAAAAAAAAAGTTAAGATTGTTCAAACACTAATTTTCAACTTTTTTGCTATGCATTTGAAAAGGTGTCTTCCTTTGCTGAAACAACAAAACAATTCAGTCACCCCTTTACTTCAGGTAATCTTGCACCTGATTTTTGTCTCTTGAACTTCTCATGTGCTTCTTTTTCCTAACCTTTGTCTTTTCAGCCAAGAACCACAGGCTCTAGGTGTTTATCTCTAGGCAGGCATTGATCCACTGGTGAAAATCAGTACCTGCTGGAGTGAGAGCTTCCCCTTTTGTCTGTATCTAGGCTGCTGTAAAATCTGAGGAGAGCATTTCTGCAAACCTGGATAGGTGCAGAAGGTTCAGATGAGTGAAAGCCATCAGGTCTCATGTTCAGTGGTATGACTTAGATAATTATTGGAACAACTTATAAAGAGCATTTCACTGTATAATGCACTTTAAAAAAAGCATCAATTTATTTCTAGATTTTTTAATTGATCTTCAAGCAATTGAAGTAAAATGAACATTTTTTGAGCTCTGATTGAATTAGTCAATTTTAATAATAGTTAATTAATATAACAATTAAATAGCAATTAAGAAATCATATAGGCCAAGATCATCTTTTCCAGTAGTACCAGGCAAAAATTGAAATTGGTGGGAAGAGGAGAGAGCCTCTTGCAGAACTGCTGTACCTGGAGGCATCCAGTTGTGAGTTTCTCATAGGTGTAGGTGTGAGCACTACTTAACCATAATAGTTTGAAACTGCCTTTTCCTGATAGTTTTCAAACAAAAAAGTAGCTAGAGCAGGATATTACTGCTTCTGTAGATTTTTAGGTGAGAAAGAAAAAGGTAATTTGTTGTCACTGGTTAAACTATGTAGCTTTTCTACATTAGGGAACAAGCTAGTAAATGTGGGTTACTCTAGACTGGGGTTCTCTGAGGACACTTTGGTGATAGGTGGGTTGACAGCCTTCATCATGTTGTTAAATTAAATGGGGCAGAGATTTGATCACATGTACCAGTTGTGATGCTGGCTTTGGTGTAGGACAACTGGTTTTAATTAGCCATGGTCACTGCTACCAAGTTGCCTAATGATTGGCTAAATGAGTTTTTGTCTTCTTGCTTAAAACATCTTCTATTGTGTTTGAAGGCGTCAAGCTATGAATTTTCTTGACTTATTCATAAGGATGGGTATTGTCTTCACCTTCCTCGAAATCTTCTGTCCTACAAACCTATATGCTATGCCTTAGAATTTATTCTGATTCTTTTTTCACCCGAGGGCTCTTTTTTGATGCTGAATTCTTATCCTAATTCAGAGGTGGTCCTTGTCTACCCAGATGGTCATCCTCCTACTGAGTTTTCAGTCCTACTGTCTGTCAAGCTAGCAGCACAAATTTGATTGCCTCTTTCTCAGCTGTTCATGAGAAATTCTGCTTTCTCTGTTGGGGATTTTTGCTATGGAATTTCTTATCTCTCTCTCTCCATCTGTGATACATCAAGATATTTATATTTAAATATCATTTCAAAGTAGTTAATTACCTTGGAGGAGGTAGCATAAATCCAGCTAAACTGATTGCATTAACAAGATTGGCAATGGCTTTCTCTTTCATCACATTTTTGAAATATTGTAAGGTACTCCCTGCAATCATAGGAATGTCTTGGAAGGCACACAGTTTCAGCTTAACTTGTGCATAACTCTCAGAATCAGGAAAATAATGTGCAAATTATCCTAATGATATGCAGCTTTCAGGTAAGAAGTGTGAATACATTTATCCTCCTTTAACAAGGTTATTGTGCCTTCCAGAAGTCTTTATCCAAACTGGGGCCATACTCTTAGGAACTAAGAATGGCCTGAGACTGCTTCTGAACGTTTATTTGGCATGATCCAGCATCCATGGCCACTTCCATTCTGATAGGGAATGTGTGTTAAACTCATTATTAAATCTATGCAAAATTCTAGCCCTGTTTGAAGCTGTTTTGCCATATAATGGGAGAAGGTCAGGGATCCAATGAGGATTCATTATGTTAGTTTTAGCAGGAGATGAAGCATTTTCTGTACAAGGGAATTTTGCATGAAGAGGAATCTGATAGCTAACTAAAACATTTTCTGGTGCAAAGTCACTGTGTAGGAAATCTGTAGGAGTTAGTGGATTGCATTGTGTGGGTATTAACTCAGAATCCACACTGAGCAAAATCACTAGCAATCTGTTTAGCACATCTTGAGAATCTTTACACTATTACAGTCTTCGTCTCAGTAAACAGTTTCATATCAAAAATGTATGTGATATCCATAGGATTAATTTCTAAATGCTAGATCACTTCTGATAGCAGATGATCACCGGTCGTGCAGAAACTGGCAGCCTTTGAAGTGATACCGCTTCATCATTATAATCTTGTTTGTTTGTGTATTTTTAAAGCCAAAGCCATAGGATTTGGATAATCAGGAAATATTCTGATGCAGCTGAGCAGTGTAACTGCTGTAACTTACCCTAAGCTTTGGAAATCATAGCAAACACTGCAACTTGACACCACCAGCTATGTGGGGAGTGCTGTAACCCAGGCATTTCATCCACTTCTCTCGGATTCCACATGCCTGGCTTTCTGCTCTGTAATTGCTGTGAGGTTAGGAAATACCTTTTAGTGTTTGTAAGTATCTCTCTGGGTAGTGAACTTCTTTGTTTTGTCTGTAATAATTTAAAATTATTAAGCTCCATCTTTGCCCTCATGCCTTCCTATTTACACTGGGTCACTTTGAAGTTTCTAGGAGTAAGAGAATAACAACTGTATAAGACAATCATGTTACTTTTTCTCTCTAGTGGTTCTTACTATTGCTTGAAATGTACAAATGTAAAGCCACTGGGAAAAGAGTTTGCTGTGCATTTTTTATCCCCCATGTACTGTTTGATCTAAGTGCCTTAGTTATTTGGTATTGGGGAGTAGCTGTTGTGGTTTACATTGCAATTTATGAACCTTGAAGTTCAAAATAGTGTTTTCTATGATTTTTCTCCCCTTCATCAGATTGCATTTTCATGGTTTGCAGCTGGGTTTTGTCCTGAGTCTGTGTGCATCAGTCTAAGCTTCTGTGCTATCAAGAGTTACAGGTGGCTTTTCTTTTGACAAGCACTGTGGCCAATCTGCAATGTGCAGTTCTGCCTGCTGGACTAAATTCATGCAAGATGAAAACACCTGCTGATGGTTTCTGTAGGTTTTGCAAAAATTGCACACAGAAGGCAGTTTCCTAATAGGTGAAATTAAACATTCATTGATGCTGGAGTGCATGTTGCTTGTAATGTGTGCAGTGGTAGAATTTCTGATATATCAGATAAGACATTTACTAAATTCGTATAAATATCTTAATAAAATCTTACAAAACTAAGATAAAAGGTGTACTTTCTGAGTTCATATTTCTTCTTGTTTTGAACCCTTGCCACTGTTGAATGTTCTTCCTGAATGTTATTTATGAGAAAGTTTTCTGTATCTTCCTAGCCTTCTATATTGCAATCAAAAGTTTCATTTTAGCATCAGAGTAAAGTGTTAGCCTGAAAATTATACCATATGAGTATTTTTATCCTCATTACATAACAACATTTCACAATATATTCTAATGTGTTTGTCATTCACATCTGTATTTTCATAGTATTAATGTCCTAGTCAGCATTGCAAGACTTGTGTCTTTGATGCTGAAAGAATTGCTGCAAGATTAGTATGTTGTAGTTTAATTTGTGTTCAGCTGAAAGGATTAGGCAAGTCTGGAAGGTGAAGAGCTTGTCTTTTCATACCTTTGTGGTGTTTACCTCTAGTGCGCTGTCTTGAAGAGAGGCTGCAAGTTTTTAGTCAGCAATTAGCTGACAGTTCATCAACAAATGAAAAGCCATCTCCTGATGCTTGTGAAAAGTGTGGTGAAGACCCATCCTTCTAACAAACCTCAAATATCAGAACAAGCAGCATTTAATAACTGTTTACAGGGAGTGAACTTTTGTAGAGTTTCTGGATTGTTAAATCCTAAATCTCTGCAAGTTCAAGAGTACATGGTTTCCTAAGTTATGTTAAGGGTGTCCTATATTTCCTAAACCTTCTGGGGTGTGTTGGAGATTTTACTCCTGGTCTTTATTGATTGTATTACTACCAGGTGTTTATTTTTTCTTGAAACTTGAGCAGAAATCAACCATCAGTCTAAACAAGGATTCTGCAGGCACACTAATTACAACCAAGGCTTTTTTTGGCTTGGTTGCTACTTGTAGTTTGTGTTGTAGCCACTTTCTTGTGGCTTTGTCACATTGCAAGAGGCAGTGACCTTCATTTTAGCATTTCCAAGTTAATTTCTAAGTTATAAGTTAGAAACTTATAAGTTTCACAACTAGATTTAATTTAAGTCTTGTACTTATAGTTCAGTAATCCATGAATTCCCCATGTAGCTATTTTTGGCTTGTGGTTTAGAATCTTGAGCCTATAAGATCTGAAATGTGTTGTTACCGTAAAGAAAGCACTCATTTAAAGTGAAGGATATCACTGCCAGTAAGTGGGCAGATTTATGAAGTAATCTAAATTTGTGTCAGTAGTATATTCATTACAGGGAAGTTCTGCTTTCATAATTTCAATTTCCTTTTTTTTCTCCTGGGAACTGCACACGATCACCCAGATTCCTCCAGTGTCTAATGGATTCCTAAGTGATTTTGGGAAAATGTAGTAATTGTGACTGTTAACATGGTGATTTTGCACAGAACCTGACAGTTTTATTCTTTGAGACTCAGCTCTCTGGTGACAATGATCTGTAGGAGACAGAATTGCACACCAGACCCTTAAAGTTGTGGCTATCCAGCGGTAAGTGGGATCCAGCTGGACCATGCCTTTCTTTGGCTGAAATGGAATCCTGTAGTGCTCCAGAAGATTACAGGCCTCTGTAGATCCTGTCAATCATTTATGTCATTATTTGTGGAGATATTTATATTCTTCCCCATGTGGCTGTCTCACACATCCTAGGACATCTAAAATCATCTACATTTAGGGTCCTGTCCCAGATGCTCTTCAAATGCTGGGCAGGAAACATCCATTGAGAACCAAACTGTCTGCAAGCAATCAGATGTTGCATTAGCACTTATGTCTATTCTCCCATGGGTTTTTTGCTGTAGGAGCACAGTGTCCTAATTGGCTTAAGATTTCACTCTCATCTTGTAGGTCTGTCAGATATTGAGCAAACATGGCTGTCACTGGGTTCACAGTTTTCAACCCCTCTCTCTTCATATCCATATCTGTATGGGAAGCATTATGGAGATCAGTCAGCTTGCATTGTTTTTTAATAGATTGTATAAAAAAAACTTGATAAAATCTGATCCACAAACATGTATAGAATTACATCCACCTCTGGATCAGATTTTATTCCTGGCAGGGAACTTTTATTTAAAGACAAAGACTTTATTGTTCTCCCAGTAGTTTTATTGCAGGGATATACCTATCTGCACCTATTGCTGCTATATTGGAAGTGTATGTAATAGCAGGAGAATATTTAATTAGAGCTTGTTGTCTCTGTAGAAACAGATTTGCATGAAAACATGGGTTTTGGGGCTCAGTTTCCTTGATACAGCTCCACTCACCCAGCATACATGGTTACCTCTTTGCTGGGGAGTTACTCACAGCCAGCGCACAGGTTTGGTACTGTGGCACTCTGTGCTGTTCAATTCTTCATTCTCCCCCTAATGCAAATTTGGCTTATGCCAATTAGCACAATTCCAAGGGCTGCAGAACCTAAATGCAATGAAAAATTATCTCTTAATTTTAACAATAGTGTGAGCAAATATTTAAGTATTATTCATGCTATTGCATAGCTATCATTTTTTTTCTTTGCTAATGAAAATATATAAATATATATATTGTAACTATTACTTGTAAAGGTGTTGCCAGAAGTGTGTTTAATAGACTTCAAGATGAGTTTACATTATTATTAGAACAAACTATTTCAATTAAAATTGAAATTTTAAGCGTGTCCCTTATATTCTGTATTTTATACTGATGTCCTTTCTAATAGCACTCTGAGATTTGTTGTCAGAGTTGATTTCTCCATTTAAAAAACTGAAGGCATTTTGGAAGGGGTTCTTCATTAGGGGAGAGTTTTGAAATACTACAGCTAATGGGACAATGGGAATCTAAGAGGTATTGTACTTAAATCCGACTTTGCTGCATTGCCATCATTCCTGTGGACTTCCTTGGCATCAAAATCTTGCTGCAAGGAATTCTCTTGCTGCAGTATCTCACTGGAAACCAGCTAAGCAGAGGATCAGCAAACAAAAGTTGCATATCCTGATTGCACTTTTGGTTTCCAAGAAGCTGATGAAATCCTAGACTTGTAAAACTCCTTGGTAAAACATCCATTCTCGTTGAATTTCATCTATTGCCTTTCTGTTTTGAGTGTCTTTATGTTGCATTTATGCCTGGAAGGTAAATGTACTTTGTGGCCAGCCACTGAGAAACTATTTTGATTTGAGATGCCAGCAGAATTTTTTAAAACAAGCCAGTAAATTGTGGATTAACGTATCCACAAGAGGTATTTACTCAAGATTTTTAAAGGAAGCCAAAGATAAGTTGTTGAGTAACTCTGGGCTGCTGTTTATTTTGCCCTTTTTGCAATTTTTTGAGAAATTAGGGGTTACAAATAAATGATTTTTGAAAAGCTAACGAGGGAAATGCAGGGAATGGAGTCCCCCAGAGATCACTCTTAGGACATGTGCTCTCATATTTTCATCAGTGGTGTGGAAAAAGGGGTGAGGAGAAATAGATGACAATATGTGTTGACAGTACAGAATTCTTCAGGTTGCTGAAAAAATAGGTCTGAACAAGAAAACTGGGGAAGTTTCTTGTAGTGTGTATAATGTTGACAAAAGGTCAGAAAAAAATTGCAGGTCTCTAGATAAAAACCAAATAATTAATTGAAAGGGAAAATGGTCCCAAAAATGCACAAACAGCAGTGTTCTATAAATCTGGTCTTTTTGCAGCTGAGGAAGGATATATGTAATCATAAGAGGTGAAACTGTAAACCGTGGCAAGGAAGCAAATAGAATGTAAACAGTCTTTAAAAAGCAACAGAAAGGAAGACAAAGCATAATTTGCAGATTTATAAATCCATACTGTGCCCTCAAGTGGGGTATGCAATTTTAATTCGCATCCTCTGCATCTCAAAAAGGTTTTGTTGATTTTTGCAGAGTGAAGAGAAAGTTGAGCATGACACTATAGAATTTTTAAATTTATTTTTTGGAGTTTAAATCCATGTAAGGACAGGAGACTGGACTAGAATTATATAGATTAGGATTTTTCTAGGTTGGGAAGAGACAAATGGAGAGGCAGAATTTACTAAAGTATAGAAAATTATGAGTTGTGTAATTGACTGAGTAGGAAAGCACAGCAGTCAAAGTAAACTGTCATGACACTGTCGGGTAATTTCATTATAAAAAAGGAAGCACATTTTTACAGATGAAATGAATTATCAAAAGTCACAATTTATTTCCCCAACATTTTTAGGTTCAAAAATGATGAACACATTCATAGTTATCCCCTGATGACAGTTACAAGGTGATAAGACAATCTTAGAGTCAAAAAACCTCAAAGCCACCAATTGCTAAAGTTGGAAGGATTTATATGTTTTTTGGAATCTTTGCCCAACCAATTGCTACAGTTTAAGGTATGGAGTAGAAAATGTTCTGTCTCCTGCTGGTGTTATTACAGGTAATAAGGCATAATTCAGCAGAGCTTCTGCTGTGTAATGGTGTGACTAATGATCTCTGAATGGTTTCAGGCATTTGTAGGAAATCTGCTGTATTTGATTTCAGTGCCAGCAGCAGCTGAATTATATCTCCCTTCACTGTATAGCTGCTGTTCTAAAGCACAGTCTACAAATACACCTCCTTCTTCTGAGATAAAACTTTATGATTACATAGAAAAAGTCAACAGTAATGTAGTGCAAAATGACAGCCATTGCTTCACTGACCAATTCAGCCAATTTAGACTGGCTGAAATTGAACATCCACATGATGTTCAGTCAGTCACTCATATACCCCATGCTTGGATCAGAAATGCTGCACAAAAACATCCCCACTACCACTCTCCCACTCTCCAGAAGCAGCAAATCCACTTGTTTTGATTATTCTTTCTTGAGACTCTCTCTTTACTTATTTGTGGGACTCTAGGGATGGTTTAAATGCTCTTTGCTTTCCTCACTTTTTTTTAGACAAGGTGTCAGTGTGTTTTCTGAATTGGTTCTCCCAGCCTTGTACCAATTGTTTGAAGACTCTTGGGTTTTGTCCTTCATGGCCTGAAGAATGTGGGTCACATCTGGCTGCACACTCTTCATACTTCACTGCTATCTATGCTTGTTCCTCCCAGCTGTTTGTGTTCAGGACAGTGACAGTGGTTACCTGGTTAAATTCTGTGTCACACTGACTGCATCAAATGGCACCTGCTGAAACGGGAGTTCCACAACAGCACAGTTTTGTTGTGGAAGAAGGATGTTACAGTGCAGAAGTCTGATGAGAGCTTTCCTGTCCCTGCACCAATATGGTTTGAAGCAATAAAGTGTTTCTTAATAAAATCAACGAACAGAAACATCATAACTCTCTCCTCTGGGCTCAGGTGCATTATCACATCATCATAGCTTGATGCCAATTGATTCAGGAACATCAAACTACAATGCCACTTGAATTTCCACAGATGACCATAAACATGCTCTTAGCCCATGGCAAATGTAAAGTAATAGGACTGAGCTTAATCCTTTCTGAAATATTTGCTTTATCTCATCACTATGTGCACACAGCTGTTGTGACTCATGTGAAATTTGACTTCACCATGTATTTAACTCATACTCATAAAATGTTTTTCATGGTAAATAGGTTGCCCTAAAAGAGCAATTAGCTTGAGGTAGGAGTGCATGTGTATTATTTCTTCAAAGGTGTTCCCTCACATGGTGAGAGCCAGTCCTGCATTCCTTCTCCCTTGCAAGGCAGTAAGGGTTTCCAAAGTCTAAATATGTTTCTGTTCAGCCCAACCAGCATTTTTTTTCCTTTTTAAGTTTCCTTAACAGCCTTTCTATTTTCTCTTGTGCCCAACAATGCTTTTTTTAAATTTTTATTGTTATTATTATTATTTTACTTTCTTTTGCTCCTCCAAAATCATTGGGGAATCCAATGATTGGACCAGCAAGTTACAACAGAAATCTAAATCCTGTGAGGGTAAAGACATTTAAATGCAATATGAAGATCAATAATATTCTGTCCTTACAAGTATAGTGAATTGGCAATTGTTCTTAATATGAATATTCTATTTCAGCTTGCTACATTACATAACTAGGTAATTTACATTTTTAGGTCATCCTTCCCTCAGGCAGGATTTCTTCATATGCTGGCAGTTTTGCTTTATAAGATATCAAAATATATGTCTTGGGTATTTGTTTGTTTGATTTTGGCTTTTTTTAACAGGACACTATTTTTTTCTGGATTGTGTTTTGTTAATTTTGGATTAGCAGGTTGGCTGTTACTAGACAGTATCTGTAAAGGCCATCATGTTTTGCAGAAATAAGGGAGTTATCACTCTTCCAAAGAATAGTCTAATGAGCCTATTGAATATGGCAACTGAAAAACTTATCTTCTTTAATTTGAAAAATGAAATCTTGATATATTTTAATGACAAAATATTTTGTCCACACACTGTTGTAAATTTCTAGAATTTGCTCACAATGGGATCACTGATTCCAACAGGCAAGGCTGTCTGTGTCTCTTCTTAGGTTTTTTCCTTTACTTTTCCTCTTCTCTATTTTGTCTTAAGTAGCCTTAGAATTAGGGGAGATGGTACTGAAAATAGGATTAAAAGCATTTATGAAATCAGAACAGAAATAGAAGGCAGGGATCATAAAGTTTTGGATACTCTCTCAGGTCTGGAGAACATCACAGCAAAGCTGCCCTGGTTTAGGCAGGATTTGTTTTATATAGGTTAGTTGCTGCAATGGGTTGGTTACTCAAGACTTCCAGAAGCAGTCAGGAATAGTGTAGGTGAGCTTTTAATGCTGCCCTTCCCTTTTTATAGCTCTCTCTTGCAAGACAGAGTATTGTGGTTTCCATTTAATCACCTTTTAAATAATTGTCCAATTGCACAATAATACACAGCCAATCTTTCATAAGTTTCATCTGTTTCCAAATAGACGAGGGAGTGGTGTTGAAGACATCTGCAGCTGAGGACATGAGAGGAGGGAAAATGGAAGATACTTGTAGTGGTCAGTAGCAATTGCAGTGTTAAAGGTCCTCTTCTTCAGCTGCTAAGTAGTGTGAGGTCTAAATGTCTCTCCTAATTAGAGAAAAATATTTGCCCCAAGGTCAAAATTTTGATGAAATTAAATGTATTAATCAGAAGTTTCTGTTCTTTTTTTTCAGAAGAATGGAGTATCAAATGGAACCCTCTACAAAAAAACATTTATTGAGCACTTTGAACAGGCACCAATGTATGTTGCAGTTTTTACTTTCGTGGGGTTTGCAGTGGGAACAATATTTGGCTACCTGCGAGATTTCATGAGAGCCTGGGGACTAGAAAAACGTAACATTGCTGCGGAGAGAGAACAACAAAAAGTATGTATGGAGATGTCATTCTGTATCCACAGCTGCGTTTTCCTCTGGTTGCAAGTGATGTACAGCAACTTGTGGGAGTTACAAGGCAGACAACTTTCATTTTACAGAACGTTGCACAGGGATGAGAGGAGTGACACACCCTGCCAGTGGAGTTGCATACATGCGTATGATTATGTACCTACATTTATTTAAAATCATAATTTTTACCCAGGGACATGTTCACCTCATTCTAAGAGTGCCATAATACTCTCAGCAAAACAGAATCTCAGTTTATTAAGTCAATCCACAGAAAAAGAAAATTCATAAATGCCTTATTGTTGAATATATAATCTTTCCAAATCTCTTCAACCCCAATTTTCCTTTGTCCCATCTGGCTATCTTATGCTGTCTTTCACTGTGAGTAAGTTCTAATTTTGTTATAATTGAATTCTTGTAACTCCTGAAATTTTTTCATCCCATACAGTTCCAAGTGAAACCTTGCACCTTAGCAAGATCAACTGCCTTCCAACTTTGCTTAAAATTTTTTGTTCCTCCTCCTTCTCTGTGCAGTTTGAGTCAACATTTATGGTAACACCTGGCATAATGAAGGAAAAACATGAAGAGTTTTACTGTTTCTCTTGCAAATAAAACTCCTGAAATTGTTTCCTGTTTTAGATTTTGAAATATCACTTTCGATTCACTTCATGCTCTGGCCATTTGTTAATTCCAGTTGTGCCAGTTAAATTTTTTTGTCCTTCACTATGGATTACATGTTTATTTAATTTTCCCACATATGTTAACTGTATGTCATGTTATTTTATCAGTTTATTGTATGCAGTGCTCAACATGGATATATTGCTGTTTCATATAAAGAAAAAGCTTTGTTTAAATTTAATTTCCAAGTAAAGTCCATGGATATTCATTAATGCTCAACCAAAAAAATTGTCTTAACTGGATGTTTGCATCTCCACCCTAGGCCCAAATCACATATATTGGACTAGCTTTTGTCTAATGTATCCAGCATTTCATGAAATGTACTGAGTTCTTTATCCTAGTTTTCTGCAACCTGCTCCACACATAGAAAAATGCTCAATTTGAAGCAATTCATTTCTTCAAGTGAAAGAATCTTGATTTATTTTTCCATTTCCAACTTTCAGTACATACAGAGAGAGTTAGACCAAATTGTTTATCATTTAAAAAAAAAAACTGACAAACCAAAAAAGAAACAAAAAACCCCCTAATCTTTAAACAGAAATAAAATACTCTGCCCTCTAAGAAATACAACATTGTGTTTTAAAGGAATTATAGTAAGGATACAGTATTGCTGTTTGGAGTTGTAAGTGACACAGCGCCATGTGGCTGCTGTGGCGCTCTGTTTATTGATGAATCAGTTTTTCCTTGTTAATAGGAATGACTTGGGTACAGAAAGAGATATTTTCACAGCAACATAACCCTGTGCATGTTTTCAAACCAGGATTTTGTGCCACTTTATCAAGATTTTGAGAACTTTTACACCAGGAACCTCTATTTGAGAATACGGGATAACTGGAACCGTCCCATTTGCAGTGTCCCTGGGCCACAGTTTGACCTCATGGAACGTGTTACAGATGATTACAACTGGACATTTAGGTGAGTCATCTTACACTCTGCTGCTCTCAGCCTCATGAGCATACTCCTGACACCTCTGCAAAGCACACAAAGTTGTGTCCAGATCCTTGTCTAATATCCACTAGCATGTTTCTTTCTGCAGTCAGCACCATGCTGACAATCTGACCCTTTTCTTCTGAGTATTTGTTTGGAAATGCAGTATAGATTTCCAACTCAGTTGCAAATGTGTTTGGCTGTGTCAGCACAAGACTACTCACACACCATTTATAACAATAGACCTTGACTCTGAAGACTACAACAAAATTTGTTTTAACCCTTGGTTACGTTTTATATCATAATTTTTTGCACTACATGAATGTGGCTTCTTGCCTTCATCGTGGATCTTTGGCAGTGGGTTTTCAGCAGATTACATCTTGAAGGTTTAGGTGTATTGCAACTGAATTACACGGCTATGGGAATTCACAGCATAGACAATGTGTAGTTTGGCTATATTTGAGCTTATTGAGAATGTGTCACAGTGTTTCCCATATTTTCGTGTATGTTGGCTATATTTGAGCTTATTGAGAGTGTATCACAGTGTTTCACATATTTTCATCAAATTTAAGTTCTGTGTGTGTTAGAATGCTGGTGACTTAATGGAAGCAGTAGACAATTTGCTTGAAAACTTAATGTCTGTAAGTTGTTCCTTAAATAAAGTCTTATGTTGGTTTGTTTATTTAAATCCATAAAAGCAGCCAGTGATTCCACACCAATATATTGCCATCTGCAGTGTGACTTCTAGAAAGCACTCTGGCTGTGAAGAAGTACTTAGTTAGGAAAAGAGGAAGGCTAGAAAAACTTTTGGGCTGTTAGAATATGAGGATTGTCAATTCACAAGTAGGAATTTGACGCTGGAAAAAAATTTGGTGGGAAAATTTTGGGATTTTTTCCTTTTCATTTGGGATTGGAAAGACAATTGCACTGTTGTTCAAAATTTGCTTTAATTACAGGTTTACAGGAAGGACTATCAAGAATGTAATCAATATGGGTTCTTATAACTACCTCGGCTTTGCAGAAACAGATGTTAATGCTTTGAAAACTGTGACCGTAGAGTTAGAAAAATATGGGACAGGAGTCTGCAGTACCAGGCAAGAGATGGGTAAGTAAACAGCAAGATGGCCACCAAAGGTCATGTAACAATACTCTTCTTCTCACAGATATCTTGAAAGAATTGGATACAGAGAACTTTAATCACATCAGCAATTACTTGTTTCACAATTAGAAGAAATGCTGTGTTTTATATGTTCTCACATGAGGGTTTTTTTCAAAAGGAAAACTAATATTGATTTTTGGGAAAGCTAAACCAAGTCTGTCATCTACTGGCCTGGGATTTTTAATGATGGAAACACACATTGAGATTTCAGCAATTTTTCTGGGGCAAATTCAACTGTGTCACAGATTTATATCAGTTACCACACACAGAGGTTTCGGATTAGTTAAATGATCTTTTGCATAATGTTTTTAATCCCATGTTCTAAGAATGTATTGGAATGTTTTATGAGATACTACTGGCACAAAATAGAAATTTCTAGTTTGCCATTAGCAAATAAATTCAGGAAGGCTCCATCTGACATTTTTGGTTTTATCTGTTATGATTTTCTGCTTTGTTAGTTTGTAGGCTGCATGCAGTGTTACCTTCAACACAAAGCCTTGCATTCCTGTACAATCATCTTACATTTCAAAAAAAAACCCAGTTTCAAACCAGGGAAATGCAAGGGGAGTTTTCTCTTCAGGCTTTATCTTTCTTGGGAGTATTAAAAAAAAAAAAAGAAGGCTTCCCAGAATGGAGAAGTCTATAAAGTCTATAAAAGATTTCTTTTTTCTAATCCAGCAACCTAAAAAAATTACATTTTTATCTCCAATGTAAACTATGTTCTTCCATAAAACTTACAGAAAAAATACTGTATTTAATTTAGTTTTTTTTATTTAAAGTCTCCATTTCAGAAGAAAAAGTAATGCAAACTTTGTGATCTGCTTCTTATCTTGTCATTGTGGTTTGATTTGCCAATAATAATTATGTCAGTGATACCACTCAGAGAGGGTTTACAGATTGACCCTACTTTCCTTGTGTAGGTGACCCATCTAATGACTGCAATATATTATTATTTAAGCTGAATTTCATGCTTGAAAGTGGTCACCATTGCTAGTCCTTTAAGGTATTGAAGGAAGCTTTCTCTCTTTTTCTCCCAGATTCCATTTTGTCTAAGAACATTTCAAGTTGTTTTCAGGACATCTAAGATTGTGGCTGCTGTTCCTTATTCTGTGGCTTTTGCTGAATTTTTTTACTGGAAGATTCATTCTTAAAAACAAACAAACAAACAAAAAACCAAACCAAAACAAAACAAAAAAAAACCACCAAAAACCACCAACCCAACTTCTTATTAAAAGAGGATTCTCTGTTCAAATATTAAAAATCTTACTAAGTAACTTCATCCCATCTATCTGAGAGCCAATGTATAGAGATTTCTAGGATATTCTCTTCATCTGTGCTGTCCTCAAAGTTGTCTTGACTGATTGAGCAAGAATTTAGGTTCATTCTAATTGCCTTCACAATAAACAGTCCCATGAACTGCATCAAGACTATTCACAATGCAAGAATGGGCTGCAGATAAAGAGCATCCTAAAAGCCTTGTGAGTCTCAGTCTTTTGGAAGTGGATTTTGGAGAGCAGCTTGGACAAAGGAAAGCAGGGTGTTTAGGCCTGGCCTAGCTGGTGTAACTGAGCAATCACAGCAGTTTATCCTGGGCAGGTAACAGAGGGGCTGTGTTTGTGTGCTCCATGGAGAGAGGTGGCTCCACAGGGCAGGGCTGAGCAGTGGTTCCTTTGTTGGTGCTGGCTCTTTGGAGCTCTGTCACCAAGGTCTGTATAAACAGCCTAAGGAAAACAGCCTCTTATCCAGAGTGGATACCCTCTTTCCTTGTTCCTTTATGTTCTTTTGCTCCATTCATACATTTTCATACAGAAAAATTCTGAGTTAGATATATTAAAGAGAGAGAGAAGGAAGGGTCTGAATGAAACATCTTACCTTTATAAATTATCATTTCTCGTCTTCATCTTACATAAAAGGAACAGGATGAGTTTGTTTCTGGGCAGATCACATTTCAAAACTTCTGTTGTTATTGCGTGTGGAGCTAGTGTTTTGAAGTGCAGTGACCTGCAAGAGCCAAGGCTGCAAATTACCTGTAGGGTTCTAATTCAAGAGAGCACTTGAACGTATTTATATTTTCAAGTTAATTCACTTTGAAAGTACTGTTCTGCTTGTGTGCATTTGAGTGTCTGGCATGTCTGAGTTTTACCAAGATCTCTCTCTAAGCAGTGGTAGCTCTCTTTCTGAGAAATCATTCCACTACATTCAGAGGATTTCAGATAGAGGGTAAAGCAAAGAGGACACAAATAAAAGTAATGTGAGTGATGTTTGAAAGAATACATGATGGTAAAACTGTCCTTTATGGTCTTCTGCCTACACTCCTCCTCTTAAAACTATGGAGGCTGTGGAGAGGGCATTCAATGCTATCATATCTTAATGCTGTTGCAGGTAGTTTCCTCTGAGAACAGGATTAAAGCTAATGAAAACAGTGGCTGACTTTCCAAGGCTTATCCCTCATAAAAAGATTTAAGGCTTTTCAATCCATTTTTAATTCCATGTTCTTCTTAATTATAATAATAATAATAATTATTATTTTCTTACTATAATGGTGTCATTTCAGACATGTTTCTGAGGGGTTTGTGGGACTTTCAATGTGAAATAAAAGTACTTTCCTTTTTTTAAGACCAAGCTAGCTATTAGCCCCTAGGAGCAAGATTTTGATGTTATAAGGGGTACATCCATGGAAGAATTAACTTGCTGTTCCATGATCAGAAAGCAAAACAAACTCTAGAAATTACTAGAAAGTACACAGAAAGCCAACCATAGATCCTCAGTACACTACTGCATAAAGCTGCTGTTTGCTGTTGTCTTGAGTACTCTGTGCAGGTCTGATCAAAAATATTTAGCAAAACTGGAAAGTGTAAGAGAAGAGCCACAGGGATCATCAAAGACCTCAGACAGCTTCTGGGTGAAGAACTAGTGAGCTTGTTGTCTCCAGCTGTCACAAATGCCTGTCATCTGTCTCCAAAAAAGGGGAGAAATTATAGACATGCATAAGGGGAGAAATTATAGACATTTTCAACATAATGTGTGATGTGGAAGAGTGGTCAGGATTCACTGTCCTTTCCCACTACCAGATGTACAGGGCATTGTATGAAGCTGGTAGAAGGTTTTCACCTAAGTGCTGCCACACCTGAGGAGCTCATCACTGCTGTGAAAAGCATGTTCATTCTCCTGTGAAAATGTAAAAAGTTTAATAAGGAGACCAGGACCATAGAGCAAAGGTTATTATGGCCAGGTGCATCTTGGCACTTAGCCAAGAGCACACTGTCACCTTTGGGGACACCCCTTAAATGCCTTTTCCCCTACATCAGTCTCTTGCACATTCATATACCCTTATGCATTAAGCATAAACTAGTTTACATATTCTGGGAGCTATTTCACATGGCCCCTCCTGAAGTCCACCTTTTTAGAGCATGCATGTCTCTTGGGTGTGGTTTGGGTTCCCCTTTTTCACTTCCACTTTGGGCCTTGGTCCACTCTGTCTTCAGACAGTGAGTGCTGATAGTTGGCAGATCTGTATAGGCATCCTCATCCTGTGTTCGTTGGATGTTATCCCATCCCAACAGGCATTTTAACACAATTATGTCAATAATTTCACTACTATGTCTAAGCTTAATTAACAACAGAAATAAAAACTATATCTTTAGAACAAAGTTACTTTAACATCACGCATATAAAATCCATTTTAATATTTGCAAAAAGCAGGTATAATAAGTGTCTATAACACTGCAGATACCAGAACTTCACACTCCCTTGTGTTCCAAGGGGCAGTGGCCGTGTGTGCAGAGGAGCACTCACTGATAGTTACTAGAAATACCCAAACCGTACCTGATTCAGGATGTCCTTATGAACTCTGAGAGATGCCAAGAGAGGATCCAGAGAGATCTGCACCTACCATGTCTTAAGGATCTTAAGGAGAAAATTGACCACGGGTGATATTTAAATTAAAACCGTTTTTGTCAGCAGCAGTCTCTCCTGCAGGTTCAGGAAAAGGTAATCTTAAAAATTTCTTTGCCTTATTCATTATGCGTCAAGAAACCAACTGGGATGTAAAAAGAAGTAGGAAGTTTTGGTTTTTTAGGAGTAAATATTGGGTCTGAGAAAATTACTCTTGAATGTTGAAGGATTTAAGTAGCCATCCAGTAACTCAAGGTGGCTACAAGAAAGCTTGAGAGGGATTTTTTACAAGGGTGTGGAGTGACAGGATAAGAGGGGAATGGCTTCAAACTGACAGAGGTGGGGTCAGATTAGATTTCAGAAAGAGATTCTTCCCCATGGAGGTGGTGAGGCTCTGGAACAGGTTGTCCAGTGGATGCCCATTACTAGAAGTGTTCAAGGACAGGCTTGGTGGGGCTTGGAGCAACCTGATCTAGTGAAAGGTTTCTGTCCAAGGCATTCCAATGAGATGATCTTTAATGTTCCTTCCAGCACAAACTATTCTGTGATTCATTCTGTGATTCCATAAGTAACTGGACACCAACTGTTCAAACTAACTGGAGTGTTGGGAATGTTAGGGCATTCCATATAAACTGCCCCACAAAAATATCTCTACTGTTATATGTATTTTAATTTTTCTCTCCGAAGTGTTATTCTTAGCTTAATAAAACTGCCAGCATATAGGAACCTAAATAAATATGAAATAGCAAGTGTTCCCTCCATATAGTAAAAAATATGAAAGAATGACCACTTGAATGTAAAGTCCTTTTTCCCATGCAAATCAATGTATTTTAATGGCTGGGGTGGGAGTTGGCTACTATTAAAGGCAGATTCAAAAGCCTTTTTTCTCTGAGCCCATCCTGTTTTTCAGTGTTTATAGTCAGCCTTTTCTAAGCAATGTGTCTGAGAATTGTTGAGAAACATGCAAATTAGTTTCCCACTTGCTGCTTGAAGATGATAACAAAATCAGCAAAGTTACACTTTTTTTAAAGATAAGGCAGATTATCATGCTCTGAGTGCTCCTAGGGCCAGGCTGGTGACGGGACTGTCACATGGACAGCCAGTACTGACAATTCTCTGTTTATCTAACTCCCCAGTACTCTTCATGGAGATGACATACGTGAGTAACTGGAGCAAACGTGTGATTAGTGCTGCTTAAGCAGCCAGGCAGGATTCCTGCCTTTTGAAATCCTTCTCCTGTGATTATGCCTTGGACCAGAAAACAAGATGGAGCCTGCACAGAACACTTGCAGGGCGATTCACTCTGGAGGGCATGTTAGGAGATTACCCTTTAGCACCTAACTTGCACTCAGTTTTAGGGCTTTTCTCTTTGTTTCAGGATTTTTTTTACGCTTGATTGTGATCTCATTTCTAAAAAGCAGACCTGAAAATCTGTGCCAACATTTCATATACAAGGATTTTTTTACGCTTGATTAGCGTAAAAAAGCTTGGTTTGTGATCTCATTTCTAAAAAGCAAACGTGAAAATCTGTGCCAACATTTCATATACAAAAGTAGTTCAGACTCATTCACCTCTTTCCTTCCACTGGGTTTTAAGGCCTAATGTGAATTTCTAGCAGCATTTTAAGAAGATGAAAATAGTTATTTGGCCATTCTTTCTTTTATACTACTTTGAAACTTTAATTAGGGCCAAGACTCATTTTAAACATAATACCACATAGTACAAACATGAATAAATGTTTAATTTTTCAGTTTGGAGAAAAAGATAAAGAGCTGAATGTCCCATAATTTACAATTCCCAAGTGAGATCTTAAGGAGAAAAAGCCACAAAAATGAGAATTTGTGTGCATGTAGATATACATGTATATATACACATATTTCATCATCTTAGCTATTTTCTGATAGGGTATGGTTTAAATTAGGAAGCAGTTCATGCAAAGAATTCTCTTTTGTCGTATCCACTAACATCCTTTTCCTTTTTGTGCCTACCCTCTCATAAATAACTAATCCAGCTTACAATTTATAATCATTGGGTTAGGTTTGTTCCTTGTATTTCACCATTGCAAAAGTATGCTTTGCAATGCAAGATTAATAGTCTGGATAGCCCATCTTCTAGCAGGTGGAATTGAAGGCATCTGTAGGAATTAAGGGTTGTGTGACTTGTTTAATATCTAAAGTATCTCTGATATATGATGTTATCTTCATGCAAGTATTTCGATACTTAAGATGCTGCCCTACAGGCTTTGGCATGAAGATGCTGGATTTACACTGGAAATTTTAACTTTGTGTTTTTCTAAAGGCAAAAGAAAAAAAAAAAGGAAACAAACTCAGAAGATCTAAATTCAGCTGGAAGTTCAGCTAAAACTAATCTACTTTTTTTCTGAGAATCACTAAATTACACAGGTACATGATTAGATTTATGACACCCATGATGTCTTTGTGGTATGAAAGCCCTGTCAGTTGGTAGCAATGTTAAGAAAACTTGAGCATTTCCTTTCTATCAAATGATTCATCAAAACCCCCTTCTTTTGGGACTCTTTTCTGTACAGACAGTGTTAAATGAGGCAACTGCATAATGTTACTGTGTGCTTCTCTCCCTCTCTTTCCAACAAATCTCATTCTACAAGTTGAGGCTTTCCTCTGTTAGTGGGTCTGTAGGACTGTGATACCATCTGCACCATCTGCCCTGGTAACACAGTGTAAAGAAATAATATAATTTCCACAGCTTCTCTTTCTTCATCTTGCTATTAATAACTCATCCCATCTTGCTTTTTGTAAAAGGGTGTATGTCTTTCAATTATACAGATTTTTTCATCTCTGACAAGCATCTTACCATGCAGTGTACTCATCTTCCCAGAGTGAGTTTGTGACCTTAAGTTTCAGCTGTGACAAGGAAATTCAGATGTTTTGTTCTGCTCCCCACCCTCCCAAGGATGCTGCTGACAAACCCTCATTTCCATAGTGTAATTGTTCTCAGTCACCTTGGTGAGTCACGCCAGGGATGCACAGGGTTCCCAGCTGCTCTTTTTTCTTTCAAGGCCTTTGTTGCTTGTATCAGTTTACTCTTCCAGCTTTTGTTTAACCTGAGGGGAGCAGGTGTTTCCCTGTCTTCTTTGGCTGTTAGAATTCCAAACATAAAATTCTATGACAGGATACTGTTGCCAGTGTTGGCAGTTCAACCAGTCTGTGTCATTAGTGTATAAGAACCTGAAAGACTGTATTGGGCAGACTAACCAGTGGCATAAACCACCTTGTCCAAGCTGAAAATGTCAAACTAAATAATGACTCGATGGATCATGGGAAGTCCATTTTCCAGCTTTATCTCTCTAGTAGTCTGGCAGTGACTTTCAGCCCAACAGCATGGGTATGAAAAAACAGTGAGTCTATGAAAGAGCCTGTCAAAACACAGTGTACTTCATGTTCCCTGTCACCAGAGTGCAGTGGCAAGTTAATGGAGGGAACTGGGTCATCAGATTTTGAAAAGGAGGGGATTTGCTGTGAGAAGTGTGGGAATCTGTGGAGGTGGTTCCCGTTGTGAAAGTCCACTTTTGATATGATCTGTGATCTTAAAACCTGTATAGTCTTGGATCACAGTAACTCCTGCTGTATTGTATTACAGCTGTTCAGCAAGGAAGAATAACTTTCAAAAGGATTTTGTCTCTTAAAGATGCAGGTACCTTTCTCTTCTTTTTTTTTGTCTTAAATCTTTCCTGGTGGTTTGGTCTACATTGTTTAGTTGTATCCTCATTTGTTGGGCCAAGCCAAGCTGTAGTCAGTCAGTGGGGAAATTCTAATGTCTGTTTATAGGGCAAGTGTGTATACAGTAGATTAAAAAGATATATCTAGCATATCACTTTTCATTCATCAGATCATGATACTGGTCTTGCATCCAGCACAATACAAAACATTTTAAGTGCCAAGCTAACCTTACTTGACATCTCTAAGGTTGTATTTAATGAGGAATTGTGTAATTACTGCCTTTGTTATGTAGCTTGAGATGCTGAGATGTTTCAGCTTGTGCCAGTTCCTTTGGATCACATTTGCATCTGTCTGGCAGTGCTGTTTATGCTTGTCATGGTGGTGGCTGTGATCAGCTGGGAATGATAGTGGACAAACCTCATCCCAGCAGCACATGACTGACCCCTTGTTTCTTCCAGTGGAGAGAGGTGATAGAATTGATGCCATTTGTACAGTGTCCAAGGACATCCTGTCTAGAAATATCTCCTGATATGATTAAATAATTGCAAAATTGTATGCTTTTTCAACTCTGTTCAATGTATACAGCTGCCATGAACTTCCCACTGACAGTACTGGTGTGTGTTGTATTGCTTCTGCAACACCTTACTTACCACCAACAATTGCCATGGTAATTAACATGATTCAAAACCAGGGCTCACTTTGCAAATCTTTGTCATTCAGGATTTTGTTTTGCTAACCAATTTCAATTTGTATTCCAGGATTTGTAGGCAGCAGGGACGTACGGTATCATCTGCATTCACACTTAGGATTAGTAAATAATAAGTAGGAATCAGTCACTATCAAAATGAGTCATTCTTCACCATGACAAAATCAAAAAAAGTAGGGGGAAAAATGTGCTGTTCTTTTGTGGGTCATCTAATAGGATCTTTAACAGAACAGTCTGTATTGAGTCAGGCCTTTCCTGTTTATAAAAACAGAAAACATGTGATGCAACCCCAAAAAGCAATTTAACTCCAACCCAGTGTCAGACTTATCCCTGGAAGAGTCAGAGACAATTGTGTCATGCCTTAAAATGCCTGCCTTGCAAAGCACACACTGCTTGTTTCTCATGCTTTCACAAACCTTCTAATTCAAGCTGTGACCATAGTGTGCTTGGCTTTGAGCTTCCATTTCAGATTTCATCTTCTTTTGGTGTGCTGAGAGCCCTGGAGTGACAAAATAACATCTGTAGGGAGCATTAAGGCAGCTGATCCTGCTGGAACTCTTAGTTGTCCATGGGCACTGTAGATTGAAGACTAGATGGGCCCAATTTGCAAAAAATACAGAACCTCAGAAATAAATGCTGAGTCCTGCTGGGCTTACACCTTATGACAGATTCTTACCCACATTTCCAGTGAGCAGCCCAGCTCTGAAACACTATTTTGTATTTTAGAACCTGGGTACTAAACAGTGGCTGTGTGCAGAGCCAGCTCACATCCTGTGTGTCTTGGGATGTACAAATTCAGAAAATAGCCATCTTGAAAGAGCTTCACACAGACTCAGCTCACAGGTAGTGGAGTTTCTGCAGAGTCGCATTTTCTGTGTCACATTATCTCATTCTCAGAGCAGAGAGACAACCCAGCCCCAGGTACATGCAGTGTGATACAAGGAGTGCAGAGACACTGGAGTAGGCTCAGGTCTAGCACAGCCCAGGAAGGCTCTGACAGAATCTCAGCACTACTGCTGTTCTTTACTGTCCATGTAATCCAGGTTTTTCAAGAAGCCACATGATCCTTGCTCCTTCTCTCCCTGCCTGATAGATATTTGTCACATTCTATTTCCAAATGGATGTCATTCTTACTTTAGATATTTAATGAGAAAAAATAATGAAAACACTCCTTCACTGTAACCAGCTGACTTATTGTTATTGCTGAAACTGTTCTCCTGATATTTATATTTGATTTTTTTAATGAGCTCTGCTCCATGATGAAGGTAAGATCATCTTCCTGACTCATCATTCTTGCTGAGACACTCTAGCCAAGCTTCTGCATTTCTTTCACTCATCTGCCTTTTGTCCATCACAGTGAACACAGCTTTCTTGTTCCATCCATTGTAATTCCCTTTGTATTATTGTGCCATCAGCTTGTGCATTCCAAGTGAGGTAACATATTCACTTGCCTAGTTTTTTTCTTCTGTTCTCTGATTACAGCCTTATTCATAGGGGAAGTGCTCTCTCAGAATCCACAGGCCACTCTCTTTTCTTCCCCACAGATCATCCTGTAAGAGTTCCTTCTGCCTTGGTCCCTGCAATGCACAGCCAGGCAACCAAAGACTAGAGAGGTGGCAAGTTGAGATGATTCCTTACTGTTCAAAGCTATCTGTTATCTCAGTCTCTTAACACCACTCTTTTGTTTATTTGCCTTCTGTATTTTGTCATCCTTCACTGTAAGCTGGGCAGGAAGGATACTGCTTTTGTTGGATAGTTGGAGAGCCTTACTTGTTTGGAGACTTCAAGCACTAATATCAGATAATTAATATGCAATAAAGAAGAGTCTAGTGTTGCATTATCATTTGCATTTGCTGTTGAGAGGAAAGAAAGAGCAGAGTTGTCATCAGTTACAGGGAGTGGAATAGCTTTTACCTTCCAAGGCAGAGAAAAATATGGAGAATGCTTTTGTTTTTCTATCCATATGAAATCCTATTTAAGAATTTTGTACACATACATCGACAGACAATAGAAAAGGAAGAATTTTGTTGTCACCCATTTTTGTTTTCACATCTGAGAGAACCCAAGAATGCCTAAAATGTTTGTCCCACATTTCCTACAAAAAGAAGGTATTTTTGTCCTCATTGCAGGGGAGAGAAAAAGACAACAAATTAGTCTTCAGAATAAACTATGTCAAAAGTTATTGTGAGAAAATAAAGCTTTTTTCCATAGCAACTGCTTTGCTGCCCTAACAGCAGCAGTATTTGTTAGCATTAGTCACAGCTGGTTTGCACCTCTTGCATTAGCCCACATGCACAGGATACAAATGGAAAACCTTCATCAGAACTTAATGTCACGTAGCTTAATGACACACTTCTAGCCTGTTCTTTTGTATGTTTTGTACATAATAACTTTCACAGTTCAATGAGATTTAAAATTCCCTGTGCTTATTTCTGCAGGCACCCTAGACAAACATGTAGAACTAGAGAAACTTGTGGCCAGCTTCCTTGGTGTGGAAGATGCTATGGTGTTTGGCATGGGCTTTGCAACTAACTCAATGAATATTCCAGCCCTTGTTGGAAAGGTGAGTACTCCCTTCAGAAACACGTAGAACAATCATTTATTAATTGTTTTAACTGCTCTTGCAGTACTCTGGGCTTTCAGTGAGTGGAAAGGCTTGATCGAGGAACAGAGCTTGGTATCAGGAATGTGTGAGTCACAAAGCTGATGACCTTGTGACTTTAAATATGCTCCTTTATCACCTGTGCTAGCTCTGAGTGTTGCTATCACACATACCTAACATCTGCTGAAGGATCAGTGATACAGCTCTCTAGCTCCTCTTAATGAAAGTTGCTTCTCCTTAAAAAGTAACCAAATGTTATGAATCCCATGTCCAGATCTTGTGGGATGAAGTATTCAGGCTACTTGCTGAGATTTTGCCCAGCTTCCTGTGGTGAAAGATGATAATTAGGATAGTTTTTACCACACTTTGAGAAAAGGAAAAGCACAGTGCTTTGCATTGCTGGGGAACAGAGCTCCAGCCAGCCCTGCCAAGAAAGCTGGCACCAAATCTAGTCAAAAGCTGTGATCATGTTAGAAAAGTTGGGTTCTTAGTGCTGAAGGAACCTCCTCTCCAGTTTGGAATAGATAACTCAAAGATTTCCATCATCCTGTCACTGGTAGCTGTGGACATCACAAACACTGTGCTGATACTGATAGCTGGAAAATGAGTAACTCCTCCTTGGCTTGTCCAGGTGTGGAGCACCTTGAAGTGTGCCATGGAAGCACAAAGCATGACCTCCCTCTTGGTGGAGGTAGAATGAATTCATTCTGTGGTGTATGACCAGGACTTCTGACACACCAGCATAGAGGTGCAGTCACTTCACTCTCTGTTGAAGATAACTGCAGCTTTTGCAAGATCTCTAAAATACATGTACACAAGTGTTGGACAGGGAGAGTTGCTTCAGTCATCCAGAACATGAACTTCAGTGCTGGAGAACTTGTCCAGCAGTTTCAAGGGGAACAGATACAGAGAATTAATGAAGGTAAATTTATGAAATTGGAAATATGCAGTGTGAGATATGCACTTGTCTTAGCTGTATAATAATTTTCCCTCCCCTCCCTGGTTTCATGTAGAGATTCAAGCCTCTGTCAGAGGCGGGATAGATATAAGTGGCACAAATAAAGATATTAATGTATGAATTTTTAATAAATAAATATATGTATATACATATATATTTGAAATTTCTGTATGTATTATTATATGTATTGCAAATATTATTCAACTACCCTATGTTTGAGAGATTTACTCCTATGTTTTCCTCTATAATTAAGTCTAGCAGCTACATTTTCCTGTCAAGCTGCATCTACACTTACTGTTAGTTCTGCAAACCAGTCTCTGTGGAGATTGTATCTCTTAACCTAAGCCTAATTTAGGATTCCAGAATAAGTTTTTGCTTAATTATGTGTTGCCCTTTGAGTAATGAAACACAGCAAAACATGTTCAATAGAAAGCAGAGCTAAACAAGGGTTCAAGCTTAAATTTCAACTGAGTCCTGCCCCTTGTTAATATAATAGACAAGTTTACTTCTCCCACATTCCTATTTTTGTTTCTAAAAACAAAAGGAGTTTTCAGCTGAGTTAATTAATAAAAAGTATGCTACAGGTTAACTCTATATGCATTTACCAGAGAAAGACTCTGGTCTCTAAACTTCACTCACATCCTAATGGAGGTGGGACTGACAAGGTATCAGTCTCTCCTCATCTCATTTCTGCAGTCCAAAGGGCTGATGTCAGGCCAGCCTCAGTATTACTCCTCCTTACCCTACTGCTGTGCAGCCTTTATATGTGGGGTGGTGGCTGCATTTTCCTTACAACTCAAAATGGGCTGTAAACAGGTGATAGAGGAAGCAACATTGCCTGATTTTATATAAAGCACTCAGTCTTTAATAGGGTTATTTGCTGCTTTACAGTTACAGGAAATATTGGGGCCCTGTGCATCAGATAGGAATGCCTGAAAATCTGATCCCACTATTTCAGCCTGTCTTTGAAGTGCACCCCTGTAGGAATGTGCCCCTTGTTGACAGAGTGACAAAACTATTTTTTGTCTCTTAAAAAAGGAAAAAAGCTTAGAAGTTTCTCTCCTCAATTAAGTAAAAAGACACCTCATAAGACCTTGGGGACTTCACCTCAAACTTAAGGATAGCCAACTGGACATGAGCCAAAAAGTCCTGCCTAAGGAATTTACTAAGAAAAGGAAGAGAACAAAGAACCTAATGGCTTTTGTGAGGTGTTTTACCAAGAGCAAGAACCTCTTGCCCCAACTCTTTTTTTTTGTTTGTTTGTTTTTTGGGGTTATTTTTGGTTTTTGGTTTTGTTTTTTTGTTGTTGTTGTTATTTTGCCTTTTATTAAAACTTTTCTGTTTCCAACACTACCACAGAAGCCATCCTGCTGATTTTATGCCATCTGAGGTGGCTCAACTATCTGGGGTGTGATATAAATCTCCAAGAACTTATTAGACGTAACTCAAAGAAACCCTGTAACACACCCCAGCACCTTCAGGAAAGCGGCAGAAAATTCATTTAATGTTTAATCCTTACAGCTTAACTGGTGCAATGCTCTATCACAGACACCTGTGTATTACCTGTGTATGCTGCACACGAGTCTGCAGCCTCCCAGTTCATGCAGATGCTCACTGTACTCCTTCTCCACAGGGCTGCCTCATTCTAAGTGATGAGTTGAACCACACTTCTCTCGTGCTCGGTGCGAGGCTTTCAGGCGCCACTATTAGAATCTTCAAGCATAATAGTAAGTATTGAAGTTGGAAAATTTTACAGACCTCAAAGGCAAGAATGATTTCTTTTAATGCTTACTTTGCTGTCAGTTGCCAGATGATGCGTTTGTCCAGGCCGGAGGATCAACTGTTTAATATTATGAGTGGTTTCTGATGGGAAAAATAATAGTGCAATACTATAATTGCTGTTGTGTCTTTTTGACTTGCTGAATGACTGTGTGCTGCCACAAAAGTTTTATTGTTATTGTCATTGTAGCCGAAACTGTAGAAACATACTTACAAAAACATGCCTGTTTCCAGCAGGTTCAGTGAAACCAGAATTACCTTAACATGGTATTCCTTTGAAGCAGTACTCTGAATTCCCAGAGATCTAATAGCAAAGATGCAGATGGTTATATCAACGGCATCATCCCAAATATTCTTTGAAATAGTATTTTAGTACAGAAATCACACATTAACTCTGCAATTGTAATAGTTTATCTTCTAAAATGCTCATACTCTCTAACTTTTATTCAGTTAGTGTTGCTGTGGTTACTGGCAGAGACATTAGGACTGCCTTTGATGACAAGAGCTTGTTCTTTTCCCTTATTCCCTATTAGAGTTCCCTTTTCTATCCTCACTGCTGCCAGCAGGCAAGAAAGGTTTAGAAGCTAGTGTAGTGGTGAGAAATCAGAAGAGTGGTCTGATTACCTTTCTTAATGGCTAATACAATCCCTTGTCTTTAGTAAGTGTTGCTTAAGGGAAGCAAAAATGAATTATGCATATGCTGTAAAAGGCCTAAGGAGGAGTTGGAATGAAAAGAACACTATAATTATACTATAAGATGTTGTTATAATTAATATCAGTTCATAATTTGGGCAAGAAGCAATTTCTGAAGATCATTCGAGGATTAAAGACCATCTGAACCATGAATATTTTTACAGAATTAACTATTCATATAACAACTGTAGCATACCCCAACTTGGTCCACTTCCACAAATCTGGATATGCTAAGCATGGTTGCCACACCAGTCTTTTCTCAACTTTTGCTTGGTTGTTCAAAGCCTTATCCCATTCAATCAGGTTGCATCATGCCCTGAATGTTGACCTCTTACTGCCCAAATCCAAACACTCTCAGTCTCTCCACCCACCTGTGCTGTGTGCAGTCCAACTGGCTTGTGTCACTTCCCACATCATTTCAGAAAACATTTCAGTCTGAGGAGTATGTTACTCTCAGCTGTGAAGATATCACCTGGAGCTGTCATGCTTGCTTTAAGGAATTCAGTTTCTGACCATTCCTCAATGTCTCATTCCCCTCCCCAGAACCTGATACCTAGTCAGCTTCTGTTGTACTGACAGTAAATTAAAGCTGATGCTCTTCTGAATAATGGGTGAGCCTAAAAATAATAGTGAGCTACCCAAACACCGCTAATCTAACCCTGGAAAATGCAGACAGTTCCTTTAAGGATCTTGGCAAACCTCAGTGGAAGCCCATCCAAGGGGCTTTGGAAAAACTCATTGGTTTCAGGATTAAGGATCTTATTTGCCAAAGACAGCCTTATATGCCATTGCTGGGACATCGCCTTAGCTTACTTCCAAAATGAAACTTTGGGAACTTTTGCAAGTGACAGGGTCTTTGGTGTCAAGATGACTTTGAGGTGTTAGAAAGTCTCTCTTTCTCAGCTTTGAGACTGAAGAAGAAGGCAGAACTTTTTGGCTTTCATTTTCAAGGTTGTTTATTAGCTTTGATTTAATACATTGTCTTTCTCTGACTTGCTGAGATCTGTCTAACACGTCGGTTTGTGGCATACTGACCACCTTGGGGCGGTGTTATCTTTTATACTAAAAATTATGTGTACATTATTTACAATAATTTTCTAATACTTATCACTTATGTTAGACAGTTTGTCTTTACTCTAAATTAATTTAAAAGTGTTACTATCACAGCAGAAGATGGAGGCTAAGAAGAAGAAGGAGAAAGACTGGACACGCTTAGATTCTTCTATTCTTCTATTCTTCTATTTTGTTTCTTGAACCCCCATTCTAAAAACTTTAAAATTCTACATTTTCACTTGGTGATAAATTCACTATCATTCTATTCAAACTCTTGTGGCTTGCAACTCTTTGCACAAAGTTGGTAATTGTTTCTAAGGGTTAAAATCAAAGGCACAGGGGTCTTTGACTCCGTGCCAAGGTCTCCAAGCCTCCTGCCAGGGTCTCGAGTCTTCTAGGGCAGTCAGAGGAATTTCTTGGGTTCCGACATGCAAGTACTGGTTGGAATTGTGTGACAGCTTTTGTTGTCACAATTCTGTAGTCTTGACTCTAAACTGCATTTAGAGAGAACTTTACATGCCCATGCTTTCTCTCAGCCTGCTCTGAGCCTCTCAGCTTGTTATTTTTATGGTTAAAAAGTTGTGTCTTATAATAATATTTCCTTAATTATACCATGAGTTACACATCACTAACAACTAAAATCACTCATGCAGAGATGTATGTGAGTGCCTTTTGCTTTGGGGGAAATAGGATGTGTTTTGGGGGAGATAGCAGTGGAAGGCATGACCCAGCAGGACTGCCTTTGTAGGATGCATGCTTTCACCCAAAATGGAGCAGACAGCCTCGTGCCCTCTTAGTCTGTCAGGGAGTAGTGTAACACAAGTCAGTACAGCATAAAAATTACTGACCAGAAGTGTATTAATTAGTGACCAAAAATTCCAGCTTGGGTGGGGAAGGTTCTTTTCATTCAGACATATTTTGTTTTGTTAGACCAGAGCTGTGTTGCTTGTGCTCCCAGAGCCATTCTTGCTCATATATGGGTATGTGACATATACAGGCATGCCCAAATTGTCAGACTGGCACAGTGATTGGTGTGAATGCAAGGTTCTGCTGTATTGACCCTGTGCAGGAATAGAAAACTTTGCACTTTGAGCTACTGCTTTAAGATCTTTAATAAGCATTGATTTCACCATCAAGTTCTAACAAGAGCATAAATCTCTATCCTCTTTACTTTCCCTGCTCTGTTATGGAAAAACTCTCTGTCTAAGGAAAAATGATACAAAACTTTGTTCTATGACAAAAATATTTCACAGAGAAGAGAGTAAAATCTACCATTTTAAACTTGCTATGAAGTACCTTCATCTTTCAAAGGCTGTACTGTAGCTAATTCTGTAAAATTATTACTTTATTTCAAAGCATGAAATCTGGAATAAGGATTGATTTGTCATCTTTCAAAAGTAAATAATTATTATTTTATTATTAATAGAGGATTGTTTCATTTGTAAGACAAGAAATAATCTCTACCTATTACCTTAATTATGTATAATGTAGTTCTTGTAGAAGTTAATGAAGTTCTATTACAGTAAGTGGGTAGCTCTCTTAGACATTACACTTTCCATAAAATTCTGTATAGCTTTTCTAGAACAGACAAAATCCATAGACATCTCTGCTTTTTCTAGGTGAAATAAAAGGCATCTGGATATATTTCCTTTTTGACAAAAACATTGCATGGGTATATGAGAAGGTTTTCAAGCCCTAAAGTGGTGCTTTTCCTAGGTGAAATAAAAGGTTCTCTTTACTTTTTGACAAAAACATTGCATGGGTGTATGAGAAGGTTTTCAAGCCCTAAAGTGAATAATAGGGAAAAAAAGTGCTGTGGACCTATAAGTCTGTTTTTATTTGGACATAGGAATGTGCCCTGCATCCTGACTGCCAGTGAACAATCCCTTCCTTGTAAACCGACAGGAATTTACAGACCTGGGCTGAGAGAAATGCACAGGCACACACACCTAAAGATCATCTATGTGAGAGAAATGGAAGGGAATATTCCATCTTAGCCCCAGAGCTAAAATCTGTTGAACAGGGCCTTCCCTTCCTGTGGGCTCTCCTTAGCTCTGTCTCCAATCTTCACCCTGCTAAGGGCATAGCAGTATTGGCACATGGGTTTTGGCCTTTAAGGGAGATTTTCTGTGTCAGGCATTTGTGAGGTTTTGTGGGTGCAAGCAGCAAAGTTCAGCTCCCTGGAGCCCCTGCTCTGAATCACAGGTCTAAGGGATTTTAATTTTTTTTTCAATTTTATTTTAGGGTTTAAGCAGTCCTAAATATATGCAGTAGTGTTTTAGTGGACTAAAATCATTCTGACCTGCCCACAAAGCACCTGCCTTTTGTCTCCCCTGCTGTGGGGTGGACACCCCTCAGGTTGCTCTTTCCTAGGCAGGGATTTTTTTGGGAAGATAGGACAGAGCTGCAGTGCTGCACTGGAATTCAGGCAGCAGCAATGTGCAGTGGGAGAAGGTGGGATGCTAAAACATCTCTCCACCATTGGGGCAGTAGTGGCCTGGGCTTGGTCAGTTTTTTTGCTAGAAAGTGTCTGATGTTACCCTCACCAGCTTTGGTCTCCAGGGAGTCTCTCCCACCTTCCCCAAGTGACAGGGTTGGGGGTCCCTCAGTTAAATGGGGGCTAAACTCAGATGTTTTTACTTTCTGTCTCAGGGAGAGATTGGCTGGTTTTGACCTTTTTTTCTTTTTTTCTTTTTAATTTTAAGGCAATCTTTTACTAACATCACACATTTAAAAGCCCTTTTTCAGGACCTCTGACCTTTATCTGGTTAAGTATTAGCCAAAATCCTTGACCCTTCCAATAAAACCTGAAAAGCAAAACCAAATATTTAGCCATTAATCAGCCTGTGATTTTATCAAGGTGTTTCTCTCACAGCAGTTCTGGGTCTTATACTGGTATCAGGTGTTCCTTCAGTGAACAGATGAGGGTGTTATGGACTGATTATATCCAAGTGAGTTCTGGTCTTCCCAGCCTGTAAAAGAAGGCACCATACAAGGCTTAGGATTTGTTTATTCTTTCTAATTCTACTACATTTTTCCCATGGAGCATCAAGCAACTCAATTGCAGTCCCATTTTCAGGTTTAGATTTGCAATTGCCTGAAAAGTCAGAGGGAATGTTGTGACAAGGCACAGAACTCAGGCCATGGGGGAAAAAAATATTTGCAGTTCTCTTCATTGCAAGGGATTGCAATGCATTGCATTCACTGAGCAGTCAGAACAAGTGATCCTATGAGGAAGGCAGGAAATTGCAAAGCATAACCAAGCACATTGGTTAGGTGAAAATCCAGCCTGTAATCTGGTTGTTGAATTGCATCTGAATGGCAATCAGGGCAATACATTCCTAGCTCCTCCTTATGCACCTTTTCAAAGTTGTGAAAGTAGTAATGGATTTTTTTTAGTTTCTCACAGATCAAGTAGTTGACAAGAAGTGTGTGATGCAGGTGTGAGTTGTCCAGGTTTCCATACAAAACAGTTTCCAGCTTGAACAACAATTGTGAATTTATGTTAATCCAAACTCTGGCATTTCTCAGTCTACTCAGTCAAATTACTGCTTTGCAGTTCAGATACAGGTGCCATGTGAACACCTTGAGAATGCACAGCTACCTGGAGGAGCTGTACTTAATAATGAAGGAACTTCTAGGTGGCAGAAGGCCTTCAATTTTCAGAGCAAATATATTCTCTAGCTAAAAAGAAGGGAATTAAAGAAAATAAAAAAAAGAAGTGGAAAACTAAGTGCAATTAATTAAGCAAGCAAATAAAATAGGGGCGAAATGAAAGAGATAAATAAGCAGGTAAAAATTACAAAGAGATCTCTTTGGTTGCAAAACTCCAAGAGTTTGTGGTGGCTTGGTACAAGATGGTTCCTTAACTTTTAATTTTTTTTCCAACTGTGTAGGTAGCCCTTGAATTTCAGAAGGGAGGGCAGTGTTACAGCTATTACAGAGCAGGATGAAAGGCACATTACCCACTAAGATTTTGTGCTCCTTGGAGCCTCTGGCCACTATCAGACACAAGATTGTTGCCCAGATAGGTGGACTGCAGCCTAATCCAGTTGGGTGTAATTCCCTGTGACACACACAGACGCTGCCAGGGCAAGGAGACTGGTCTGTCCTGCTCCCTGCATGCTGTGTCTGCCTTCCCCCTCTCTGCCTTGAGAAAGCCACATCTGACCTGCCAAGTGTGCACAGGGAGCTTTCTTGAGCCATTGCCCTTTACTTTCAGAGAGATTGGTATTTATTGAGGGGCAGGGAGGGGAGTCTCAGACTGTTGCTGTGGCTGCAGTGATCACCACTCCCACGTTCCAAACAAAGATATTTGTGTGCAGCCACGGGGTCTGTGCCACCTTGCACGAGAGTACAAAAGGGAGGAACTGAAAATCAGAGTTACAAGCACAAAGCAAAAAGAAGAATGTGACGAGAGCAGCAGCAGTCTGTTTATTTTAATTAAACAGGATTCAGCTGACATCACACAGAAGGTTTCCAGCCCACACAGGGGAAGGGTGATGACATCCCCAGCATTGCAGTGTAAGGATGAGGGGTGGAGACATGATGTTTCCCTGAGCATGCTGTGCTCCCTCCAGAAGCCTGCTGTCCCACCTGCACTGCAGGCAGCATGACACTCTGCCTGCCCAGGTTCAGACTTGCTCCAGCCCACTGGCAGTTTGTGTTCCTGGTATTGCTCTTGAATTAACTATGAGAGATCTCAAACAAGGGTTATGCAAGTCCAGCAACCCACTGATAGATCCACTGTCCCCTCTTAGGAAACTTTATCCTCCATATCTGGGGAATATGCTGTAAGGAGAAGGTGGAAAGTGAAACATGGACAGATTTGGTTGTGCTTTGACTGATTAATCAAGTCAAATTCTTAACTCTACCTCCTGGGCTGGTGAGCAGTTGTTGGCCATTGCTGCTGAAAACTCTGGGCTGGTGATGGTCAAACAAGGAAGCACTGTTATTTTCTCTATAACTGGTTATTCAAGATGGACTCATGCAGCTCATCATCTTAATATCCTAATGTCTCTCAATCTAACTCTATTTAATGAGTAAATAATTTGATATCTGAAAGTCATCTGAGGTTGTGCTGTTGTTTTTCCTGGCATTCAGTAGATCCCACTTTCTCAAAAGCTTAAGCACAAGCACACAGAGCATTGTTTTCACCTTGAAGAACAGAAGCAGCCTTTTGTGGGGAATACTAAAGATTTTTTTCTTTCTGCCTGTTTCCCCTTTCCAAGTGAGGCAGTTAATAGATCAGTAAATTTCATTTGCACATGAAAAAATTATGTGTTGACTATTACAGGCTTCAGAAAGGGTCACACATACATGTTTTTCAAAATGAGACATCAGAAAGAAAGCGAGATAGCTCTGATCCTGCAAACAGACGTGTTCTTAGCCTGTACTCCAGCAGGACTATATTATGTGTAAAATCAGGGAACCTCATCTCTTGCAGAAGTTCTCCCCAGTCTGAGGTCTCATGTTCCATGGTAGTTTGGACAGAGGACTTATTCACAGCCATGTCTTTTTTAAAACAGAATTATATACATTTCACTTCATTTCCTCTCTCCTTTTTTTTTTCTTTTCATGTGCATGTGCTAGAACAACTAAATGTTCAAGCCATGCTTTTAGCTCAGAGGCAGAATGGCTTTTCTGAAGTCAAGAGCCAATCTGGACTGACACATAGAACACTGAATTGAAAAACCCTGTGTGATTCAGAAAAGGGGTTCAAAGGTCCCAAAAGGATTTAGAAGACACTGACATCTGTAGAGAATAGTTTGGTGGAGAAAAGGGGATGTCTAAGTTTTCCTGTGAGCTCTCTGTCATCCTGAGGGAGCCCTTTAAAAGGAGTTCTAAATATTATCTACTTGAAACAAAAGAGAATGTGAGCAGCTGCGAATTCTCAGCTTGGTTTTAACTTTCTCATACAAAGCACCAAAGAACTTTCATTTCCTTGGTTGCCATCTAGTGGAAAGTGTGCTGTCTGCACTGCATTATTCCTAGCAGCATTCTCTATCTCAGAGCTCACTGAGGTGTGCAGGCCATTGCACCACTGAAACAAGGGGCAGCTGATATTGTCCATGCCTATTTTGTGCTTTGTAGAGTACAGCAGGGACTTGCTAGGTCAGGTGCAGAGTTGCAGCTTGGTTACTGAGAACTTCACCTTCCACCAGCATCCCTGAATATTCCTAGGAAGAGGTGAGGCATCAGGATGTGGAAGGGTTCAGATCATAACCTGGCCATCTCTCAGGGCACAGGTTACTCACATTGGCCAATTAATGTGCAGATGGCTCCAGTCCTCTAGGGTAGAAACCAAAGTATGGGTCAATATTAATATTTCTGAGGTGTATATTTTTTCCTCAGGACAATTCATTTACACATTAACCTTGTGCTATTGTAGAAGGTTGTATCAGCTGTGTTGTGTTGCTGAAGCAAATGGGGTTGTGTTGTGGGAAAATGCCACTGATTTTCTCAGCCCATGGTTTGAGCTGATCTGTAGTGTTATTTGGGTATTATGAGACTCTACAGGATGTTCTTGAAAAACATTCTGAAATGCCAATCCAGATTCCTGAAAAGCACCCAAATAATTCATTTTGAAGAGTATCCATTCATTGGCGACACCACAATGCTGGTGCATTGAGAGTCACATTTGGCCTGACCCTGATTTCTGTGGTATATTTTCTTGCTTCTTCCATCTTTTTCAAAATTTCAATGGCTTTCCTTCAAGATACTTTTTGATGACCCACTCTCAGCCCTTAAGGAAGCAGCTAAGGATCATAACCTTATTCCAGGCCTCCTTATATTGAAGACTTATATTGAAGTCTTGCCAGTGCCAAGCATTTAGGCACCAGATCAGTGTATCCATGCCATGTGCTTGTACCCATCTGCCTCTTCCTCTCTCACCAGCAACCTTCCACTTGCTTTCCTTCTTGAGGAGGACAAGACTTCTCTTGCTGCCATCCTTATGTGCTTCATGCAGCCTTGTCAAAACCTTTGCTGAGGAAATGCTTGTTCTTTGTGAGCTTGTGGTTGGAAAGCGACTAAAACTCACAACTGAATCCTTGATAAATTATGAGTATCAGCAGCCCCTACACAGAACTGCTGGCAGTTAGCCTCAGTACTGAAGCAAAGTGATTCCCTTTTGCCTTTAAATACAAATGTATGCTGAGTATTTCTAGAAGTTTCCCAGATCAGGTGAATAACTGGAAGCTTTTATAACTCTTCTTGTCACTAAATTGCATTCACAGCAATGAAAGGAATTGTTGGGTCTTGCCTAATAATAAAAGAAGTTTATCTTTAGGACACTCTTTTTTATGTTGTCTTTTTCTGGCTAGGAAAAATAGCACCCAAGAGAAAATTGAAAGTTCTTGACAATTTTTGTTAATGTTGTCTTTTGCTGACTAGGAAAAATAACATCCAAGAGAAAATTGAAAGTTCTTGACAAAAAATTATTAATGTTTTTCCTTCTTCCTTTTCCTTATTTTTAAATAAAGATATGCAGAGCCTCGAGAAGCTGCTGAGAGATGCAATAATATATGGACAGCCTCGCACCCACAGAGCATGGAGAAAAATTATCATCCTGGTGGAGGGCATCTACAGGTATGTCTCTGTGGTAGAAAGATGAGTATTCCATCATTTCTGAGGACAGAAGGATGAATTGAGGGGTGCAAACTCTGACTCTAAGTATCTGAGGGAAATCTTAATGAGAGGGGAAGTTGCACTAACTTTCTGTGATCTCATTAATGTGTTGATTCCCATTATGACAGCCTGAACCTTGTATCCTATAGCTACAACTAGATCCTGTACATTGTTCTGAATGTTGATTTAGCAAATAACAGTTGAGTGGGAGATGTACTGAGAGCAAGACAGGTAAGGTGATGTATGTTGTGACAGATGTGATAAAGTTTGTGGAACTGTGGTTGGTGAGGGGTTCTGCTGAGCAAGCTGAGCTTTCTGGAGTTGTTTTTTACACATGGGCAGATCAAAAGACAACTATACAGAATTTATTAAGCTCTGCATGCCCACTTCTTGCCCAGCTGCTGAAATCTTAAGCTTAATTTAGGTTAAGTGATATCAGCACCTTTTTAGTAGCTAGTGCTGGGTCTAATAGACTCGCACTTTAACAGGAAAATTGAAAGACTGGCTTTCAAATAATTATGTAGTGGTATTTAACATAGCCCTAGTCCCTGGAGGAGTTCAAATGAGAGAAGTGCCTTTGAGAATGCATCTGATAATAGCAGCTTCAATAATACAATGTAATTATAGAGCACCTAAGTCAGGTGTACAATGTGTAGTGCACTCATGTGGTGCATCTTAGACCCAACAAGAAAGGCAAACAGTCGCTGGAGTTGAGCAGCAAAGCAGTGGCACCAGCCAGGCTCATCATCCTGGCCTTCATCCTGACCACTGCTCCAGTCTGGAGAAGGCAAGAGCTCATGGAGGAGGAGCCACTCCTGGGTGGGAGCTGGAGAAGGGAAGGGCTGAAGAAGAAGGGGTGTGAACAGAAAGAAGGTTTGCAGGGATGTAGGCAAGTCTACTGCAATGATGACAGGAGATGGGGGAGCAGAACAAGGGTGGTTTGGGGAGTAGCAATACCTGCCCCAGAGAGAAGGAAACCAGAACCACTCATTCACAGGTCATGACAGGGTTTATAAAAGTGCCATTAAAACTTTGTATGTGGGGATTGTATCATGTGTTGCTGAAATACAGCCAATCTCAATGGGCAGTCACTTAAGCCATTTTACTGCAAAATGCTGGCACAGCTTAGCCAATTAGGTTTTTTTTTTGTAAGAAATCTTCTAGGATCTCATGTCATCACAACTTCATAGCTGTCAGTGCTTTCTTTTTGCGTAACGTTTTCCATCTGCAAAGAGACCAAATCAGTCCTTATCTAAACACCTGTCACTCAGAGGTGAAACAGGATCAGCAGATCAGCTGATCCAAAGCAGGCTGAACGTGTCCTTTCAACCAGAATAAACAGAGCAAAACTACAAATAAACATTGCTTGGCACTACTAAAAGAAAGCTTGGATTTAAGGGCTTTGATCACACAGAAATTAAGTGGACCACCAACATTTTACTGACAAATGTTCCCAGGGGTCACATGGCTGGCAGAAAAGGCTCCAGCTGCTGAGCTTTGTTCACTTTTAAATCCTTTATCCTGAATATTGACCACTAGGGAGTGAGAAGGTAGCCTGGTAACACAGAGGTGTGGATCAGCCCAAGAAATGGAGCAAACCCACTGTCAGCTATTTAACTATACTAACTTATAACTGCATTTCCAGATTTATGTTTGGTGTAGAGTTTTCTTTTCCTATAGTTTTACAGTTCATTCTCAAATGAGTTTTAGTTTTCCAGAATTCCAAAACCTTCTGTTGGAATGCAAAATAAAAGCACCTTAAACCTCAGAATACCTGCTTAAAGGAGCCATTAAGTTCCTTCAGCTCCATAAAGACTAAATAATGTTAAGACCACTCATGCCCTGAGTGTCTATGCTGCTGAAAGGCATAAGGTTCTGAAAGAAGGAAGCTCAGGTCACTAATAGTGAGGGAGACCATCTAGCCATCAATCTTGACTCCAAAAAGCATGAAGAAGTTTTGGCAGTAACCAGCCAACTGGTAGCTAAGAACATTTCATATGCAAAAATTAAAAAAAACAAGAAAGCTGGAGAAGGACAGAGTAGAAATACTCTTACTCTTTTCGTGTGTATGTTCTTTCCTTTCTTGGCCCGGGTTTTTTAAAGACTAAAATTTTCCAGCCCCATATTGGCTAATGATAGTTTTCTTGAAGGTTTGCCAGATGTCAAATTAACATTCATCAAGAGGGTTTAAGAGGAGTTAGAGTGCAGTTAGTGTATTCTTCTTACAATAGTTAATACTGCTTTTTATGTTTTTTCCTTAAGTTATGCTTCAGGGACAGCAAACATAGAATTTAAATAACTTGGTCAGAGCCATTCTCCAAGTTAAAATATCTTGATTTGCAAGTTTGGCCCGGCAGATTTTTACAGAAATGCCTTTTCCAGAGAAGTAAAAGAAAACACTAAGCTTTCCTTCTTTAAAAAAATACTGTTATATGGGATACCATAGTCTTAGTATGATGAAGTTTATGGTATGGAAAGAAATTTGCCTTCTGTTTCCATTAGGAGTATCTTAAAGTGTTTACACTTACCAGCTGGCAAAATTTGAAAAGGGTTATTGTTAGCCAACATGAGCATTTCTGGAAATCAGACTTGTGTTTGGAACCATAAACCACAGATTTTGCTTGGTTAAAGCAACTCAAGGCAAAATTGGCCCCTTGACTTGGGAAGCACTCAAGCTACATGTCAAATAAATAGCATTAGGTATGTTTTTGTTTGCTTTTTAATGTCTCTATTATCTTAAAAAGAAAAAAATCATCAAAAGTAAATGTAACTCCTAGTGAAAGCTGGTTTTTAACTTGGACAAGCCTAGGAGCAAATATATTCAGTTTGTGCTCCAAACTGAGGGAGACCATCTAGCCATCAATCTTGACTCCAAAAAGCATGAAGAAGTTTTGGCAGCAACCAGGGCACAAGTTAAACTGACTTGCTAAATAATAATTTTATTATTTGAATTCCAGCTAATGTTTTCCTTGGCTTCCACCATTTCCAGTTCAGGATTAATCAGTTACTGTGTTCTTACATGGTTTGTGGTAGGCTTCTGCTCTCTTCCATGCATGTTTACTTAGGAGTCAGATAGGCCAAGGCTCAGGGCAGAAGTTATGGAGAATCAGAAATTGATCGAAACAGATTGGTTTTCATTTGTTTTTTCCTTACTTTTAATTTAATTTGTGTATTTTCCCTTTCAGCTAAGAAAATAGCTCTGATCAGTTAGATATTGTCCAAAGCCTTTTCATGTTCATTCTAAGTTCCTTGGGATTCAATGCCAATAGTGTAGGAAATTTAGCAGGTTTTTTTGTTGTTTTTTTTTTATTTCCTGGGATAAGTGTCTGGACTTCCAGAAAAAAAATGATGTAACATTTAATGTCCTTGGCCAAGCACCAGCATTAAAGGTTAAAATTTCTATAATTTCAGTGTTGAAATGGAGTTGTATTTGAGGGCAGATTTCCTTAAAATTATTACTCTAAACTACAAAACAAAGATTGTTGTATGAATGTACGAAGTTTATGTAAGAAAACAGTACCTAAAGTAACTGTTAAAGTGTCTTGTGAGTAGCAGGCCAGGAAAGGAGAGATTTTTCCCAATTACAAACTAGCCTGAAAGGGGAACAGATAAACTCTTCAAATGTTGAAAATATAGTGGTACTCTAGGGCATGTTTAGAGATGAAGAGGTGGGATACCTCTTTTCCCAAGAAGTTTCAAGATATAACTGGCCAAAAACCCCATCAATATCATGTCAAGGGCGAGCCTGTATTCCAAGTGAAGTGACCAATCCAAGCACACACCTCCTGTCTCTCAAAGCACCTGGATCCACAATTCAACATCTGCATCAGGAAGAACATCAGTGCTTTGGTGGGGGTTGAATCAAGTTCCAAACTGGAGTGTTCTAAAAATTTAGGATTATCTCTTCACTTCTGGAAGTACGTTCAAAATGAGTGTGTACTGACCCAAGTTTTTGTGCCTGTCCACTACACAAGGGAGAGGAGGGTCAGCTGCAATCTGGAAGCTTTCCATCCCTGCTACCAAGCTAGGAATTTGTGCTACAAGTCATACCATGTAATGAGAACACCTGGCCTGGGCCGAGCCAGCTTTAGTTCGTCTGCATCTGGGGGTTTTTTATGTGCCCTGTGTGCTTGAGCAGATCTGGAAACAGATCAATACATTTGTACACAAAGCTAAGAGGCCCAGCCCACCAAGCTAGGAATTTGTGCTACAAGACAGGATGTCATACCATGCAATGAGAACACCTGGCCTGGGCAGAGCCAGCTTTAGTTCATCTGCATCTGGGGTTTTTTAATGTGCCCTGTGTGCTTCAGCAGATCTGGAAATAGATCAATACGTTTGTACACAAAGCTAAGAGGCCCAGCCAGAGTGAGACAGAACCAGTACAGTTCCCTTCTGGCTCTTTGGTTTAAGCTCCCTTGACATAAACATTTACTGGAGGATTCAGTAGACTTTGCATTTGAGCTACTCAAGGGGTTATGTGAAGCTTTATCTTAAAGCAATTTGAGAGACAGTGGTGTGCATATCATTAACCATCTCCCAGGGTCAAAAGAGAGACCAAGACCAGAGCTGGCAGCAAAACACTTCTCATCTCTGTCATCAGGATGGCTGGGACCTGTTGCAGTGGCAGCGTAGAGCATATACATGACTTCAGCAGCACTTTATCTGTTCCATGGATGCTTCAAGGCCACATTAGGACCTCTGTCAACTCTTGCATTTATGTCAGCCAGCATCTTTCAAGAACAGTAGATCAAAACTGAAACGGAATACAAGTGCCTTGTTTTGCTAAGCAGCTTAGAGTTCCAAGAGAAATCTCCTACTCATATGAGAAAGAAAAGTTTTCATTAAATCTTCTAAATGGTTAAGTCTTGCATCAGCCATGTACCAGCTTCATGTATTCTGGGATTCAGCACAACTTTCCTTCCATTACACAAATACCCAGCATTTTTAATTTACCCTTTTTTACTCTTTTTGAAGTTAAATGCTGTCTCTCCTGCCTGAATCTCCATTAGCCACCAAGGCTTATGATGACCATATAAATGTGGAAAAATGATTATTGTCCTTCTGTGCCTGGCTGTTGTGCCCAAGCATGCAGGAAGGTGGAGGGTGGGATTGCAGTGTGCAGAGGTGCTCCTTGGCTCTCTCTCCCTGCAGACCCACCAGACACAGCTGAAATCTGCCAAGCCCAGCATGTACGATGGTGCACATCCAAGCACATCCAGTACCTCAGTGTCATTTTAGCTGACTGATGCTTTGGCTCTGGGCTATGTAAGGACTGTGGGCCCTGCCCTTGTATTCACTAGGAAAATAGCTGTGGTGGTTTAAATTGCTTCTCCCCCAGCTGCCAACTGCCATTTGGGAAAAGTGAAAAAGCCCAGTCCTCAGGAGCTTGCAGTACAAGCCCACCCTTCTTTGCTGCAAGGGACCGTGGTGCCAACACACAGTCCTACAGCTGCCTCTTTGATGGCTGGGCAAGACAGAAGGACATGATTTGCCAGCAGTCAGCAACAGCCAAAAATATGCCTCCAGGCACACACAGCCAGGCTCTCTGAACCTCCCAGTGTGAAGAGCACAGGCAACCCTTGTCCATGGCTACTCCCCCATGCTGTTACACTAATGGAGACTTGTCTTTGGGCAGGTCTCCTGAAAAACTGGAGACCAGTTTCCAAGTTTACTCAGGAGACCAAAGGATGAAGAAGGACTAAAATTGTGAGAAATTTCCCGAGTGCTAAAAACACATTGTGCTCCTTTTCTGGTGCCAAACTTCCAGCTGAACAGTACAAGTGGCAACAAAGCAGCCTGTGAAAGCCATTGGTCCAGGATCCAAAAGTTTCCAAGGCACTATTGATTGCACTTCTCTTTTGTACTTGCTTTTGTAATATTGTATATTATATATTGCTATATGGGACCACAGTCCATGCTTCTGGTCATCTGAAACTTGTTGCATTTGCAAGTGGATACACCTTAGCTGTGGGCCTTAGCTGCAGAGCTCTGGTTTTCCTGGCCCACAGCACACTGAATTTGTGTTTGATAAGAAGTTTTTAGTCTTTAAAGACCTGCTTACTAGAGCTAGTGGAAGAGAACATGATTAACTCATTATGAAATGAATATTGAGTGCATCTGAGCATATCAAAACATAGCTGTGGTCATCTCACAAATGTTTTCAAGACACAAGTCTTCACAGCAATACTTTGCAAATGCCATCTTTATGGGATCAGAGAGCATTTCTTATTTATCTCCCTGTGTTTTCATTTTGCTGGACACCTCCTCTGTGCCTTCCCATTTACTGACACAACCACCAACAGTGCAAAAGATCATCTCTTCCCCTTTCTATAAATCTCAGTACATCATTAATCACAGAATCATGGAATGGTCTGGGTTGGAAGGGACCTGAAAACTCATCTTGTTCCAACCCCCCCTGTCATGGACAGGGACATCCTCTGCTAAACCAGGTTGCTCAGAGCCACATCCAGCCTGGCCTAGAGCACTGCCAGGTATAGGGCATCCACAGCTTCTCTGGGCAACTTGTGCCAGTTCTGGATAATTTGTTTTCCTGCATGGCTGTAAGAAAGTGAAAAGAAAAGGAATGGAAACTTATTTTACTTTTGATTACTAGGTAGCAGGCTACATTTCCTAAAAAGTTCATATCGAAGCAAAAATTGGCAAGACTGGATTTCAGCTGCCTGTTTTAATCTGTGATTCTGTGAACACTGGGAATGCTTAGAGTTTATACCACCAGCTGTGGGTTTCACATGGCCCATCTCCCGAGTATGTTGGACCCAGCTCCTCTGCACCAGATGAATTTGCTCTAGAGCTGTTATGCCCAAATATTGCCACAGTAGCTGACAATGAAGTAAGCAAGGACCAGTGAATTATAGCTGTTCTTTATAATATTTGTTTTGTAGAGATGAACTGTAGCGTGCTGCTTAGAATAAGTATCTCCACCTTGCTTTACACCTTTCCTTCTCTCCTCTGACACGTTGACAATTTACAAACATCTAAAGACTTTTTGACTGGTTTTCAATGTTTGAATTCTAAAACCATTTAACTCTTTTGTACTGACCTGCAAGTGGGAATGGGCTGCAAGTTTTGGTGGTTTTTTTTGGATTGTAAGTAAAAATTGAGATTCCAGAAGAACTTTGGTGGACTAAGGCAATCAATGGCTATATTTTCTGTCAGTGGAGGGTGTGTTGCTCACCCCTGATTCTCTCCACGAGCAGCATGGAAGGGTCCATCGTACGCCTGCCAGAGATAGTCTCCCTGAAGAACAAATACAAAGCATACCTCTACTTGGATGAAGCTCATAGCATTGGTGCAGTGGGAGCAACGGGCCGAGGAGTTGTGGAATACTTCGGGATGAGTCCCAATGATGTTGATGTATTAATGGGAACGTTCACAAAGAGCTTTGGTGCAGCTGGAGGATACATAGCTGGCAAAAAGGTAGGAGGAAATCATAAACAATTTCACATCAAGGGCATGGGAACTGCTTTTGTATGATGTATGATATTTTTCAGTATCTTTTTGAACAGACTGCTTAACGTGAGCGCTGTTCTAAAGTTAGCATAATTTTTGCTTGGATCCCAAATGCACATCAAACAGTCAGACTTTCTTATTTTTGTCTCATGTTCATATTATGTAATTTGCTTGAGTTGGATTATTCTGTGCCACTCTGATGATTGTTGTTTGTCTTGGAAATGTTTGGACATGTTGTGGTTGGCTAATATACTTCCCTACATTAATTTGCATGCGGATTGCTCATTACTTTGTTTCACATTTGTAAACAGTATGTGAAGCAATATTGAGAGATTGAAACCACAGTTTCATCCACTGATAATAAAATTCCTAAAGAGTTGTGAATTGACATAGTTACATTTTTTAGGAGAATGGAGAAAGAGGTTACTGGGGGCCTTTTGCAATAGTAAATTCTGTGTCCTCAGTTGCTCCGCATACATTAACAAAACAATCTCTTGCCAACAACAGATGTCAACAAAAAGTAGAGCTGAGCTTGCTTTAACTGGGGGTGTAGAAGAGAAAGCACAATCAGCACCATTGTGAAATGTCATTGGTTTTGTTGCTTGACAGAGAGATCAAATGGCTGCTGATTATTTTTTCTTTTCATACCCAGCTGAATGTATTTTTTAAGCAGTCTGCTGAATGAGTGGGAAGCCTGTTTATTCAGCCCATATGGTTGTTGTCAGGATAACATTAATAAGGGTAGCCCTACAGTAGAATAAAAGGGCTATAAGAAAGTATAAACTTTGTATCTCTTACTGTTTTTTTGGGTTTGCCCCTGGAGATCTTAAAACCAAGTGTCATAATAGATCGCGAATCAATTTTCTTTGTTTCCTTGGCTTCCTGAATTTGTATCTGTACATTTATTTCTTACCAAAAATAATGTGGGTAATGTAGCTAGAAAGTATAGAAGGATTAGACCTGTGAAAAGTAAAGTCCCATGTAATTTGTCCTCTAATCCTTGGGAGGTTTCTTTTGGGTGAAAAGGCATCACTCTTTTCACGCCTATGTGTATCGCGAAGTATTGCCTCAGGCTTCTCAACCTTGGAAGGCTGGTCACCCATTCACCCATTTATGTTCCTTTCTGTAGGCAAAAACTCACAGTGGTGCTGTTTATTCTGCATCAGCTGGAGCCCAGAAGCCTTCTTAGCTTTTAACCAAACCCTTAGGAACACAAATGCAATATGGCCAAGCACAACCTGTGTAAGATTAGGCAAATCTTTATCCTCAGCACTGGAGTTACTATGTAGACTCATACAGCATTTTGGTAGTGATTTGTGTTACTCTCACTGGATTTTCTTTTCTGATTTTATTTTTTTAGCAAAGTCAATTTTCAAACAGGTCTCATCCCTTTCTCACTAACATGCACTTAACTTTTAGTGTGGTAACTGTTTCTCTGATATTTCACACTAGGAGATATAAGTTGTTATAACAATGATGATCTTAGTAAGATCTGAATTCCTACTGCATGCCTGAATTCAGGAGAGTTACTGGTGTTTTGGAGATGCCTACAGTATATCAGTGGTTTTTCTAAGAGGACAGATTGTGTTCTTAGGAAATGTTAAAGCAGTTATACCAACACTGACATGACTGTACCTGCCACACTGATTGAAAGTTTTGGTTGAAAATTTATGTGCTTACAGACAAAGATAGATCTCAGTGAGGTTGTTTATCCTGGGCTAGGTGATGTAGCAGAGGACCTATACTGATGTCATATAGGCTTTGTTTCATTACAAGAGGGGAACTGAGCAGCATTATTTTAAGTGCAGCTGTTCATTTGTCTTGAAATCATTTTGGCTCCTTTATAATAAGTCTGAGCACAGAATTAAACATTATTCTATTCCAGATTTTTGTTTCAGCTGTAATTGTCCCACTTATATGGTAAAGCATTTGGACCTGCCTGATGTTTCTTCAGGCCGTGTATTAACAGTGGCAGTCAAGAATGCAATCCAGTAGCTGGTGAAATGTCCTCCTCCTTCTGCACATTCCCACTCCTGCAGTAGTTAAGAGGGAGATCTGCTGTTTGGCCAGCTCAAAGCTCATTCATGCTCTGTTTTGCTTGTGTAAGGACCTTGTGGACTTTTTACGAACTCATTCTCATAGTGCTGTGTACGCCACATCCATGTGTCCCCCTGTAGCAGAGCAAATCATCAGGGCAATGAGATGTCTCATGGGACTGGACGGGACAACACAAGGTAAGCCTCCTTCCTTCCTCCCTCCCTCCCTTCCTCCCTCCCTCCCTTCCTCCCTCCCAGCAAAACATCATCCAGCAGCAAAGTATTGCAATAGCAGTGCAAAAGAAAGAAATCCTTCTTATTGTAAAATTAATACCCAAATCGTCATACTTCTAAGTACTGTAAACCCTGAGGTTTTTTCCATACTCATCCACATGCAGCAGAGATGGAAAGATTTTGGAGTTCTGGCTGTGTTGTTGCCAGCCCATCCTGCTTTACAGCAACAAATTGAAATACATAGATTTCCCTTGGAGTATATTGTCTGACTTTGTAGTGGGTTTCATAAGGATATGACTTCATTTATGGGCTAGGTGCTGTCAGATTAGCTTCTTTGTAAGTGTAAACCTTCAAAATGGCAAGCAACTCAGGCATGGTGCAGCATTTCAGAACAGGTACTGTATGCTAAATAATAGTATGAGAAGATGATTATAATAATTCCTACCTAACTCAGGCATCAATTATGGTTTCCTGAGCCTAGTTTTGTACTACATTTTGTCCCAAAAGAATTGACTGCTTGGTGTCCTGATGAAAAATTAGATGTATTTCTATTCATCACTTTAAGTTGCAGATGCCGCTACTGTCCAATCCTCTCTGTGACCTGCTTTATCCTCTGTGTGATGTTTTATCATCTGTGTAATGTGTTTTCTATACAACAAGCAGCAAAACAACTGTGACATACCTATCCGTTACTGTTTCAAAGCAATGCTGATATGTGTTTGATATTCTAGGACTTAAATCCCAGCATGGAGAAAAAGTGATTGAATTTGTATAGTTTTCTTTCACGAGGGCCTGGGAGTGCTGATATTCTTAAAAATGCAGCTGAAGATACAGATTCTGCTCTGAATTGCAATCTTTTTTATACTGGTCCAGCAGTGCTATTTTCTGTTATAGAATTAATTAGTCCTGTATTAGTCCTCCCTGATAGATATGACTGGGATGAGGTGGGAATGGAAGAGATAAAGGGTAGAGGAGAGCAGGTAAGATACTGCTGTGCACTGTTCTGTTGCAGCGCCCTAGAGGGCTGCTTCGAGCCATGATAGATACAAGGCTATTAATGAGGCCAGAATTTACAAGACCCAGAGTAGAGAAGGAGGGATGGAGAATCCAATCCCAGTGCCAAATGCTGCTGAGTGCAAGGACAAAAGGCAGCAAAACTCCAGCGCGATGATAAAAGCGATGCTTTGGTCATTTTCGCAGAGAAGCCGGAGCATAAAAAACTGCTCCCAACTTGAAATTTGGAAGGTCCTGGTTGCATGTGCTGATGCCTACATGTGTTGGGGATAAGAGAGGTCTCTGACATCCTTCTCGTAGCCTGGGGCGGCGGCAGCGGGCGCGGCTCCTGCCCCGGCGTTGCCGTGAGAGGGCGGTCTGACACTGAGCCTGCCCGGCACTCGCTGACTCAGGCGCTCGCAGATGCTCCGTGTAAAACACGAAACATGCAGAGCATTTCCCGGCCTTCAAAGCCTGATAAAAATGCTCCTCAGCTAGCGTGATTCTGCATGCAGTTCAGTGCAGGATAACAGGAGAACTGGGTTCAAGATGGAGTATTTTAAGATGTGTGTGTCTGTCTTAGGTCTAAGAGTTTGAAGCATTTTCTCTTCAACAAGCAGTGTTGTTTAATAAGACAGTGTTTGGATTTCTGCATGAAATAAGAGCTTATTAAGTCTTCTGCAAATCTGTTATGAAGTAAATTAGTGTTCTGTCATTTTTTTTAAATTGTCTTGTAATATAATGCAAATGAGTAGAAAAACAAATGAATAAATCATATATCACGACTTAGACCATTGCACAAAGGCTAGCAAGCTGGCTGTGATGTGTAAAAATGTTTCTAGTCCTTCTGAGCCAGACTCATTATTTTAGTCTTTTGGGTTTTCTTTCATGTGGGCCTTCCTTCATTAGGCTGTCTTGTGGGCTACAAAAAAACCCCACAAGCCAAAATACGGGGAAAAAAATGCTGTGCTGGACCACACTACATGCAATGCATTGCTTTGGCATTGCAGAGAGGAAGGTGGTGGCTTAGAAAGGAGCAAGGAACAGAAAGAAGGGAGAAAGCACTGTCTATCCTTAGATATTTTTCATTCCAAGGACAATGACCTTGGCAGAGTTCTTTTGGTGCACTGGCATGGAAGGTGGCGAATCCTGCATGCGAGTCGTTCTTGTGAGAGCATGAGCTGTGGAGCAGAGAAGTCTCAAGTAAACTGAAGTTGCTGCAGGGCAGTGTTGACTATGTGTTCTCTGGAAACCTCTTTGATCCATAGAAGGAGTTTATTCTACAATTTATTTCAAATAGCATTCTCTTCCCCCTGGACAATTTGGGGAATCCTTTATAAGGAGAGGTCCACCAAGGGCTTATCTTCCAGAGGTTATTTCTCTAGGGGGTGAGCCTTGCAAAAATCACTGGGAATGTGTTAGAAAATAATGAAATTAGAGTTTGCTAAAAAGTTCCATGTGAGTTAGAGGGTGCTTGTTGGAAAGAGGGTGAAATTAGGGGACAAAAAATGTGTTGACCCAGCGTGTTCTTACATCTGAACTTTGTGACTCCTTGGCAGACTAATAGACAACTAAGAGAAGGAGAACTGACTTGGTCATTTAAGTTGCCACTCAGAAAAATCCATTTTTTTTAGTCTTCTTTATTTTCCCAGATATAAGAGATTATAATCTCTTTAATTTCTTGCTGTTTATTCTCCACTAATTTGTTAAGCAGCTGACTTAAAAAAGAGTAGCAAAGATGCAGTTATATAGTAGGTAATGCCAGAGCCAGAAGTGCAGATAGTCCTTGTGTATCCTGATGTGTATCCAACTGATTCCCTATTTTCCTCTTTTATTTTCAATTAGTAAGAATATGGTTGATTGGAAAATGAATCAAGATAGGCATTTCCAGGATAGGATCTGTTTAGGGGATGCATGACTGCAGGATATGAATAGATGTTTATGGGCCCAGGGAGTACTGCTTCATCACAAGGAAGGAACAAGTTAGCACCTTCAGAGTAATTCTGTGAAACCTAAACTCTTCAGCTGGAAATTACCCACAGCCAGTGTCTGTTCCACACTGAAAGGTGTAAACATGTGGGTCTATCCCACATCAATATTTGTGATAGTTGTGGGACATCAATGTCATGATAATGCCACTGGGAGGATATTACAGAGCCCAAGCCAGCTATTACAGTTGAATTTATTTTGCCATGTTTTCTGTGGTGACTCAAGAAAATGAAGGGTGAGAAATGCTAATTTAGGAGAAGGTAGTAGCTCCCTCAAAACTGATACACAGCATTGTTCCTGCCTGGGAAGGAGGAACAGGTTGAGGTCAATATTACTATTATTTCTTGAGCAAGTTGCTCAAGAAGAAACTGAAACAAAATATCTGACTACAAAATATGCAAATGTGAAATCAAATTTTTAGTGGAGTAAAAGTCCTGTTTTTCTCAGTGCCATGTTTTACAGAACTCTGAAAATCAATGTCTTGTAGAACAAAACACATTTGTTCTTAGTGCCATAACATCATAGACACTTTCATAGTTCCTATAATAGAGTTGTTCAAAAGTGTATGAACTTCTGGCAGCTATATTTCCTCTTGTAATGTCATAAGGCAGCAAGTTCTGCAGTTCAGCTCATGTAGTCTATTAAAAAAAAAAAAGAAATAATTTTTATCCCTCTTAAGCCTTTGTGGCCTTTTCATCTCAAATGTGTCTCTGCTCATTTATTAGGAAATATGGGAAGCAGAAGTTCCCATGGCATTTACTCTTTATAATTCATAATATAGCCATTCTTTATGTGTTTTCCTCGTGGCTTTCTCATTACACCACTGGAGATACCTCAGGAAACTCAGCAGCTGCCTTAGTGGTTTTATCCCGTGATGACACTGGAGTTGACTCAGTGTTTGGACCCCACACAAATTTGCAAGTACACTTACTTGCATGCAACACAGCCCCTCCAGCTGTGCCCTCAGACCTTTTCTTCCTCCCCACTTTCTGCATGAGAATGCTGAAAGCATATTTTTACACTTAAATTTGATAGGGATAAAATAGAACCACTAGGCAGACGGAGTTAAAACTGCTGGGAAGTCCAAAGCAATTTTTTTGATGACTAATAATAGATTATACTGGTGCAAAAAGCAAATTGCAGCATTTGTAAAGGAAACTTTTTTTTTTTCTGTTTAATGCATGGCAAACAATAATTCACCAAGCGAAGTGGGCATTTTTATGTTTTTATGGGATGCTGAAACATTTAAAAGTTTGCCCTGTGGAATCTACAAGTAAAATATGTTTTGTTAAAAGATAATTCCTGAAGTTGTTTAGACTGTGTTTCTTTAAAATGTTCATTTACTTTGCCATTTGTGCTGATTGGTTTATCTTTTTGGAACTACTTGTTTTCATTTGTGTTTTTAGCAAACTCTTGAGTTCTTGCATTTGAGCTCGTTCAAACTGTGAGAAATGGCAGAATGCTCTTTCTGTTTTGGTTTGGCATTAAAGAAATTGTTTTTAAAAGGTTCCTTTTAAAGATATTTTCATCAGCCTCAGATTTTTTGTATGACTGGAAGACCAGCTCCTTAAAATCAGTTTCCATCTTCCTCTGCTATCTGTCCTCAACAGTCTTTTGAAAACATTAGTTTTGCTCTGTCAGGATGCTCTGTAAATTTAGGAACCTTAGCTATGACCTGACATAAACCCACACTGGTGCAGGGAAGTGCAGCCTTGTCCTCAGTTCCTCCTCCCCCTGCCTATCCCCTTTCTCGTGCCCCTTCTCCCTGTGCCAGTGTGAGTGTTCATGCAGCCATGCAATGAACTGAATCAGAGCACTGATGTAGCTGAAAAATAACCAATCCTCCCACAAAATGGTTAGCCCACACCCAAACTGGTTCCCAGGGCCGATCTGCCATATGGCTCCATGAGTGCCACTGTCAGGACTTGAGCAGCTGGAGCCAAGAGGAACAATCCATTTTGCAGCAAAATAAATCTGTGCCAGACTGGACTGACCATGATACTATTGCTGTAAGCTTTAAATCTGCAAGTGATTTAGCAATGGACCCCTTGGACCTGCTCAAAACAGCTTGCAGAATCAGTCATGCCAAATAAAGCCTGTCTTTTTCAAATTCTCATTTTGCTGCTTCATTCAGAGGGGATTGCTTCTCTTAGGTCCTTAGCAAGCAGAATGCTTGAACCCTGGCTTAACTTAAAGTTAATATTCCCAGTAAGGATGTGGTTACTTTTCAAGCCCTTAAGCACGTTTATTCCCTGTTTGCACAGCATTGGCTCCATGACTAGGGCTCCCAGTCATGACTACAGTGAAGATATTAGTGATGATAATGTGCTGCCACAATTATTGTTTGTCTAAGGTGAACATCACAGTGGATGATGAAACAGAGCTAAATTCTGACATCTTTGCTCAAAAGGAGGGAGACATGCTGTTCTAGTGCAGACACTGCCATGTGATCCACCTGCCACAGGACATCAGATGTATCCATGGAGGGTCAGTGGATCTAAACAAGCAGGAAACACTCTTTGGACTAAGAGTGTTTGCAGTGATTTGCAACATCTTTGAGGATTAATCAAATTCTGCCTCATTTGCAGTCACTTTTTTTCATATTCAAAGTTATTTCATACTCAAAGTTAAACCAGTGCTGTTCTCCTCTAGTAGACCCTGCCCATGGATAGATGTTCCCTGTATCCTGACATAAGCATCAGTGGTGGGATGGAGCCCTCTGTGATTGATCACCTGTGCTGGGAGGAAATAGGACTCAGCCAAGGCTGTCCCTGCACTCTGTATTTGAATAAAGTGCTGGGAAGGCAGATCTGACTCATTCAAGAAATAAAGTACAAATGACTGAATCTTTAGAGTTTTTCTCCTTTCTGCTTCAAGTGAAATTGCTATTTTTCTTCCCTTAATCTTCTCTGAAAAAGTGTTTTACAGCAGTTCACAGTTAAAATAAGTCCTTAAGGGATTATTTAGCAACTGAATTAAGTTGAAATTACTAGATTTCTAGCTAGCATTCGATTGTAGAAGTAAATGTCTTCACTTCTCCCCAGTTCGTAGCAAAGTTATTTTTTATGAAGATTGTTTTATCTGAGAACATATTTCCTTTAGGTGCCCCGGTTTTATAGCATTCTATTTGTGATTTAATGCATATGGAGGTACATGTGTGTTACTCTTATAATGGAAACAGAGGGGAAAAAAAGGAAATCTTCCATCTGCAATAGTTTAGTGGGAAAGAGCTATTGTTTTCCAGGTTTTTTCAGCCTATGGAAGATTGCTTTTTCCTAGCTAGTTGTTCGTAGAGGAAGGCAGGGAGTTGAGTGCTCCATCCAAGGAACACTGACACTGTACAAGTTCAATGGTGTAACTAATTATCTAGAAAGGCCCTATGGAACAACAGCTGGAGAAGATTAAAGCAGGTGGATTTGTGTCTTGAAGAGTCCACCTCCTGCCAAAAACCAGCACGGTGTGGGGTTAGCTTTGCTGGCATGGATTCAGGAAAAATATCTCTCCTTCACCTCCTACACCTGAGATCTTGATATGAAAAGCTCCAGGTTGCTTATTCCTCTTTTCAATAGACTGAGTCACAACTTCCAAGGGTAGGAGCCGACAGGAAGAGTTCAAAGGTGGAATGTTTGTGTAGGAATTGGACACAGGCAGCTTCTCTGCTCATGAGCATTTTGCAGAAGGCAAAAGCAGACATCTCTGGAAGAGGAAAACGAAGTTTTGTTTTAGAGAGCTGATAGTTTTATCGCCTCTTTTGCTTCCAGGATAAGGTCCTCAGCTGGCATGAGGAGCAGAGTTCTATTGAAGTGCATGGGGCTGTGCCAGGTGAAGCCAGCCTAAGATCAGGCCCTCAGATATGTAGTCAGAATGCCTTCCTGATGCCAGGTGCTCTGAAAATGTGTGACGAAGCTTCTGCCAAGTCTGTTACTCCAAGTGGCTCTCTTAAAAAGTTGGTTGCTTCAAAGAAATTATGAGCTACTGCATTTTATTATTTATCTCTCTCTCTTGCCTTCTTTTGGTATTTTTCTTTCAACTAAACCATATTAATTTTGAGCTATAAAGCTTTCTAAAAGCCTGTATAAATTAACGAGCTAAAGCCAGCAGTATGCAATGATCCATGTCACATAAAAATACAATCAGCATTTTTCCCAGAATTGCCAACACCTTAGAACTTTGCAGTAAACCAAATATTTTTAAAGTGGTGCAACCAAATGAAAACTCTAAATTTGCCAGCAGAAGGTGGATTGCTGATGCAGTAAATCTGCTTTTCTTATACCATCCAGGCAATTAATCCTTTATTTCAGAAAAATTCCCATAAACCACCTATGTGTGTTCCCAGCAGCATGAAGATAACTTGTGAAATTTGGGAATCGTTTATTGTTCACTTTTCTCTCCTTCTGTCCCTTCTTAATTTAGCCAATAAGAAGATATAGAGCACTTAATAAAGTTGTTCTCAGCCTTAGCTGAATACTCTGGAGCATTAGTGTGCTTAGTTTTAAATAGAGGAGTGTTGGTATTCCCTGTCCAGGCTGGTTTTTTTCCAAACATATGCTGTGTTGTGGTTCACATATTTCATGGAATATAACTCTCTGGATATGCTGCATGCTGTGCTATAAGCTCTCTGCATAGACTGTAAATCCTCAAGGATTTTGCAAAGTAAGAATTTTTTAACACATATTTACTGTCTAGGGACCCGATCCTCTAATTAGTCCCATACAGGTAAATTCTTACACCTACATAGATGCAGGCATATTCTTTTAGCTCAAGGGTCTGCTCGGATGATTTTGACTCAATAAATATTAAAGGATGCAAGATCCCAGCCTCAGGAATCAAAGAAAATGCTTCCTAAATGTGGTGCTTTTAGTTAAACATCCCACAGTGAATTTGGATTAAGACCTGATTCTAAACTGAATTCATCACTCTTAATCTGGAGTGTGGGGGGAAAATCAGGCCAGTGAGACAAAAATAAACATTTTGCTCAGATCTGCCTCCTTATCTGATGTTGGAAGGTCCCATAAAAGAATGAAAAAGAGTGTTGAAATACAGCTACAAATTTTAATGTTTTTATTGCTCTTACTGGGACAGCATATAAGAAGTCTGCATATATGATGTGTGTCTGTGGTCTTTGACCACAAAACTTAACATGAGAAAGGAAAGTGTTGACATTTGGTAAAGAAATAGGTTCCTCCCAGCCACCCACCCACAAATACAGAGTGTGTAGCAATCGTCTCCTAATGTGCCTTTTTTCCCTCCAGATATATGTGAGTGCTCTGATCTTTTATTTGGCTCTTTAATGCGTCCCTGCAAATGAAATTAGTATTCTGGGATATTGCTAAAACATCCAAGTGGCTCTTTTGCATCAGCACTGGCTGGCTTGAAATGAGCTTCAGAGGGAGCCTTGAAAGGGGGGATCTCGCATCACAAACTGTTTGAGGATGTAGAACCAGGAAAGGAAGATGAGAAAAGGAAGAGGTCTGTGACTTTTGGGGGGTTGCCTGAACCTCCTCTTTCAGCTCTAAAGTTTCCTTAGCTGGAGTCTAAATTTCCAGCACTAAAAATAAGTGGAGACAAAACTGTTCGACTCTGGGTCCTGCGCATATGGTTTGATAAATAGCGAACAGCACAGCCTGGAATCCTGTGTGGCTCACACTGTGTTTCCAGCTCTGTGGTAAACACATGAATAGAAAGGAGAAGGCAGCAAGGCTTAAACTGCACTCGCCAAGAACATCTGCATTTATGAAAAGCTTTCCCTAATTGAAAATCTAGTAGTTTCAAATGCTTTCCAACTGAGAGTTTGGAAACTCGCTCAGGGGCTGCTAAGATAGCAAGAAACAGCAGTGGCTTTGAGCACTGAGTTCAGGTTACTCCCCCACCCTCCTCCTCATAGCTTGGACATTGAGGAGGTGCTAATAACATCTTTACAATTTCTAAAAAGGGAAAAATTCTCTTTTTAGACTTCAACCACATTATTCTGTGGTTCTCTAACTCCCTGTCCTTACCATCATCTCCCCTTCCCTTCTCCTCCTCCTCAATACTTCCTCCTGTTTCTTTGAGATCTACTACACCAAAAATATTTTTGGAAATACCACAGACTATTGTTTTTATTAGTGACTGGAAAGCTTTGTAGTAGGATGCTTTTGTGTTTCATTTGTTTTCCTTGCTCTGGCACAGCTGTTTTTGCTTTAGCAGCATTAGAGAGATAGTTAAACTATTTGTGGCCTTTTCTAACCCAGCAGATCTCTTCCACTGAGTGCTTTAAACTGAATGACTGAGACTCTAAGTAACAGGTTGTCTGCGTGGGCAGTTTTGTGCATGAAGTTACAAATGCACTGTTTTTATGAGATCTCTTAATTTGTTCAAGCAAAACACCGAACACTGTGAAGCAAGTCCCAGTTTCCCTATAAATTTCCCAGCCAGAACACTGGCAGAACCTTGACTCTGGAGGATACAGAACAAATGAAGTAGTAGATCTTGTTCAACCCTACATATGTTGAGAAATATTAATGTAGAAGAGGTTCATGTAAGTGTGCTGATCCCCACTTCAGGCAAGAGGGAAAAGGAAGAAAAGTCAGAGCAGATGCTGGGGGCAGAATGTGGTCTGAGGACAAATCTACCAAAGGTAGCATGTAGCTGCTACAAGTGCCTTACTGGCCACTGTGATTACTCAGAGCAAGATGGGGAATTAGGAAGCTGGCATCCAGTCAGAGAATGGTGACAGCAGAAAGTGGTAAATGAAGAATGAAGCCAACAAAATATAAAGTAAAATGAAAACATAAATGGAGAGTGAAAACATAATATCTGTGCAAAGGCAAAGGGAAAAGAGGAAATGAATTGCACTGGAGGTTTCAGTGTTCATGTCTGGTGACATAATGTAAGTGAAATTGAAAGTATGGGCTGATGAACAGCAGGAGTATGAAAGTTAAGAGTGTAACTGTGTCCTGCTAACTCCCAGTCTTACCACACATTCTCACCACCTCTGCTGGGCAGACACAAGCTACTGAGCAGTGGTTAGGTTTGGAGACTCCATCTGCCTAAGGGTGGCTTGGCAGTTTTGTTTCTGGCAAGGTCAGGCAGATGCAGACCTGGCTTACTTTGGCTGTGTGAACGTGAGCTGGCACTGGGCAGGCATGTGGGCATGGAGGAGGTGGCACCATGCCTGTCAGCACCTCACAGCAGTGCAAAAGCAGCACATAGATCAGCTCACTGATTAGAGATAATGCAGGTGCAATGGTGGAAGGACATATTATATCTCCTACAACAGTACTGTTTCTTGCCTCTTTATGCAATGGGTTGGGAAGCAATTGCACTTGTCAGAAACCACCTCCTTTGTGGCACTGCAAAGGAAATGGCTGAAATGTCTTTTCAAGCACATTTTTCTCTGCTGTTTTTTGTCTTTTTCCTTTATTAAAAATAATTTTTTTCAACTCTCCTGTCAGTTTTGCTGGGGTCCCATCTGTGGAGCCATGGCTAAATGAGGCCAGGGATGATGCAGAGATAATAGTCAGTTACATTGAGAAAGAAAATACTCGATTTCCATGTCCTGTCTGCACTACTTCTCTGTAGGTGTGTGTCATCTAGCAGACTTTACTTAGCACAACAAAGTCCAGGGAATTGTCCATATGTCTATCCCCAGACAGGGACTGTTTCTGTCCATGGGAAGGCACCTCACAAGTACAGGAGTACTAGCCATCCATCCTACAATGCCATAATAATCAATGTAGCTGCATTTAGCTCATTCCATGTTTTTCTTCTCAATCAAATAGTAACATTCACATTTCAGCCAAACTGTTATCCCCCAGCCCTGATTCTTGCCTGTGACTAGACTCCAGTTATGATCTTTACACTGACTTTTGTCCTGACTGGCTCATTTCAGGGCTCCAAAGAGTGCGTCAGCTGGAGAAAAACACAAGGTACTTCAGACGAAAACTGCATGAAATGGGCTTCATCATTTATGGCAATGATGATTCTCCTGTTGTTCCCTTGCTCCTTTATATGCCTGGTAAGATAGGGTAAGTACTGAAAAAGCCTTGCTGGCAAAATAAACACTATTGAAGTTTGTGGGTTATTTGGTACACACTGCAGAAGATGATGTTCTCTGTGGTAGGTGCTTCCAAGGAGAAGCATACACTGTAGTTTGAATTTGTCATTTAGTTCTGTTTTCCTTTTGCCCCTAGGTTTAATTTTGAGTTGTTCCAGATGTCAGAATTTTAAATTTTTTCTCTTTTCCTTTTTTAACATGGTCTGGAATAATACTTTTGATAACATTTTGAATTTGAATTTTTTTGATTTTGAATTTGTAATTATTAAAGGAGACACATTGCCTTTGATGTATGAACTGGTTCAAAAGGATGCTTTTTTTTTCCCATCTGATCTTTGAATGGTCTTTACATGTTTTATCATTCAGTTCATCTCAAGCACCACTTGTGCAGTGACTTGGACACAGAGACCAGAAGTCAGAAGTAGCATAATGGAAGTGTTGAGCTGTAGGAAGTATTTGCAGGTAGCTTAGGGTGCTGTGGGCTTTAGGTCTCATACATGCTACACAAGCCTTCCTAACTAGCAGATCAATTGGGATGGCAAATAAACCATCACATAGATTTTAGGTTTATTCCTATTGGTGTTCAGGAACCAAGAATTCATACCTTCCACAAGCCCAACCCCTTCCATCCTTATGGACTGTGAATGCCCACATGGTTTGATTTGTAGTCAGAGATTTTCATTGACATAAATGAATCATGTCTACCTGCAGAGCCCTCTGTTCCATCACATTTCTAGTATTTCACACCCTTGGCTTCATGAGCTGCTAAGCAGCAAAGAATCTCAGTCCTGCCGGTAAATTTCTGGCTTTTACAGAAATCAGTGGGAATATTCAATCAATTGAAAACAGGATTTAACCTATTGTTGCGTTATGTGTGAATGTTTTCTGTCTGTGTTCAGTTTATTGGGGATAATTTATTTTTGATTTTTCTCCTGCTTTTTCTCTCCTTAGGGCTTTTGCAAGACGCATGTTAGAAAAGAACATCGGGGTGGTCGTGGTTGGGTTTCCAGCTACTCCTATCACAGAGTCCAGGGCTCGCTTTTGCGTGTCAGCTGCACATACACGGGAGATGTTGGACACGGTGAGTGCAGCACATGTCCTGCCCAAACCAACTTCAGGTGCCAAGGAGGTCAGGAGAAGCTCTGCCTCTGTTACTTTGAATCTCAATAATTCATTTTTACATTTGTTTTCGTGGCCTTGGCACTTGATCTTTTAAGCCATTTGAGCCTTATACATTTTATTTTCTGAAATAAGTTATGAGACAGTTAATTTCTTACGTTCTTCTATTTCTAATAGTGACCAAATCTGTCATCACTAATAAAAACCTACATGAAAAGCACAGCAAGACACAAGTTAAATGCTATGTCAAAACTATCAGAGTAGGAAACCTGAAACTATATGGAAATAACTGAAAATCAAGTTTTCCATACCCATAGTTCCATTCCATATTTCCATGTGTTTCTTGAACTGCAGAAGTATATGGGACAGCCTTGGGGGTACAGGTGGAAATTGCAAACAGTTTTGGAACTGTTTGAACCTAATCAAGTTTAATTGGTGCTGTCTGGAAAGTCTCAGTTCTGTATCTTTCTCTGATATCAGAAATACCATTAAGAGTGTGTTGAGACTTCCATCATAAACCTCTGTTCCAGCATGGAAATATGTTTAAAATAAACTCTTTGAAATTTTTCATTTCCTTTTTTTGCCGAAGGTGTTTTTGGCCTGGCTTGATACACTTCATTCTCAGAATATGCCAACTTAGAGGCATGAAACAAAGAGGCTTAACAATAAATTTCAGGCTTTGCTTTTCCTCTCTTTGCATGAGTGTTGATGGTCAAAGCAAAAAATCCTTGAACACAGAAAGGCATTTGGGTTAAATGTGCCACTGGTTCATGCAGACAAGCACTGGGGCCTGCAGAGAGCTCCTGCATCTCCTTTTGCATCCTGAGATACACGTGGATGTGGGGGCTGGAGCCCTGCCCTGCTGAGCAGCTCCCATACCAGTGTAGGTAGCTTTAAAACAACATCAAAAACCTGCTTTGCTTGTGTGCAGTGTAAAATTGCTGCTGCTTTTAAAGGTTCAGTAGGTATTAACAAGGCACAATACCAAGGTAGCATTTTGTAGAACAGAGCACAGCTATGTTCTTGTGTTGGTACTCTACCAGCTTTTGCTGTTTGGCTGTGAGGATTTTGGTTTATGTAACTGCTAACAGGAAATGAAGTTGAACTGAAGATTTATCTCTTGAGGTTGCTGCTTTGATTTTTTTCCTTTCTCCCCACCCCCAAATGTCAAGCCCACTTCATTTTTGGGCCATCATGGTGCATTCACTTCCTGCTACCTGCACCTTGCTGCTTCAGGGAAGGTCTGGCACCCCCAGCCACCACTGAACACGCTGTGCTTTTGCCACAGTACTTGTGGGACTCTTACAGCATGGGGGAATGGGAATGCCCTGAGTTTAATTACTTGCGGAAAGAAAGCTTTTAGGACAAAACACTTTGTGGCTGTGCCTAAACCCAGGGTAACAACAGGTAACAAGCACAATGAAAATGTTTCCCTTTTGTATCTCAGCCTCCAACTAAAGAGAAAAGATCCACGCAAGGGCAAGCTCCCAAGAATAACTTCCTTAATGACCTGGAAGCTATCTTTCTGCATAAACCATTACTAAATTACTTCTTTTTGTTCTAAATTACTTTTTGTTTATGAGCTTGTTTTAGTGGCTTAACAGAAACAGGCTTAAAATCAAAGTTGCTGTTTCCTTCTTTGATGCCAAAAAGTTGGCTGCTCTTGAATGGGGGTCAGATGCTGCAAAACACTGAGCTGCTTCCCTATGGTACAGAGTTCCTCAGCTACTTTTTGAATCCACTGGGAGCTGGGGACACAGCTCAGCAAATTGCATTACAGTATCAATGAACAAATATTTATCCCTGTGATATAGAAAATAATGGCATTCACTAAAATGATCTTAAACTATTCAGACTATTTATGCTGACTCTGCTCAGCACTGTGAGCTGAGTACTACCTAAGAAAATGCATTGGCAACCCCAGTCTTTGGGAGCTACAGAGGAAAACTGAAGTATAGCCTCACACATTTCTGTTGCACATGCAAAGATAACTTTTTATTTTGGTTGTTACGTCTCTGTGCTTTTGGAAAAAGTAATTTTTTTCATCTGTGCTCAATTAATGTACTTACTAATAAACCATAACCTACTGAAGGAGTAAATTCCTTTCTCATAGATGCTGTTGTACATCTACAACTGCACTGATGTTCACTGTTGTAGACTGAATGCAAAATTTGCCCATTTGTCCTTTAAACTTTAATTGATTTTTTAAAATAATCTTCTTGTTCTGCAGTAAAGTAGAAGTTAGTAGAAGTTCATTGCTTTTCCAATAGAATTGACAAAGTCTCATGGTCTTACAGGTTTTGAATGCTCTGGATGAATTGGGTGATTTTCTACATCTGAAATATTCCCGGTATTCCAAGTCATCTCATCCTGAACTGTATGAAGAATCTAGGCTTGAACTTGAAGATTAAGTTTTCCACCCATGAAAAGAACATTATGATGCTATGAAAGGGCGGAAAACCTGAAAACGAAACAATACAAATGCATTTCTTCCCTTCTAAGGACAATTTTTATTTCTCAGTTAATTGAAAGGAGGGGAAGCTCAGGTGTTGCATCACGTTGTATCAAACTTCTGTATTCAAGAGACTGAAATATTGATACAGATCTGCCTCCCCAGGAGATCTGTCCTTCTTAAGGTTTTTGATGCAGAATGAATGCATCCATTGATCCAGTTGGTAACGTACAGCTTTTGATATGGCCCTTTTTTATGAAGAGGCTTCAGATAGTCTTAATTGTGACTGAAATAATAAAGTTTAAAAAGTTAATAGATTCCAGTGTAATATAGCTGAGCTTCATCAGTGAGACTGATCTGTTAAAGAGCATAAATCGAGACGCCGGTGTGGACTGCTACAAAGGAATGAGCAGAAAGTGATTTTTTTAACTAAGTTGCACTATCATGCATTTCTCCAAGGACAGAAAGTGTTAGAAAAAGGCTAATGCTGAGAGCAAGAAAAGTAGCCTGATGAGATCATGTACTTCTGACAGCAGGTTATGGGAAAGGGAAAATTCCTCCTCTCCACAGACCTATTCTTGGTCACCTAAATGCACTCTAAATTTGAATTGTATAAACATTTGGGCTTAAACATAAACAGAAATGCTTTTCTGCCAACCCATTTGACCTACAACCTATCACATCTTATCACTACCTAAGTTCTTCAGTAGGCTTGCTCCCTTTTTGTGGGGCAGTAGTAAATAATTTTAATAAACATTTAACTTTCCCATAAAAACCTTGATCAAAACAGTCAGATACTTGCAGTTCACAAACTGCAGATGACATTTATGGGCTCATTCCTAAGTTTCTTGAACTACTTATGGGCCTCATAAATTGACTAACAAGTACATAATGCTGAAGCTGTTATGTGAAGAAGTTATGTGAAGTTCAAGATACCATAAGCAGTTCTGCCACCTGCTAAACAGAAAACTCCACCATTTCTATACATGCTACAGTCATCCATGAAATAACATTTCTTGAAATATTTTTGTCTGTTTTATGCATGGCAGGGGTTGTTCTGTCCAGGTTTTGTTTTTTTGTTTGTTTGATTTTTTGTTGGTTTTTTGGTTTTTAAAATAATTATTGTATCTCCTGAAGAGGAAAATGCCCTTGTCCCCTTGTCCACTGCCCAAGTGACAAAAGCTCAAGGCTACCTGAAGGAATTGTTCCAGCCAGCAGTTTCCCAGCAATGCCAGCAGCCACAAGCATCAGGGTTGTGTGAGCTGAGGTGCTGGAAGGAGATTGGAGGCTTTTTCCTTTTTTTTTTTTTTTCCCAGCGTTGAAAAGCAGTTCTGCAGCTTTAAGAATGAACTCCGAACAATTCCATGCTATCAAATGTCATTGTAAACACATCAGATGAGAGATGTTTAGCTTTCTGTTGCACAGATGTACCACACTTTCATGTTCTCTTGAAAGCTGTGGTGTAAACTTAACCCACAGCTGCAATATTAGATTTAAGAACAGAACAATTAAATTGTGGAGTACCAATTACACTATATTACTCCCTGCTTGTTAAAGCAGCTTTCAGGATATAACAAGGCTGACTGATTATGAGGGCCCATTTTTTTGTTGGATTTTTGTTGTTGTTGTTGTGCAAGTTAATAAAAATCCAGTGGTGCTATAACTTTAAGAATTGATTACAACACATTCCGTAATCCCAAATGTCAGCTTTAGGAAATATTTATCAAGGGCTGGGGGAGGACTAAGTGGTGTGCCATGTGATTCTTCACTGTGGTAGATGGACTGGAAAAGCATTGCAGAGTTTCAGGGGAGCTGTGTTTGTGGATAAGAGCAAACTCACTGTATAAATATTTAAATACTTGAGCACAGTGCAGGGAGAAATTAGGAAACTTCATCTTTGAGCACTCTGGCAGTTTGTGGTGCACAGCTTTGTTACAGGGTGAGTGCACTTACTGTCAAAGGAGATGGATTGAGAAATTTCTGCAACCTGTTCCTTGAGGAAAAGTACTGGATTTGATATATTCCTATTTGATCTCTATGGCTGAACTTCTGTGGCCAGATCCTCAGTTGACTTCTGACCTTCCATTTTGGGGTATACAGCCACAGTTTATATTTCAGCAAACATTATTACATGTACTGTTGCAGGCAACACACTATTTCCCTCAAAGAGAGGCCTGAGACTGATTAAACTACAGAGTGATCACTTTCTGTACCCCAATAGGGGAATGTTTTCAGTCTAAAGCCGAATTCTTCCTGCCCTCAGAACATTACTCTCACTCATATTAAGGAGACAGGACAGCTATTTCTTAGAGACTGTCAGTTGATTTATTATGTGCTCTCTTCTGATTTCTCTCTTACACACTGGAGAAAGTACAGCCTGACTACCCCTGCGCTTGGGGAACAGTTAGGGAGAAATCTCTGCTCCACTGGTGCAATAATAAAACTCCCAGGAACTTCAGTCTTCTAGATTTGCCCCATGAGGTTTATAGTCTGGCACTTGCTTTTCTACCAATGTGGAGTTTTTCCTGGCTTACTTCAATTTTTATAGATTTAGAGTTGGTCAGCATTTGAAGACTCTATTTTAGCTGGAGTCTGAAAAAATCTGATGGAGTACCCATTAGGGAATTTGCACCTCTAGCACAGGATCACATATTTCCTAGAATGTGCTCCCTCTTCAGGCACACGTGTTCTTGGAAAATATAGTTCTCTTAATTGCTTCAGAAGGATTTGAAGAGCTGCCTTCCATAAATTTAAAAAATGCTCAAGTTGTCATATTTTAATCCAGAGGATACATTAAGTATAACTGCACCAACTTTTTGTGGGCAAGCTGCTGTAAAGTCTTGATTGACCTTTATAATATGGGAAAATATCATACATCTAGAGTTTCTGTTTGACAGAGAAACTGAATTGTTTGCCCTTTCCTGCATCTTTATCCTTCCTCATCTTTTAGAAAGTCTTCATCTCCTGAGCTTATCAAACTTGTCAAGGTGGTTCCCCCCTCCACTTCTGTCTTTTTCTATTGTCGTGTCTGTTCTGCTGTTCTCCGTTGGGGGAAACAGGCAGCTGCAGTGGACCTGAGTGCAACAGTTGGCTTTCTGGGCATAGCCTCACTGTCTGCTTTTCCTGGTATTCTCATCAGCTCTTGCAAACTTAATCCTTCCTTTTCAAGTAAAAAACTTTGGTGTTTTTTTTTCTTGATAAAGTCAACATGATGGTGATAAATTCCTGTGATTAACCAAGTCTGAACTACCCAAGCTGCTGAACTAAGAATGGGCTTGTTGTGTCATTTATGCAAGTGTAGATCAGGTTAAGTCTTGCTTTGAAGTCAATACTGTTGGTTTAAAACTAGTACAATTAATTACTAGTACAATTTGCAACTAGTACTATTTTAAAATAGTACAACTGCGAGAGGAACCTGTCAGTGTGAGGTGAGCTGCCTGCATCTGTTTCAGAGGGGTTTGAACACTGGTGTCTCTGGACTGTTTCACAGCTGCTGCTCTTCACAGGGGACCAAGATATGAAGTGGATCTATTTAAGGTAGGATTTCAGCTGGGTTTTATTTTTTTTTTTTTTTTTTTTTAGCAAAATGTTTGGTTGAAGGTGTGTTGCATATTTCCCTGTACTGCTGAGACAGGGAACAAAGTAGTGATGTAAGAAAAGCAGTCTATACTAAAGGTATTTATGTACTTTCTAGCCTACTTTGAAATCCAATAGAGATTCTCAAATATATGATCTGTATTTGTGCATGAAGTTTAACTGCTCTTCAATTTAAAACATAGATCAGGACCAGATTTTAAAGAAACCATACCACCAGCTGAGAAATGGCAGATTTCATGCCGTGATTGGAAGCTGACACATTAGATGCCTTCAAAAACAGCATCTAGGTGTTTGCCTCGTTTACTAACACATCCAGGGTGGTTTGTGCTCCCTGCAGATCAGTCACAAGATAATGAGGACTCACTTTATCCATTCCAGAGGCAGAGCTTCAGGCTTGTCAAGCTGGTCCCAAAACCACACAAAATCATAGTTCAGCACCATTGGAACAGGAGTCCGGGGTCTGGGTTAGGCTGGTTGCTCAGCACTGACTAAAGAGGGGAGTGTGTTTCCACATATGTAGCATGTCACCGACAAGTGGCATAAAGAAGCAAAGATAAATGCACTTATATCACATGCTAACCAAATGAAAAGCCTAAGTGTAGTGCCATTACAGGATCTGGAGAGATGTGGTAGACCTGGAGACTTGGACTGGATCCAGTTGTGTGCAGGGAGCAAGTGCAGGTTCTGATAACAAACTCCATGCTGCTTCTCTCCCCACGTCTCTCTTGGAATCAGTCTTAAAGGTGCAAAACTTATTATCCAGCATAAACAGAACAGACAATTGGGGATACAAGCATCATAAAGTCACCCCAGGACATCTGTGCAGAAACTGTTCTGTGCATTGCTGGGGATTCTACTTTCATGCGGGAGCTGCTTTTCCAGTGACCCTCCCACCAAGGACACAGCTACTCTCAGAGTGGCCAGAAGAGGCATGATATTTTTTATTGTTCCAGGGCCATCTATTTACACTTTTGGCATTTCCTGATGTGCTGTACATCCTGATACAAACTCTGACTCCCACTGCATACTCCAATGCCCATATTTTAAAATCTGCTCAATGAACCACTGTAACCTAAGAATTAGAGCTCTAAACTGCATACAAGAGACCCAGTTCTGATCTGCCTCTGTTCTGCTAAGCAATTGCAGATAAGAAACATTAGTGTTCCTTGCCTCATTTCTATTCCTCTATAGGACTCTGATAGCAATCCTAATTTGTTTGTAAAACAATAAGTTGAACTGATGAGAAAAGCTACAAGAGTGAAATGTTGCTATTATCTGAGTGATCTTTTAATTTTTACATCTCAGAATGTCTCCATTAATCCTGTAAAAGTCACAAGTACTCTGTTTATGAGATCTAGAGTATGAAACAGTACAATGATGAAGACTAATTATAAATCATAGGAAAAAAAAATCTGGTAAACAGATTCCTTTAACATTTCCATTCTGTGCAGGCTTTGTCAGTGTCTTATGACAACGATGCCAGTTGGATTAGAAAGATTTTTAAAATGTGAATCTATCTTTTCAAAGATTTGTAGCCAAGCCTTTCCAGTTTGTTAAAATGTAATTAGAGTCTGCTTGTTAATATAATGTTCATTGATTTTTAAAGTACACAGACTTCAAAGCTAGAAACAAATAAATAAAAAGAGGGATAATTCAAACCAGAGTGGAACAGCTCGGACAGTTTTACTCTTTTTTGCCAGGATCCCGAAGCTGTTGTGTTCAAACAATGCCACAGCTTCAGTGGAAATGTGAAGATTAAATCCAAACCCTGCATGTCAGCTTTTTTTTGTAAATGACTATCCAGGATTTTAATAAAATGTCCAACCACAACAGATTATGTTGCAGGGATTTTTATTGTCTAGCATCTTGTGATAGTCTTCTGTTTCTCTAACATGTATTATAAACCAGTGCACCTAGCAAGAATCCATGGAATTTTGGTACCTAATTCAGTTATGCTCTTCTGAAGAATAATCTGAAAGGAACAAAAGAGGAAAGGGTTCACAGGATGATGGATGGTTGCAAAATCTCCCAGTTTCACATCAGGGCACAAGATGGAAGGTATATAAATATAGAACATAATTTGACCACACTCATGGATGAAATTATGCCAGTTCAAAAAAGACAAGTGGACATAACCTGAAATTCAGACAGAAATTCAAAGATGTGATTGAGGAACACCCTGAGGAGAGAGCAGAAGCAACACTAGCACTCAACTCCTCAATAGGAAGGTGGCCTTGAGAACAAAAAGATGGAAGGGGATATCCATGGGACAACTCTAGCCAAGGGCAGGAGAGAGGATGAAATTAGCTACTGTGGGAGATATGAAGCTGAGAAACAAATTTATTCAGCTAGAGGAGGAAGACAATTCAGAGGCAAAGAAGAAAGAAAGGGAAACTACCCCCCAAAGACCAAATGACAAGACAGTGGAGACACCCAGGACTGAGACTCCACAGCAGAAAATGAAGGGGGAAATAAAAGACTTTTTCACACAAGAGGGAAAAAAGATCCCACCACACCAATGGACAGGGGTGTCCATGGCAGCAGACAGGTTCCTTGATGGTTTGGAACATGAGAAGAACAATGTGGAGCCAAAAAGCAGAGAGATGCCTTGTTCTTCCATGAATAGGAATGTTAGATGTGAACCAAAGGCAAAGAAAATAAGGAAAACTGGTGGAATTAAGGATTGTCTTCTATTCAGGACAAGTGATACTGTGGAAACAAGTGAAGAACAACCCCAACAGAGAGAGGACAGTGCTTTAAATTACAGATGATCTGGGATTTTCTTCCACAAAACTCTTCCAGTCCCAATGGAAAATGATAAGCTAATAAAAAAGTTCCATTTCCTCAGAACTAGCCCTGTGAAGGAAGCTGCTGAGAGGCAAGCAGCTACAGCAGATTCCTCTGAGGGCAGGCTCCATTTGGCTACTTGTGATACTTGCCTTCCAGGACTGAAAATTTCAGTGAGCAAAGCCAGCTTTTAAGCGTAAAACAGTGAGAAACAGGCACAAGAACTCTGTCTGATTTTAATGCTGGGTTTTAACAGATGGGTAAAGGAATATCCTGGTGGTGAATATAGCAAGGGACAAGGGACCCCAAAAGAAGACAGGAATACTGGCAACAAAGTATTCATTCTGTGCTGGTCCCAATATTTGAAGATAGGTTTTTTTTCCTTAAAGGTTTTGGAATTGCCATTCACTTTAAAATTGCAGATTTGCCAGGTAATGCCATCCATGGTGAGCATAGAAGGAGTTCATATGTGTAATGACATCTAAGCTTTGTATACAATATAAGTGTTCTGGTCTCTATCTGTTCTTTAAAAATTAAGAGGCCACCTAAGTTTTGAAATGGCTGCACAGTCATGCTAGACAGTACTGACAGGAGATGTAGGCAGTGAAAACACTTTACCAAGTGGTGAAAAAGAAAGTGCCAAAGGACGAAGGGGAGTCACTGAGTTCAGGATTGCCCAGTTGCCTTGGAAACTACTGTTTGTAACAATCTCCTGGTCTGAGTCTTGTTGAGTCATCCCATGAGGCTGCAGACATGGCTTGGCTTAAGCCATTTCAATAATAAATATCCATTACCTTGGTTGGCTTTGACTTCACCAAGCTATGGATAAAAGCACCTCAGCAGGCAGACAGGAGATAGAAGATCATAAATTGCTACTGAGTTTAGGTGATGGCAACTTTCAAAACAGGGATGATGCTGATGACCACGAGGGAGCAGCAACTGCTTTCTTTGATACTTCTGAAGGCAGCAGGAATATT